>NW_011494638.1:4303830-4316378 GCF_000754665.1 Bison bison bison | reverse complement strand
CGGTGCTCAGCTTTCTTCACAGTCCAACTCTCACATCCATACATGACCACTGGAAAAACCATAGCCTTGACTAGACGGACCTTTGTTGGCAAAGTAATGTCTCTGCTTTTCAATATGCTATCTAGGTTGGTCGTAACTCTCCTTCCAAGGAAGGACTTCAGCATATTTTTGGAGGAATATAGTTCAATCTGTAATAATAGAAATTATATAAACTATCTTCTGAGGCATAACATAAAAAAGCTGGAAAACCCAAAATATTTGGAGATTAAACACACTTTAAAATAATACATGGATATAAAACATTAAAATAAAATATTTAAATGAAATAAATATTATTTATTTCATTTAAATATTATTTATTTAAATAAAATAAAAATATTTTAATAAAAATCTATTAAAATAATTAAAAAGTATTTTGAACTCAATGAAAATGAAAATACAATCTACCAAAACTTGTAGGATACAGTGAAAACAGCACTTAGAATGCTTAGCATTAAATGTATATATTAGAAAAGAAGGCAAATCTAAAATCAACAATCTAAGGTTCCACCTTAGGCAATGGGAGAAAGAAGAACAATTTAAGCTTAAAGAGAGCAAAAGAAAAGAAATAATAAAAATTAAAATAGAAATTAATGGAACTGAAAACAGGAAAACAGAGAAAATCACAGAAACCAAAATCTGGTTCTTTGAAAAGATCAATAAATTCAATAAATCTCTGGCCACATTAACCAAGAAAAAAAATGAAGGCACGTAATTACCTATTATATGTTCTTTTATGTGATGCTCAGGTGCAACCACAAGAAAAGGTACAGAAGAGGCTCAAGAAAATAAAGTTCATTATACTCATAAGTTCCATAACTAGGAGGTACAGAATGCCATGCAGGGCTCCATGGGAAAGCCCCATGGTAGTAGGAGGCAGAAAACATGAGTCAAGGGAAAACCTAAGCTACCCTGCAAAAAAAGCAAGGCAAAGTGAATAGTTTAGGACTGGCTCAGTTTGAATCATTTGAGCAGGCTTTAAGCTTTAGGGGCTGTTCCTAGCTGTCTGGTATCTGGCCCTGGGATGATTAATAAAACAAAGGAATATTGCCTCCTAAAGTGTACAGGCCAGGTAGAGGGGGTATGACTCCACATTGGTCAGTTGGCATATTTAAGGTATACTCCTGGCTGAGCCCTTTTGCTACCTCTGAGAATTGGCTAGGTCAATAAGTTTCATCATCCAGAAATGTTATTATTTTTTTAAGATGTCAAATCATAATAATACACAGAAAAAATTTAACTAAATAATTTAATACTATTATTAAAATGGGATCAGGATCATTATTAATTATCCCATGAACACTGAAAGGAAAAGAAAGGAGTACTATCAACAACTACATATGCAGAAATTTTATAAATTAGGTGAAATGAACCAATTCCTTGAAAGATGCAAACTACCAAAATTCATATAAAGAAAAATAGATAATGAGTAATTAAGGGTGGAGTCAATAATTTTCTAAGGAAGAAAGCAGCAGAACCAGGTTGTTTCACTTATGAATTCAACTAACATTCAAGGATTAAATGATACCAATTCTCCACAATCTCTTCTAAAAAATGGAAAGAAAGGGGATACTCCTAACTCACTCATGAGTCCAGCATGATCCTAATACCAAAAGCAGTTAGGGACATATATAAGAAGAAAAAACTATAGACGATACCTCTCATGAACATAGTTATAAGTCTTTAACAAATATTAGTAAATTGAATCCAACAAAGTACAAAAAGAATTATTCAACACAAACAAGTGAGATTTATTATAGGTGAGTAAGACTAGCTCAGCATCATAAAATCAATCAGTACAACTCAGTACATGAAGAGAATAAAGAAGAAAAAACACAATCATATAAATTGATGCAGCAAAAGCTTTTGAGAAGATCCTGGTAAAAGTTCTCAGCGATCTAGGAATAGAGGGGAACTTCCTCAACATGATAAAGGACATCTACAAAATAACTAAAGCTGGCATCATACTTAACAGTAAGAAACTGAATGCTTTCCTCCAAAGATCAATAACAAGGCAAGGATATTCTTTCTCATCATTTTTATTTACTCTCACACCTAGAGACCTAGCCAATAATAAACAAGAAAAAGAAACAAAAAGTATATAGATTTAAGAAATAAAATACCTTCATTTGTAGATGACATAAGAGTAGATGGAGAAATCCAAAGGAATCAGCAAAACTCTCCTAGAACTAATAAGCAAGACTGATAAAACAAAATGTTGTATATACATACAATGAATTTGAATATACACTATAAAATGGATGAACCTTGAAAACATGCTAAGTGAAATAAGCCAGACACAAAAGAACAAATACTGTGAAAGTGAAGTCGCTCAGTCGTGTCCGACTCTTTTCGACCCCATAGACTGTAGCCTACCAGGCTCCTCTGTCCATGGGATCTTCCAGGCAATAGTACTGGGGTGGATTGCCATTTCCTTCTCCAGGGGATCTTCCCAACCCAGGGCTCGAACCCGGGTCTCCTGTATTGTAGACAGATGCTTTACCATCTGAGCCACCAGGGAAGTCCAGAACACAAAAGAACAAATACTGTATGATTCTGCTTATAAGAAGTATCTAGAATAGACAAATACTGAGATAGAAAATAGAATACAGTTTGCCAGGAAATAGGGAGAGAGGAGACTTGTGTGTTATTTTTCTTTAATGGGTACAGAGTTTCTGTTTGGGGGGATCAAAAAATGCTGGAAATGGATAATTGTTATCACTGAACAACATTATGAATATATTTAATGCCACCATATTGCATAGTTCAAAGTAGTTACAGTGGTAAATTTTATTTATGTATATTTTACTACAAAAAAAAAAAAAATCCAGTCAGGACAGTCTACAATCCTGAAAACCATTAATGTCAGGCAAAGCAAAGAAAGTTTGAGAAACTATCACAACCAAGAGGAGCCTAAAGAAACATGACAAGTAAATGTAAAGTGGTATCCTGGATCAAATCCAGGAATAGAAAAAGACATTAGGTCTAAAACCAAAGAAATCTGAATAAACTGTGGCCTTAGTTAATAACAGTGCATCAATAATGGCTCATTAATTGTAACAAATGCATTAGACTAATGTTAATAATAAGGGAAATTGAGTGGAGAATATATGGGAACTCTATTCTCAGGTTTTCTGTAAATCTAATTCTGTTTTTTGTTTTTTTTTAAATAAAGTCTATTTTTTAATAAGCTAAAAGAGACTCTGCTCCAACAGAATTGTAAATTAAATCATCTGGGGACACCCTTGTACTGCAAAACAACCAGATTATGTTAAAAAATTCAGAGAAGTATATATGCATTGCTGAAAATTTGAAGGAAGCAGAGAAAATTTCCATGTGTTTTGCTGATGTCTCCCCCTCTAGTTCTTTGCCCTCTCAAATAAAACAAAACTGATTGTGTGAATAGGCAATTAAAAATAAAAGGACTAATCAGAGAAAATGCCCATTAAAGAACTGTGCTCAGAAAATAAAGTCTGTGTTTGGTCAACAATAATATGGAGGAGCTGAAATTGAGACCCTTGCTCGAAGCTTCTAAGCCAAATGAAAAAAAGCTAAAGTAGTTCCAGACTGGTAGTGCCCCCAGGCTCCCAGCAGAACCAAAACAAATCCTCTTTAGAGAAAAATATCTCTAATTAATACCCCCAGGTTCCTGGAGTAAGATCAAGAAAATGTGTGAGTTCACCAACAAAACTCACCAAGCAGAAAGGAAACAAATCACCATTAGTGAAAAATGAGAAGAAATAATAAATATTTAGAACTCCCAAATGAGATTAAAATTGTATTAGCTGTAAAAAGTAGAATATCTATTTAGAAAATATTTAAAGAAATAAGGGATAAAATCATAATGATGAGCAAACAACAAGACCAAGCAAATGTGACAAATAACCAAATGAAGCTTTCAAGCTTTAAATAAATGTTTGTTAACTGATCCACGTCAATTTTCTGGACACCTAAAACTAACACATCACTGCATATGAACTATACTCCAGTAAAATTTTTTTAGATAAATACATATAATTTGTTGAGATAAAAACACTCAGTGGATGGGTTGAATGGCACAGATAATTTGTAAAGCATAAAATATCTAAGAAAATTATCCAGAATGAACAGAGAATGATAAAAACATGGGAAATATGAAAAAAATGTTAAACAATTATAGAAGATAGACTGAGAAGATCTGACATATAAATAATCAGAGTCCAAGGACAGATTTTTAGAATTGAGAGTGATATTACAAAAGTTAATTGCTTAGAATCTCCCAGGGTTTAGTAAAGAATCTCCCAGGGTTTAGTAAAGACATGAATGCACAGATTCAAGAAGCACAGAGTGTCACAAGAGGATAAATTTAAAATTTATTCTTATGGCTGTTATAAAATCCAAGACACCAATAAAAAAGAAAAGATCTTTAAAGCAACCAAAGATAAAAAAGACAGGCAACCTACAAAGAAGCAATTAGGCTGAAAGCAGATGATTTAATAGCAATTGTGGAAGCTAGAAGACAGTAAAATAATGAGTGAAATCCTAGGATAATAAGCCCCATTTATAAGTGAGAATTTGAGTCAAGTATGGTTGGTGATTAATCACCAATTAATGATTAATGATTATCTGCCTTTTATCTAATCCCAGATTGGTTGAGATAAACTTTATCTTCTAGGATAAGGATGTGGATGAGGTGTAGGACATGGAGGAAAGGGTAAAACTGTGTGTGAAAAAAGTAAGCTCACTATCTCAGGAAACTGGGAGGCAGGGATCTTTTATTGCCAATATTCTTCTAGCTCAGTATCTTTTGATTAGACTGACCTACTGGGCCCCAGCTGAACACTGTGTTACTATAAATGCTGGCACTGACCTGGAAGTTCCAGCCAGTGAGACAGGATCCAGAAATGGCACCTCTGATGCTTATTTTGAAGCAGACAGCCACCACCAAGTAGTATTAACCACAACCAGAATGAGCAAAGATTTTAATTATAGAGCTAAACCATTAGAACTTCTAACCAATCAGCTAGTCAGACTCAGATGACTCATTTCTCTTTAATTTTTGCAAAAAGCCCACTCTTCTTTTTACACAATTGAAATTTTTCATCTTCATGAATTTTATTATGAGAGGGTTTTATTATACCTTCAAAGTTATCAAAGAAAATAATTTCGGTCTAGAACCATGTACTCAGTCTCTAATATTATCCTGCGAGAGAGAGGAGAAATAAATATATCTTGAGATAAATAAAGCATAAGAAATTTACCACCCACATACTCATGCTAAAGGAACTTCAAAATGATGTACTTCAGGAAGAAAATAGTATCAGAGGTATATTTTGAAGTACCAGAAGACTGTTGTTGTTCAGTCAAAAATCACATCAGATTCTTTGCAATGCCATGGACTGTAGTCTCCCAGGCTCCTCTGTCCATGGGATTTCCCAGGCATGAATACTGGAGTGGGTTGCCATTTCCTTCTCCAGGGAATCTTCCCAACCCATGGATAGCACCCACGTCTCTTGCATCTCCTCCATTGGCAGGTGAATTCTTTACCACTAGTGCCACCTGAAGAAGCCCCACCAGAAGAACAGTAATCAAAATAAAATGATAAATATGCATGTAGGTCTAAAATAATTTCTCTAAAATTCCTGTCAACAGTAATGCCTACCTTGTGGTGTTTAAAAAAAAAAAAGACTAAAACATTGTATTCTCATCTAACTGGGAGTAGAAAGAAACTTCAACCTGATAAAGAGCATCTCAAAAAAAAAAAAGAGAGATAAAGTACATCTAACTTCATATTTAATGATGAAAAACCAAATTCCTTCCTCTAATATGAGAAGTAAGACAGGGATTTCCACTCTTACTACTCCTATTCATAATCATACTGGAGATTATAATGATGGTTCTATCCCACACAATAAGGTAAGTTAATTAATCAATTTTGGAAAGGAGGAAATAAAACTGTTTCTCTTAACAGATGACATGATTATCTATTTTCAACATTCTGAAAACCTACCCCCACAATCTACAGAGCTATTTAATAAGTTTGACAAAATTGTAAGATACAAGGTCAACTTACAAAAACTAATTGTAGTTCTATATACTAGCAATGAACAATTGGAAATTAAAATTTTAAATGCAGCACTATTTACAATGGGACCAAAAGAATATGGAGCTTCCCTGGTGGCTCAGACGGTAAAGAATCCACCTGCAATGCAGGAGATCCGGGTCTATCCCTGGGTTGGGAAGATCCCCTGGGGAAGGGAATGGCGACTCACTCTGGTATTCTTGCCTGGAGAACTCCATGGACAGAGGAGCCTGGCGGGCTATAGTCCATGGGGTCACAAAGAGTCAGACACAACTACAAGAGAGACACCTCTAGGGACTCCTAGTAATAATTAAAGGACACTGCAAAAGTGAGTAATGTCCTCTTTAAGCAGGAAGCAAAAGCTAGCCCCATCTAGGTATTAATGTATGATTAATGATTCCCATCCCTGACCCCAAGTGACCTAACTCAGGACGCAAACGTACAAAGTATATAAACATATTTAAAAGCCAGGAAAGATTCCACTAAAATGTCAGCCTTAGTTACTACACTACATAGGATTTTTTTTTAAGTCTGTATGTTCTAATTTACTAAAAAGAACACACATTACTTATGTAATATTTATAATGCTAAAAATAAAATGAAACAAATATGAGGTTACCCATCTAAAATACAGTGCAAAGATTGAGCAATAGGCAAACTGGGAAAAGTTCTCTGGATTTGGCAAGAAAGAAACTACTGGTCAGGAAGGAGGCCAGTATATTTAAAAATAGAGCAGAAGAAATAGAAGTCATGCTATAAGGGAACGAGTGGAAGGCAATTACTATCAACAATAGGTTTGAGAACTTTGGTTCCACAAGATGGGTGCAGAACTCTTTTGAATCAATCCATATCTCAAAATCTGAAACGTAGGCCTGACCAAGTGAATTGCCTCATGCTGCTTTCTTTACGTATGGCACTTTCAGTTTTTAACACATCACCGCTTTTTGCTATATTTTCCCCATTTTTGTTACATTTTATTTTAAATAATTCATTTAAAATCACAATGTTAATCATGGTCTAAAATTTTCTTTTCAATAATTATTTGGTTCTAAGTTAATGTTAACTTTAAAAGAAGCTATTATTCACAATGCAGAAAGCTGTAGGTTATAAATTTCAAAAGTGATCTCTATTCATCATAGTTTTATTATTTTTCCCCCAATAGTTGGATAGAGCTATCAGAAATTCAGGAATAATTGTTATTTTCATTTTTTTACTTAAAAATATCCAAAGCTGTACATTTCCTTATGGCATCATTGGGAAGTGACTATTCATTTTATAACCTGGCTGTCTTGAGAGGAAATAAGCAGAACCCAGAACACCATATACATTAATTAAAACAAGCTTATAAAATCTGATTATTTCTCAACAAACAATCTAATAAACTGAATATATGTTAAAAGGTATAAAGTAGTCATAACTTTCCTTCCAAGGAGTAAGCGTCTTTTAATTTCATGGCTGCAGTCACCATCTGCAGTGATTTTGGAGCCCAGAAAAATAAAGTCTGACACTGTTTCCACTGTTTCTCTATTTGCCATGAAGTGGTGGGACCGGATGCCATGATCTTCGTTTTCTGAATGTTGAGCTTTAAGCCAACTTTTTCACTCTCCTCTTTCACTTTTCACCAACAGGCTTTTCAGTTCCTCTTCACTTTCTGCCATAAGGGTGGTGTCATCTGCATATCTGAGATTATTGATATTTCTCCCGGCAATCTCGATTCCAGCTTGTGTTTCTTCCAGTCCAGCGTTTCTCATGATGTACTCTGCATATAAGTTAAATAAGCAGGGTGACAATATACAGCCTTGACGAACTCCTTTTCCTATTTGGAACCAGTCTGTTGTTCCATGTCCAGTTCTAACTGTTGCTTCCTGACCTGCATACAAATTTCTCAAGAGGCAGATCAGGTGGTCTGGTATTCCCATCTCTTTCAGAATTTTCCACAGTTTATTGTGATCCACACAGTCCAAGGCTTTGGCATAGTCAATAAAGCAGAAATAGATGTTTTTCTGGAACTCTTTTGATTTTTCGATGATCCAGTGGATGTTGGCAATTTGATCTCTGGTTCCTCTGCCTTTTCTAAAACCAGCTTGAACATCTGGAAGTTCACAGTTCACGTACTGCTGAAGCCTGGCTTGCAGAATTTTGAGCATTACTTTCCTAGAGTGTGAGATGAGTGCAATTGTGCTGTAGTTTCAGCATTCTTTGGCATTGCCTTTCTTTGGGATTGGAATGAAAACTGACCTTTTCCAGTCCTGTGGCCACTGCTGGGTTTTCCTAATTTGCTGACATATTGAGTGTGGCACTTTCACAGCATCATCTTTTAGGATTTGAAATAGCTCAACTGGAATTCCATCACCTCCACTAGTTTTGTTCATAGTGATGCTTCCTAAGGCCCACTTGACTTCACATTCCAGGATGTCTGGCTCTAGGTGAGTGTGAGTGATCACACCATCGTGACTATCTGGGTCGTGAAGCTCTTTTTTGTACAGTTCTTCTGTGTATTCTTGCCACCTCTTCTTAATATCTTCTGCTTCTGTTAGGTCCATACCATTTTTGTCCTTTATTGAGCCCATCTTTGCATGAAATGTTCCCTTGGTATCTCTAATTTTCTTGAAGAGATCTCTAGTCTTTCCCATTCTATTTGTTTCAGTATACAGCAAAGTTAATCAGTTCTTATTTCCATTCTTTTCCCATATAGGCCATTACAGAGTATTGAGTAGAGGTCCCTGTGCTATACGGTAGGTCCTTATTCATTATATATTTGTATATAGTAGTGTGTACATGTCAAGCCCAATATTCCAAATTATCCCTCCCCCCAACCAACAACAGTGTTATTGACTTCTTTGACTTTAATTGGAACTCAGCATTAAAAACTAGTCTTTCATAATTCAATTCTGCAATTATTTGTAAAAAAAAATTAGCAATATAATTCTATGTAGCCACTATATTTGTTGTGAAGTGATGTTTTAGGGTAATGAGAAGATATAAAACAGAGCATTTAGCTATGGAAACATTATGAAAACAAACAGGAATTCAAAGGATGTTGTGAATTCTGGACCTTTATCCAATAACGTTCATCACTTTGTGAGTCAAATAAACATTTGCAGTTTTTCCCATGGGGTTGCAAAGAGTCAAACACGACTGAGTGACTGAACAGCAACAATAATATGGACCTTGAAACTAGATACAGAAAAGGCTTATTGAAGGGTGGTTAGCTAATAAGAATTCAGTTCAGTATGTACATGAAGCAAACATAACTTGGTAATTGTGAGTGTCTAAGGTATCTTTTTTTTTTTTTCTTAAAATATCTTTCATTTGTATGCAAGGCATGTGGGATCTTAGTTCCCCAACCAGAGATCAAACCTAATATCCCTGCACTGACAGTGTAAAGTCTTAACCACTGGACCACCAGGAAATCTTTAAGATTTCTTTAACATTAGCTAGAATAGAATTCCAATCTACTTAAAGTATTTTTAAAATTTCAGATTAAATTATACTACAGAATCACCAAATTTTAGAGGAGTATATTACTTAGCATAGGCCCTTCACTTTCAGTAATTACGAAATCAATTTTTAGAGAGATTTGGTTACATGGTCCATTAACACTAACTTTGGGGTTAAAAGCCAGGTTTTATGACCTTAACCCCATTGCTTTTTTAAACAACAAACTTTTTAAATTAAAGTAAAATTTTAATTTTATAACCAATAATTTATTTTTCTGTAATGTGTTTCAAAATCAGAATTTAACCCTTAGACATGTTAAAAGTGCAAATTTTAAGAAAAAATCCTGCTCTGACACTGTGTCACAGCCAGTTATAAAAAGTATAAAAATAAAATTCATGCTATTTCAGAGGTATAAACTGGGCTGGATAGAAAAATCCATTACATATAAAGCTATATGTTAGTAGTTCATAAAATTTTTAAATGATGTTGGAGGAAAGGAAGCTGAAAAAATATAATAGTCAAGACAACAATATGACAGAATATGTAATCCCAAAAGGGCTAAAACATGTAATAGATGCTATAGGAATTCAGGAAGAGAAAACTCCTGAAATTCTTGAGAAATAAGTAAAAAGTTCAAGGGGAAGGAAAAGATACATTTGAAGGATTTGATCTGGGCCTTACAGAACCTATAACATTTGGCAAACACTGGGGAATAAAAGAATCATTTTGGGTTGGAGGGAAGGAAAAAGGAGACTGGAATGTCCAGAATTGTGGTTAACAGTAGGTAGTAGGGAGTAATAAGGAGTGAAAGATAGTCAGAAAATATTGAAGGCTCCTTGAACCTGGAAGAAGTATTATGTATTTTTTTTTAATTATTTCATTCAACAGCAGCAAATAAAAAGAATAGGAGGAGATAAACTGTGCAGAGGCCTCAACTAAGAAACTATTTTGGTAATTAGACATTTAAAGCATTTGAAGAAAACAAAATCATACTTTAAAAGAGTATTAGGCAAAGAACACCCAGTTTAGACTCAGACAGATCTGGGCTAGATTCCTGGTTCTACCACCTATTAGCTGTGCAAACTTGGATAAGTAACTTACCTACCCTGAGTCTCAATTTCTATTTGTAAAATGGAGAAATTCATATTGCAGAGTTGTTATGACAATCACAATAGGTGGTAAAGGTGCTTCCTTGGTGGCTCAGTTGTGGGGTATCCACCTGCCAATACAGGAGACACAGGTTTGATCCCTGATCCAGAAAGATCCCACATGCACCTAAGATCCCACATAAGCAACTAAGATCTCACATGTTGTGGTACAACTAAGCCCATGAGCCACAACTATTCAGCCTGTGTTATGGAGCCTGGAAACTGCAACTACTGAGCCCATGTGCCACAACTACTGAAGCCTGTGTGCCCTAGACCCCATGCTCTGCAACTAGAGAAGCCACTGCAGTGAGAAGCCTAAGTACCATGGCTAGAGAGTAGCCCTGACTTGCTCCAACTAGAGAAAAGGTCATGCAGCAAGGAAGACCTGGCACAGCCAAAAATAAATGAATAAATAAAATTATTTTTTAAAATAGATGGTAAATGACTATTTTTAAATCCTCTGATTCATTGCTTTTGCACATTTAGATTAGGCTCCACTTGTAGTTAGACCTTGCCTTTGGGAGACCTCATAACCAGAGTTATTCACTAGTATAATGGACAGTCTTATATTTTTTATCACTAAAAAGCATCCACTCAGAGGCTGAATGAGATCACACAGCAAAGACACTGTAGATAAAGATTCTGGCATTGACTGAGACATTTATCATGAACTAAAAAAGTGTGTCCTCCCAAGATTCATGTGTTAAAACCCTACCTCCCAGAGTAAAAAGTGATGGTATTAGGAAGTGCAGTCTTTAGGAGGTAATTAGGATTACATGAGGTCATGAGGGTGGGGCCTCATGAATGGGATTAGTGCCCTAGTAAGAGACATTCTAGGAATCAGCTAACTAAAATGGACTGGAATGGGTGAATTTAACTCAGATGACCATTATATCTACTATTGTGGGCAGGAATCCAAGAAGAAATAGAGTAGCCATCATGGTCAACAAAAGAGTCCAAAATGCAGTACTTGGATGCAATCTCAAAAACGACAGAATGACCTCTGTTTGTTTTCAAGGCAAACCATTCAATATCACAGTAATCCAAGCCTATGCCCCAACCAGTAACGCTGAAGAAGCTGAAATTGAACAGTTCTATGAGGACCTACAAGACCTTTTAGAACTAACACCCCAAAAAAGATGTTCTTTTCATTATGGGGGACTGGAATGCAAAAGTAGAAAGTCAAGAAACACCTGGAGTAACAGGCAAATTTGGCCTTGGAGTACAGAATGAAGCAGGGCAAGGGCTAACAGAGTTTTGCCAAGAGAACGCACTGGTCATAGCAAACACCCTCTTCCAACAACACAAAAGACTCTACACATGGACATCACCAGATGGTCAACACCAAAATCAGACTGATTATATTCTTTGCAGCCAAAGATGCAGAAGCTCTATGCAGTCAGCAAAAACAAGACCGGGAGCTGACTGTGACTCAGATCATGAACTCCTTATTGCCAAATTCAGACTGAAAGTGAAGAAAGTGGGGGAAACCACTAGACCACTCAGGTATGACCTAAATCAAATCTCTTATGATTATACAGTGGAAGTGAGAAATAGATTTAAGGGCCTAGATCTGATAGATAGAGTGCCTGATGAACTATGGATGGAGGTTCGTGACATTGTACAGGAGACAGGGATCAAGACCATCCCCATGGAAAAGAAATGCAGAAAAGCAAAATGGCTGTCTGGGGAGGCCTTACAAATAGCTGTGAAAAGAAGAGAAGCGAAAAGCACTGGAGAAAAGGAAAGATATAAGCATCTGAATGCAGAGTTCCAAAGAACAGCAAGGAGAGATAAGAAAGCCTTCCTCAGTGATCAATGCAAAGAAATAGAGGAAAACAGCAGAATGGGAAAGACTA
>NW_011494638.1:4296438-4303486 GCF_000754665.1 Bison bison bison | reverse complement strand
CAAAGGTACGTGAACCGTGAACTTCCAGATGTTCAAGCTGGTTTTAGAAAAGGCAGAGGAACCAGAGATCAAATTGCCAACATCCGCTGGATCATGGAAAAGGGAAGAGAGTTCCAGAAAAACATCTATTTCTGCTTTATTGACTATGCCAAACCCTTTGACTGTGTGGATCACAATAAACTGTGGAAAATTCTGTAAGAGATGGGAATACCAGACCACCTGATCTGCCTCTTGAGAAATCTGTATGCAGGTCAGGAAGTGACAGTTAGAACTGAACATGGAACAACAGACTGGTTCCAAATAGGAAAAGGAGTATGTCAAAGCTGTATATTGTCACCCTGCTTATTTAACTTATATGCAGAGTACATCAAGAGAAACGATGGGCTGGAAGAAGCACAAGCTGGAATCAAGATTGCTGGGAGAAATAGCAATAACCTCAGATATGCAGATGACACCACCCTTATGGCAGAAAGTGAAGAGGAACTCAAAAGCCTCTTGATGAAAGTGAAAGTGGAGAGTGAAAAAGTTGGCTTAAAGCTCGACAATCAGAAAACGAAGATCATGGCATCCGGTCCCATCACTTCATGGGAAATAGATGGGGAAACAGTGGAAACAGTGTCAGACTTTATTTTTCTGGGCTCCAAAATCACTGCAGATGGTGACTGCAGCCATGAAATTAAAAGACGCTTACTCCTTGGAAGGAAAGTTATGACCAACCTAGATAGCATATTCAAAAGCAGAGACATTACTTTGCCAACAAAGGTTCGTCTAGTCAAGGCTATGGTTTTTCCTGTGGTCATGTATGGATGTGAGAGTTGGACTGTGAAGAAGGCTGAGCGCCAAAGAATTGATGCTTTTGAAGTGTGGTGTTGGAGAAGACTCTTGAGAGTCCCTTGGACTGCAAGGAGATCCAACCAGTCCATTCTGAAGGAGATCAGCCCTGGGATTTCTTTGGAAGGAATGATGCTAAAGCTGAAACTCCAGTACTTGGGCCACCTCATGCAAAGAGTTGACTCATTGGAAAAGACTCTGATACTAGGAGGGATTGGGGGCTGAAGGAGGAGAAGGGGACGACAGAGGATGAGATGGCTGGATGGCATCACTGACTCGATGGTCGTGAGTCTGAGTGAACTCTGGGAGTTGGTGATGGACAGGGAGGCCTGGCGTCCTGCGATTCATGGGGTCGCAAAGAGTTGGACACGACTGAGCGACTGATCTGATCTGATCTGATCTTATGGATATATGAGAAGGGGAGGTCATTGAAAGAAATGGAAATGGTCTCAACAGCCATATAGCTAGGCCATGGAGAACTGGGATATCATTAAGGAAACAAGAGAATTTTAGCAATTTGCATACTTAATCACAGACAACAGTAGACTTTTGTTGCTCCACATTCTAGTGCTCCATAACTCAGTCACTGTCTTTATTGCTACTGCTCCTGGAAAAAACAATGAGATAACCCTTTCAAAGAAGGTAGGTGTCTCATTCAAACTCTCTAAGAGAAGCTTTTGTTGGTATTGGCCAGTTATGGGGCACCAGGGCACCATTCTCAGCCAAAGCTCTCATAATAGGCTCACTCATTTCCTTGCCAGGTCATTTGATACCTTTTGTTCTTGTTGTTTAGTCGCTAAGTCATGTCCAACTCTTTGCAACCCCATGGACTGCAGCATGCCAGGCTTCTTTTCCTTCACTATCTCCTGGAGTTTGCTCAAATTCATGTCCATTGAGTCCATGATACCATCCAACCATCTCATCTTCTGTTGCCCCCCTGCCCACCCTCAAAACTTCCCCACTATCAAGGTATTTTCAAATGGGCTGGCTCTTCACATCAGGTAGCCAAAGTATTGCAGCTTCAGCATCAGTCCTTCCAGTGAATATTCAGGGTTGATTTCCTTTGGGATTTAATGGTTTGATCTCCTTGCTGTTCAAGGAACTCTCAAGAGTGTTCTCCAGCACCACAGTTCAGAAGCATTAATTCTTTGGTGCTCAGCCTTATTAATGGTCCAACTCTCACATCTGTACATGACTACTGGAAAAATCATAGCTTTGACTATATCAAAGCTATGTGTGATTGAGCTATCAAGCTCAATCAAAGCTTGACTACTGTGTCAGCAAAGTGATGTCTGACTTTTTAATACCTTGACTAGGTTTGTGATAGCTTTTCTTCTAAGCAGCAAGTGCCTTTTAATTTCATGGCAACAGTCACTGTCTGCAGTAATCTTGGAGTCCAAGAAAAGAAAATCTGTCACTGTTTCCACTTTCCCTTCATCTATTTGCCCTGAAGTAATGGGACCAGATGCCATGATCTTAGCCTTCTGAATGCTGAGTTTTAAGCTAGTTTTTTTCACTCTCCTCTTTCACCCTCATCGAGAGGTTCTTTAGTTCTTCCCTTTCTGCCGTTATATGCCATATATTCTGCATATATGAGGTTGTTGATATTTCTCCTGACAATCCAACTTGATTGATTCCAACTTGTGAGCCATCCAGCCCAGAATCTGACATGATGTACTGCATATAAATTAAGTAAGCAGGGTGACACCATACAGCCTTGACATACTCCTTTCCCAATTTTGAACTGTTTGTTGTTCCACATCCGGTTCTAACTGTTGCTTCTTGTCCTGCATACAGGTTTCTCAGGACACAGGTTAGATGGTCTGGTAATTCTCTCTTCAAGAATTTTCTAGTTTGTTGTGACCCACACAGTCAAAGGCTTTAGTGTAGTCAATGAAGCAGAAGTAGATGTTTCCTTGGAATTCCTGTTTTTCTACGATCCAACAGATGTTGGTAATTTTACCTCTGGTCAAACTGATACCTTTGGGTCTAATCAACTGTGGTTATGGTATTGAGATCCTATACACCTGAGCATTGTCACCTCTGCTTAAGGGCTGCTACTGGTCTTTTTGTTCAGAAAGGGGTTGTGAGCAGGCCAGGTACCCAAATATTATGCCCTATTTTATAGGAATCCAAATATTTAGTTACCAGTTTTGTATAAGAACAGGAAAGGACTTACCTTAGGTAGTTTAGATAATGAGTTGAACTGGAGATAAAAATGTAAAGGGGAAAATAACGATTCAAAGATACTTAGAAATGTAGTTTTCAAGCACTCTCATATAGTGTGAAATTAAGTAGCAGAGCTTAGTCTTTATTAACTATCTTATTTTAGAGTTTGGGTAGAGTAAATGAAAGCATATTTTTAAATTCCAAAATAATATATTTCTGAAGTGACAGCAAACATGTTTCCTGCTATTCAGTGACCTCATAAAAAAGCATCATATTATGGCAAGAATACTGAAAACAACAAGAGATAATAAACAAGAATGGAAGTGCCATCAGCCACTGCACTGTCAAGAGATGTAATAATTTTAATAGGTTTATACTAATGGAAGACACATGGCAGAGCTTGAAACAGAACTGTAACAGCTAACATCTGGATGTGCCTTTAACATCTCATCACTCAACACTTTTCAAACTGCTTCATCTGGGAGACCTTATAAACCTGTACATGCTAACTTCCCAGAATAAAATTAACTCTCCAAAGTACTGAAGTTGTTTCTTTTTTAATCTTGTTCACTTTATAATAGCTTTAAGCTCACTTACAAGGATGGTACCTTCACACTTGGTCATTATGTACTTATCATGCATGCTCTTCCACTCATCTTAAGTACTAAGGAGAACCACAACAGTGTCTAAAGCACCTCATTAACAAAGTTACACACTAGGACTTAGAGAAACCAAGTGGAAGCATATTCCATACCTCAATTTAGGACTATACCTGAAATAACATTTTGAATGATTAAAGAAATATGCAGTACCACATAAAACAGTAGTTCTCCCTTTCACATATAGGGCTTCCCTTGTGGCTCAGCTGGTAAAGAATCACCTGCAATGGGGGACACCTGGCTTCAATCCCTGGGTTGGGAAGAGCCCCTGGAGAAGGGAAAGGCTACCCACTCCAGTATTCTGGCCTGAAGAATTCCATGGACATCCATGGCGTTGCAAAGAGTGGGACATGACTGAGCGACTTTCACTTTCACATATAACTCAATCTTTGTGACTATATTTTAAATGATTTTTTGAGGCCAAAAATTATTTGAGCTCAATATTTTGGCAACTGCTAACTCTGATTGCTTCGGAGAAGGCAATGGCACCCCACTCCAGTACTCTTGCCTGGAAAATCCCATGGACGGAGGAGCCTGATAGGCTGCAGTCCATGGGGTCGTGAAGAGTCAGACACAACTGAGTGACTTCACTTTCACTTTTCACTTTCATGCATTGGAGAAGGAAATGGCAACCCACTCCAGTGTTCTTGCCTGGAGAATCCCAGGGACAGGGGAGCCTGGTGGGCTGCCGTCTATGGGGTCACACAGAGTCGGACATGACTGAAGCGACTTAGCAGCAGCAGCAGCAGCAGCAACTCCGATTGCTTAAGATATTTTTTGAATCTAGAGTTATGCCCAGCTAAAAACCTAGAGATCAGTCAAGGATTACTCTGCCATCCCTTCATTTTTCTCCATTCAAAACAATATGACACAACATGCAGATACCATCACACTGGCTGCAACCCAACTTTTGTGCAGTTTTAGTTCTCTGCTTGGACATAATACTTTAATGTTCAAGTGAAACTACACATTCCTCCTACTCCTCTCCTCATTTCTGGGGCAAATCCAAAGGATTTTTCCTACAATCAGATATGTTCCTCAAAGTAGAATGAGTTCTAACTCTCTTT
Source organism: Bison bison bison (assembly GCF_000754665.1). Taxonomy (NCBI): domain Eukaryota; kingdom Metazoa; phylum Chordata; class Mammalia; order Artiodactyla; family Bovidae; genus Bison; species Bison bison. The sequence continues at coordinate 4,298,760 of NW_011494638.1, read as the reverse complement.
TATAACTGTTTCCTGGGCTGAAATGTTCAATAATGACAGTATCCTGTCATAACTCTATTATCTCATTTGAGACAAGTTATTAGGCAGGTTTTTCTTTGTCCTTTACTAGATACAATAAACAGAAACCTGGCATAAATTTCAAACAGTTACTTTGGATCGATGATTGTTACAATGTGAAATTTGTCTTTTATAGAAAAGTATACAAAACCTTTGTAAAACTTATAGAACATAGTTAATAGTCACAAATGATTTTCATCTTTTTCTCAAGAAATAGGGAAAACATTGTATCCTAAGGGCCTGGGCCTTGAAAGTCTATGATGGACAAGGGTCCCCTGAAACAACACAGAAATGTTTTACTGTTGCCTTTCTTCTGTCTTATCCACTCCACTGCCACACATCCTATAGACTATTTAAACTCATCATATGGCACATTCTTGCCTGGTCTTGGTCTCAGTAAACTATCAGTTAATTGACTATCTTCTAAACTGTTACTCCTTCCACTAGTATTTTCACTTTAGTTAGGGCCCTTTTAAGGATAAATACAAGCTTAAGGCCTAATGAAACTAATCAAAAAACATGACATTTCTGGGACAAGGATTGACATGTCCCCTGGAAGAAATAAACTTTAATCATTGAAGATCACCAGACTTAAGGTTCAACTCAGCCAGTGCCAAGGCTATTGCAGACCAGGTGAGGAGAATCTGGAATCAGTTGCTGTGAATGAGATAAGAACCTCCAGGCACCTACCTGCAGGCCCACAATGTGGCTAACTTATTCTCTTGTCCCCACCATCAGTGCCTACTAAATAGGACATAGATTCTATCTCAGTTTATAGGTGGAATTGTCATTCCCACTGCTGGATCTAAAACCCTTTCTAAGACTCCACACTACTTGACTGTCTCCATAACCATCCTACCCTACTACGCCAAGAAGTACATTGGACATGTCACTTTTAACTCTGTGATTTGAATATCTGGACACTATATCCTTACACACGTGATTTGAATATCTGGATACTATACCCTTACACACTTAACAACAGGGATAGAATCATAAAAATCATATCTCATGGCCTATCAATACAGAATCAATTCAGTATCAATATAGAATATTCAACAAAATATTTAGCTCATGTACTGGATCCTGTACTGGACACTAGGGATATGAAGATAAATAAACAAAGTACCTGAGGTCAAATTATTGCAGTCAGTTGGAAAAAAGTCATATACATAAGTAAGTTCACTAAAATCTACAAAGTGTATAATCAAATTTGATACAAAGCCCTATGAAAGCCCAAAGAGGGAACACTTAACTAGTTCTTAGGTAGCTAACTAACTTTCAACCTGAAGGAGGTAGGTAAAAGGGAAGGTTTCTCTGAGGAGATAATATCTTAGCTAATTCTAGACAAATAAATAAATGTTCTTTGGTATCAAAAAAAGGGAGAGAGAGAAAGAGAGCAAAGGAGCTAAAATTCTTATATGACCAAGTAATCTACTGTACCAATACATTTGTAGTTTATAGGAGCTATAAGGTCTAAACACAAAATAATCACCTGTAGGCTTTAGAGAGTGATCAAAAGCAGGCAATTTATGGAAGAAAAAGTATAGCTGGGTGAAGGGAATGGCATGGAGTTCATTTGCCGTTTTTATACCTTTTAAACTGAGGGCAAACTATAGTTGGAATAACATAGGTTGGCTAAAACTGATAGAAAACTCACAGTATTTCTGGCCTGAATAACCAGAGGATAGAATTTGGAGCAAGTGGAAAACAGAACCAGAGACAAAGAATCCAAAATTCTATATATAAATTCTATCCAATTCTTTAATTGACTAATGAATGATACATGCATGGACAGGCTTCAAGCAGCTCAGCTAATGATGGATATATGATCTGAGATATTTCCCAAGACACAAAATTTTCAGATTGAGTCTAACAAGCTTAATTTCATGTTAAAACAACTCTTTGGAGGAATATAGTAGAATCCAGAGTCTCCATAACATTATTTTAGTATTTACATGGTCTAAGTTATTTCTGCTTTATTGACTATGCCAAAGCCTTTGACTGCGTGGATCACAAACTGTGGAAAATTCTGAAAGAGATGGGAATACCAGACCACCTGACCTGCCTCTTGAGAAGCCTGTATGCAGGTCAGGAAGCAACAGTTAGAACTGGACATGGAACAACAGACTGGTTCCAAATAGGAAAAGGAGTATGTCAAGGCTGTATATTGTCACCCTGCCTATTTAACTTATATGCAGAGTACATCATGAGAAACGCTGGGCTGGAAGAAGCACAAGCTGGAATCAAGATTGCCAGGACACA
>NW_011494638.1:4263259-4296241 GCF_000754665.1 Bison bison bison | reverse complement strand
CTTGGAAGGAAAGTTAGGACCAACCTAGATAGCATATTGAAAAGCAGAGACATTACTTTGCCAACAAAGGTCCGTCTAGTCAAGGCTATGGTTTTTCCAGTGGTCATGTATGGATGTGAGAGTTGGACTGTGAAGAAAGCTGATTGCCGAAGAATTGATGCTTTTGAACTGTGGTGTTGGAGAAGACTCTTGAGAGTCCCTTGGACTGCAAGGAGATCCAACCAGTCCATTCTGAAGGAGATCAGCCCTTGGACTTCTTTGGAAGGAATGATGCTAAAGCTGAAACTCCAGTAGTTTGGCCACCTCATGGGAAGAGTTGACTCCTTGGAAAAGACTTTGATGCTGGGAGGGATTGGGGGCAGGAGGAGAAGGGGACGACAGAGGATGAGATGGCTGGATGGCATCACTGACTTGATGGACATGAGTCTGAGTGAACTCCGGGACTTGGTGATGGACAGGGAGGCCTGGTATGCTGCGATTCATGGGGTCGCAAAGAGTCAGACACGACTGAGCGACTGAACTGAATTGAAGTTACAACCCAAAGTTACTTGACATATGCAGAAATATGAAAATGTGACTCAGTCTGAAAATAAAAAGACTTCAATGAAGGGTGACTTTGTGATGATCCAAATACTGGAATTAGCAAACAAGGGGAGAAGGCAATGGCACCCCACTCCAGTACTCTTGCCTGGAAAATCCCATGGACAGAGGAATCTGGTGCGCCGCAGTCCATGGGTCGCTAGGAGTTGGTCATGACTGAGGGACTTCACTTTCACTTTTCACTTTTATGCATTGGAGAAGGAAATGGCAACCCAATCCAGTGTTCTTGCCTGGAGAATCCCAGGGACGGGGGAGCCTGGTGGGCTGCCGTCTATGGGGTCGCACAGAGTCGGACACGACTGACTTGACTTAGCAGCAGCAGCAGCAGCAAACAAGGAATTTAAAGCAGCTATTCTAACTATCATTAGTGAAAATTTAAAAAATTCATTAGATGGGCAGAACAGTAGAATAGAGATGACAAAGGAACTTCAGGCAATTTTAAGACAAGTCACTAGAAATTATTCTGTCTGAACAATAAAGAGAAAAAGGTTAAAAATATGAACAGAGACTCAAGGACCTATGGAAAATATCAGTAGCTCTAACATATGTGACGTAAGAGTTATTGAAGTTACAGAAGGAGAGAAGATTTAGAATGGAATAGAAGAAATATTTTTAAAATAGTGATTAAAAACTCTCCAAATCTGGGTAAGAGAAACAAATTTACAGCTTTAAGAAGTTCAGTGGCCACCACACAGTATAAAAATGAAGTAAATCATGTCTACTCCTAACAATCAAATCTCTGAAAATTAAAGATAGAGAAAAAATCCTGAAAGTAAAGAAAACTGACACATAAAGGACAACAATAATTTGAATTACTACTGACTTCTTTTCAGAAATAATGGAGGAGTGTGGACAATGGAACATCTTTAAAGTGCTAAAAGGAAAAACCCGTAACCTAGAATTCTTTGTCCAGCAAAAATGTGTTACTAATGAGAGCAACATAAAGATATTTTCACATAAAAACATGCAATCCTGGCACCAGGAGACCTGTGCAAATTTATCATCAGGAGACCTAAATGATAAAACGTATTATAGAAGTTTTTCAGGCAGAAGTGAAATAACACCAGGTAGATCTTCAAGAAGGAACAAAAAGCATCAGAAATGGCAAATACTGGAGTAAATATAAAATAGTATTTTTCTCTGTTAGTATCTTTTTAAAATAAGGTGAAGGGTATTTGAAGCAAAGGTAACAGCATAAACAAACGCCTGAAGACAGAAAAATAAAAACATGGTGTGAAAAGGAATTACAAGCAGTTCATTTCTTGTAATGTTAGGTGTGATAAGAAGACTGATGGCATGCCTGCCATGTTAAGGAACCTGGTCTTAATCTTTATGTGAAGGTTCTCAAGTCTGAAAATGAAATAGTGAGATCTGTATTTATGTGCATCACTCATGTACTCAGTGAAGAGGCAGGAAACTCACACTATTGCTGCAATCCAAGAGAGATATTAAAGAAAGCACATCATGAGAACTTGATCTAAAGAAGTAATAACACAGAAGTTCGAGAGAAGAGAGTTAAGAAGTATTTTGGAAGTAAGATCTGTATTAAATAGAGGTTGTGAATAAAGTAGAAGAATATCACTTGGATCATTAAATATAATTAAGGGAATTTTCCCTCATTATAGACCAATTTACTGCCTAAATTTCTGGTAATATTGTATTGAAATTCCAATACAATATTGGAGACAAGTAATTCCTGCTACTTGTCTCATTCATGACCTCTATTTATAGCTCAAACCTCCTATTTAATACCAACTGACTGTGCCCCAGCATCACCTTGACAACTATTTTGACTAGGCTGCATGGTAGGGAGAGGAAACGGACAGTCAATGCATAAACCTAGCAAGATCCTATGACATATCTAGTACCAACAGATATGGCTCAATGAACTGAGTCAATCAGATTTTTCTCTCTTAGAAATCTGAACCAAGAAATCCCAGAAGAATAGGTCATTTAACAATGAAAGCCAAGGCTAAAACTTCATGTCAGAGAGAGACTCTAGAGGACTTGTGAAATTCTAAGAACTGAATAAGAAATATGGAAAGAAGCAGGCACTCTCAGAAGAGAGTGACACTGTAGTTACAGAGAGATGCAGAAGGAATAAGCTGCTATGCTAGAGCTTCCTTGGTTTCTGTGTCTGGCATATAATAAAGACTAAATAAACCTTTTGTTGTTATATGGAGGAATAAATAAATGCAAAAACAAATTAACAAATGAATGAGGCTGATTTTCTAGTGCCAGTTTTCATAAGGCAAAATTTCTTACAGTCTTGTTTTCCACTTCCTCAGAGATCACTATCCTCCCTAGTGCTCCATTTCTATTCCTGCACTACACTCATCTCCACTGCATCACATTTCATGAAGATCCTTGAGCATCTGTATTATTTTAAAATTAAAATGCTGAACTAAATGACTGCCAATTTTGCTGCAATTTTTTTCAGCATCTGTCTTCCAAAAGATCAGAAATTCTCAGTATGTACCCATAACAGTGATGAATACATTTTTTATTCTGAACATGAAACAGCTTTTATATAAGTATTAACAGATTTATAGCTTGAAAACCTTCTGCAGTTTTGATTACTCAAAATGTGGAGGCTGAACCCCTTCTGGAATCATTCTCATCCTGCTGAAAGCATCTGTGCTCTCTGTAGGTATTAAGCTTTGAAGGCATCTTTGGGTAGCTCTCCAGGATGTTACCTTTTATAAAGTTTTGGTAGACCAGGTGTTTTGTTTCAATCAGAGCCTAGGTGGATAAAGAATGATGACAGTACCCAATCATCACTACAGAAAGACTTCCTATACTCAAGCTCTGAAACTTGGCCACATTTATTTTAGAATAACACAGCAAAATGTCTAAACCAAGAGCAGAGACATCTAGCACAGGATTTCAAACTACAGTAGAAAAGTATTCCCTTTTGCACCACTGAGTTGAATAGAGGAATACAGAAAAGTTTTTTCCAAAAAAAAAAAAAAACACTTCTAAAAACTCTTAGGAGGAAGAAATGGCAACCCTATTCAGTATTCTTGCCTGGAAAAGTCTATGGACAGAGGAGCCTGGCGGGCTACAGTTCATGCAGCCACAGACAGTTGAACATGACTGAGTGATAAAGCTCAAAAACTCTTAAAAAGAAAGGAGATATTTTCTCCCTTCTGCTCCTTAGAACTGCATTCTGCTTGAAGGAGGAAATTAGACAGATGAAGAAGGAAACAAAGGTGATTACCCTGTCACTGAAAAGGAATATTAAAAGGATGGGAAAATATAGAACAAATGTGTCAGTTTCTTAAATAACCAGATGAAATAATTGTATTTAATTGTTTCTGAATTATTTAAGTATGACATGCATTCAAATCCTAGTATTCTTAAGAAAGCCACATTTGCCCCCAGAGGATAGTATTTCAGTCCAACGTAATTTTCTTGCTTATTTTCTTGTACAGAGGCTTTTTAAGAAGTAACTTACTGTCTCTTCAGTAGGACACAACTGATGAGACTTAGCACACATGCATGCATAGGCACATATGATAAACTGAGGTCAATATGAACTCATAACTGTTTTAAAAAGAATAACTATCTTTTCCATCTCTGCCTCTTAAATTATCAGCATTTTTGCCTACCACTAGCTGTCATATGAGAGATGGACCAAAAAGAAGGCTGAGCGCCAAAGAATTGATGCTTTTGAATCCAGGTGCTGGAGAAGACTCTTGAGAGGCCCTTGGACAGCAAGATCAAACCAGTTAATACTAAAGGAAATCAACCCTGAATATTCACTGGAAGGACTTATGTTGAAACTGAAATTCCAATACTTTTGCCACCTGATGCATAGAGCTGACTCACTGGAAAAGACCTTGACGCTGGCAAAGATTGAGGGCAAAAGGAAAAGGGGGTGACAGAGGATGAGATGACTGGATGGCATCACTGACTCCATGGACATGAGTTTGAGAAAACTCTGGGAGATAGTGAAGGACAGGGAAGATTGGCATGCTCCAGTTCATAGCATCACAAAGAGTTGGACATGACTTAGTGACTGAACAACAAATCTCATGTGTACCTAGAATTAACATTAAAGTTGTCCTATTAACGTGGACATTTTATATTTATGATGTTTTTATATACTTTATATTAACATATTAATTTTTTCTTTTGGATACTCTTCCACTCACTAACTTTAACAGACTCATGTTTTTCATCAATTCTTAGAATAGTAATGATTAATATCATTATTCTGCTGCTCAAATATCACAGCTTGACCAATGGGAATATTTGAGGGACTATTGACTTTTGGTATTAGTATTACTCTCCAATAAACTTAACTAGGAAGGGACTTCCCTGGTGGTCCAGTGGTTGAGAATCCCTCTGCCAATGCAGGATACAGGAGTTCAATCCCTGGTCAGGGAACTAAGAACCCACATGCTGGGGGACAGTTAAGCCTGTACTCCACAAGAGAAGCCCCTGCTTGCCGCAATTAGAGAAAGGCTGCATGCAGCAACCAAGACACAGCACAGCCAAAAAATTAAACACAAATAAAATAAATAAAAATTAAAAACACTTTATTTTAAAAAATTAACCAGGAAATCTCAGAAGACAGTGAACAGCAGGATGGGCCTGAGGCCACTTTTTTATAAAGTTTTCCAAATTTCAAATTACTGTTCAAAGTACAAAGTAGGCATTCCAGGTACATAGGTTAGTGTCTGGAGTGTTAGTAAATGCCTGACTTAAAAGTCTAGAAGCCTGACCCTCTCGCCTCCAGCTGGGAAAACTTTCAGTGTGATTTATATTCCAGAGGGCCCAGCCCCATTGTCAAGTCAGACTTGACCTGCAACCACATCATTTCATGTTCTTTCCCCTTCCTCTCCTGCTTCCTCTTTTTCTTTTATTTTTTCTACTTGTATTTAATATAGAAAAATCCAACAGATTTTATTATATTTGAAAACTTTATGAACTCTATGTTGTGGTATCCATAGCAATCTATTCTATTTAATGTCCTTTTTAAGTTAAATTGTAAAACTGAGCTATTTTTCGTCAAATTTTTTATTCCATTAAAAAGTCTGCTCTTTTTTGATGTTAGAAGAAACTGTTCTTTACTGACATATGATTTAAAATACATACTTATAGGAGCTTCCCTGGTTGTCCAGGAGTATGGATTCAATCCCTGGTCGGGGATCCAAGATCCCACATGTGTTTTAGCCAAAAAAACAAAATACAAAACAGAAGCAATACTGTAACAAATTCAAAACACTAAAACTGATCCACATCAAAAAAAATCTTTTAAAAATAAAATAAAATACACACTCAAACAGTTATTGTGCTGAAATTCAAATCTTTTAGATTGTTTCATATTCATGAGAGTTGTTCAAAACGTTTTCACAGGAGACGATTTTCAGAATGGGTTCAGGTTTCCTCCAAGCTAACATAAAAGACACAGGAATTCTGGGGGGTAGGGTCCCTTAATTAAACGCATATCATTTGTAATAATTTTCTACATCATTATCCCAAACAACCATGGAAGAACAGAGTTTTAGGTATAAGTTTTCTTTGGAAAATGCTGAAATCTCTGCCCAGACTCAGTAAAAATACTTCATCATTTGTATTGTTAAGCATAGAACAGAGCAAATTCATGACTGGAAATAGCACAGGAACCAGTGCCTGGGTAGAAACGGTGACTGACAAATTGCTGGAGGCTTAGTGCAGACAACTCTGAGAGTTAAAAATTCCAATGGGATTCAGTCATGCAGGGCACCCACAAGACTGTGAGATTTATCTCCAAGAGTCTGACCAGATTCCCACAGTATATTCTAGAGAGAAATCCCCTTGGTTTTCCTTCAAGGGGAGAGGAAAAGGAAGCATTTTGAAATGCACCAGAGCATTGCCCTTCTCTCTCTTTTAAGTTGCTTCCTGAAGTGCACTCTTTCCATATGTCACCTGCGCCTGAAACCTTGTCTCAACTCTTGCTCCTAGGTAACCTCAGAATGTGTTAGGAATGGGGTAGGTAGCAGGCCCTAAGGATGGTATTTAGGAGCCGAGTCACCTGCTGGCCAGCTGCCAGTGAGGACTTCATCACTCTAGGTAGGTAGAGTATTGGTAGTACTGGTATGCTGAAGAAGTAAAATCATTGAAAGTGAAAGTGAAGTCACTCAGTCGTGTCTGACTCATTGTGACCCCATAGACGGCAGCCCACCAGGCTCCCCTGTCCCTGGGATTCTCCAGGCAAGAACACTGGAGTGGGTTGCCATTTCCTTCTCCAATGCATGAAAGTGAAAAGTGAAAGTGAAGTCGCTCAGTCGTGTCCAACCCTCAGCGACTCCATGGACTGCAGCCCACCAGGCTCCCCCATCCCTGGGATTCTTCAGGCAGGAGTACTGGAGTGGGGTGCCATTGCCTTCTCCAACAAAAAGGGCTTAGCTGGTCATGAAGTGAACTCTTTTAAGGAAACCAATCGAAAAAGTGGGACATCTGGGAAAATTAGTATTGGTTGCTTCTGAATGCTAAAGTAGATACCCTGATTTATATGGGCCATCAGGACTTTAAACTTTGTCCAGTTTGGTAGCACTACCCATATGTGGCTTAGCACGGCTTGTGGTAACTTAGTTTCCCAACCAGAGATCAAACTTGAGCCCCCTACATTGGAAGTGCAGAATCTTAATCACTGGACTACCAGGGAAGTCCCTAATTTTACACCAAGATTAGATAAAATTAAGCAAAATTTTTAAAATTGTTTTTTAGTCACTCTAGCCACATTTCAAGTAGCCACATATAGTTAGTAGCTGCCACACTGAACACTACAGTTGTAGAACATTTCCATAATCAGAGAAAATGAATGAGAAAAGAAGGCTCAACTCAGCCTCTTCTAGTTGGAAAGCTACTTTTAAGACGTAGTAAGGTAGAAAAAGTGTTAGTCACTCAATTGCGTTCCACTCTTTGCTACCCCAAGGACTGTAGCCTGCCAGCTTCCTCTGTCCATGGAATTCTCCAGCAAAAATGCTGGAGTGGGTAGCCATTCCCTTCTCCAGGGGATCTTTCTGACCCAGGGATTGAATCCAGGTCTCACATATTGCAGGCAGATTCTTTACTGTCTGAGACACCAGGGAAGACTGCTGCCATGAAATTAAAAGATGCTTGTTCCTTGGAAGGAAAGCTATGACAAACCTAAACAGCATGTTAAAAAGCAAAGACATCACTTTGCTGACAAAGGTCCGTATAGTCAAAGCTATGGTTTTTCCAGTAGCCATGTATAGATGTGAGAGGTGGACCACAAAAAAGGCTTAGCCATGAAGAATTAATGCTTTTGAACTGTGGTGCTGGAGAAGACTCTTGAGAGTCCCTGGTCGGCAAGGAGATCAAACCAGTCAACCCTAAAGGAAATCAACCCTGAATGTTCATTGGAAGGACTGATGCTGAAGCTGAAACTCCAATACTTTGGCCACCTGATACAAAGAGCCAACTCACTGGGAAAGACCCTGATACGGGCAAAGATTGAGGGCAAAAGGCAAAGGGGGCAACAGAGGATGAGATGGTTGAATGGCATCACTGACTTAATGAACATGAATTTGAGCAAACTTCGGGAGATAGTAAAAGACAGGGAATCCTAACGTGCTGCAGTTCATGGGGTCGCAAAGAGTTGGACACAACTTGGTGACCGAACACACACACACAGACAAGACAGAGAACAGACTTGTGGACACAGTGGGGGAAGGAAAGGGAGGGACTAATTGAAAGAGTAAGATCCTACAAGGCAGCACTTAAGTCATCATTGGCTCAGGACCTAATCATAAGAGAAGCAGAATTTCAGAAAATATTGCATTTTCAACCCTAGAAAGTTTCCTATGCCAAAGTCAGGGCCCTGAGATGGAAAGAATGAGACCCTGAGACTTGGGTTAAGGATTCTAGCTAGATCCTGCTCAGAACCTTGAACCCCTGTATGTCTGAATCCTCTGAGCCTGCAGAAATGCTTCATTCATTCTTGTTAGAAGATGACACTGTTTTGCTTGAAGCATACGCAGACGTTTCACACAGATGGGCGAGCTACAAAACAATACTTGCCCTTCTCAGGATCTGCCACCAACTTGTGTCCTGGAAACCAGATTAATAACTAGAGTAAAATCCCAACATAATTGGGGAGGAGGGACATTGGATTTGCTAAGATAGGAGAGAAATTAGGAACAAATGAGCTGTAGCATTTCAGTAACAATGCAGAGGTCCAAAACTGGGACCATGTGCAAGGAAGAAGATCCTGAGGATGCTGAATCTCAGGGAACAGGATACAAAGCAGCCTAAGGGAGAGTTGTTGATACAGAGGCACTCTCCTATAACATTGGATTTAAAACTTACTAGTAAGGATCTTGACATTCAGTTCTAATAAGTTTCTGCGATGGTTCTTAGAAGCTTTCTAAAAGGAACGTACTGTGTTAAATGAAGTAGAAAATTCAACAGCTAATTATATTACCTGAGATGGCCCTGAGGACATTCCATTTACCAAAACAACACAAAATGTAATGGTGAGGATTGGCTGCAGCAGCAGGAAGATGCTCAGTTCTCTGTAAGAAGAGGCTGACAGTTAGAAATTGTGTAACAGAACTAGGCTACTAGGCTCCCTAACAGCAACTTTATAATCCTGGAATAGGAGAGGCCAGGTGGCAGCACCTAATTGTCAGGAGCAAGGCAGGTGTAAGTATTCTCTTGAGTAGCAAGGGACCAGCACCTAGGGAAGCCTAGCCCACAGTAATCTATAGAACATGGTATGTCCAGGAGCAAAATAGGGATCTGACAAAGGTTTAACCTAATTTAAACAATTCATCAGTGATATATATTACTGGATCAGCAAAATGTTAAAATTAGTGGCCCCAGTGGGAAGAAATAATCCCTTACCTAGTTTCCAGATCTAAGACAGTTCTCAGACTAAGAACCCATCAATTACAGAACCCAGATACCTTAAGAACACTGCAATACAACAGCAAGTGTGTGCCATGGTTATTTCCCCAGTCGTTCCCCAGACTTTTCTTAGGAATATTATAAACTGAGGAAAGGGAATACATACAAGGTTTTCAGGGATGTTGGATATAAAGTCTGAATGAATACTGAGGTGGATATCCCATGGCCTGAAATGTAATCACACCTTTGTTAGAATATGGAATCAAATTCTGTTAGAACAAGCAGGCCACGTAATAAATAGAATCTTGGCCCAAGTCCATCTCATAATGACTTCATTAGTTCCAAGAATTAAAATACACAAAAGATGATCTAATGGTGATTTCCCTGGTACATAAATACATTGTTGGAGTGGACATACTCAGCAATGGGCAGAACCCTCACATTGGTTTCCTGACCTAGGAAAGAAAAACTGTTATGACAGGTCCAAGTGGAAACCCTTGATATTCCTTCCTCATCCTTGGAAGACTGTAAAATAAAAACAATACTGCTCTAGTGGGAATGACAGAGATTAGTACCATTATATGGTACTCATTGTATTCATATGTATTTGTCTTGTCTGACCTCTAAAATACAAGAATAATATCTCAAACTTAACTAAGTAGTAATCCTAGTTGTAACTAATGAAATGGATGTGATATCATTGTTATAGCAGATTAACACAGACCTTATTAAGTGGTATGTGGCTATTAATCTGACAAATGTATTGATTTTCAATACCCAGCAAGCAGGAGGAGCATTAGCAGTTTGCTTTTACATGGAATGGACAGTAGTATACATTAATGGTCTTGCACCAGAATGAAGTTAACTCTTTCACACTCCGTTATGTTGTAGTTGTTCAGTCACCAAGTTGTGTCCAACTCTTCTTGATCCCATGGACTGCAACATGTCAGGCTTCCCTGTACACTCCATTATAACATAGTGGAAAATACCTAGACCATCTGGACTTCCCACAGAACATCTATCTCACTGTTCTATGACATCAGACATTTCATGTTAGTTGAACTGACTGTGTAAGAAATGGGCAAGTACTCTGTACACCTTGATAAGACACATGCACTCCAGAGTATAGGAGAAAAACCCTATGAAAATTCAGGTCTACCCGTGTCAGTGAAGTTTTCAGGGGTTCAGTAGTTGGGGGCTTGCTGAGACATCTCCTCCAAACTAAATATTGAAATCTATTTCAGGTACAGGTTTAATTTTCCTGCCTACAAGTGCCTTAGACAACACCACTATACAAAGAATCACTGTCTCAGACGAAGTGAGCAATATTACCAAAGAGATGTGATAGCGGACCCAGAACTATGAGCGTCACTGGCCCTATTACATACTACACTCCTCCAAACCTGCAGGCTGGATACAGAAGTGAAACAGATTTACAAATGCACAGTATCATGTACAGATGGGCATGATTCTTCAGGATTGGTCTCACACAAATCAATGGCCATTGTATGGGGACAGTTTCCAAATAGGGAAAAGAAACCCAGGTTATGGATGTAGGAATCTCTCTCTCCAGTAATACCCCAAGTACTTTCTGTCACTGCAACTCCATGCTTTCTTTACAGGCTTGGCATTTCTATATAGTTTGCTTAGAGAAAATGCTTCCAGAGAGGAACACAGTATTAAAAATCTTATTATATTTTACTACGTGGCTACCACATGGTCACTTTAGAGTTCTTGTGTGAAGAAGCAGGCAGGCAAGGAAAAGAGGCCCTGTACTGGGACCTCCCTTGGTCCAATGGCTAAGACTCCGTACTTCAAATGCAGGGGGCCTGGGTTCCACCTTTGGTCAAGGAACTATATCCTACATGTCACAACTTAAAGAGCTCACATGCCACAACTAAAAGATCCCACACACTGCAACTAAAGATCTCATGTGCCCCAACTACATCCCAGCACAAAAATAAATAAATATTTTTTTTAAAAAAAGAGTCCCTGTACTGGTGGGGTAAATAAAGTTCGATGAGATAGCATTCATTGTGTTATATCATTAGGGGAAAGGAAGACTATTCAGCACCCATTGGAATGTCCTTTGATAACTTCCCTAGGGCTTCTCTGATGTCTCAGATGGTAAAGAATCTACCTGCAAGGCAGGAGGCCTGGGATTGATCCCTGGATCAGGAAGATCCCCTGGAGAAGGAAGTGGCTACCCACTCCAGTATTCTTGCCTGGAGAATTCCATGGACAGAGGAGCCTGGCAGGCTACAAGTTGCAAAGAACTGGACATAGCTGAGCAACTAACACTTTCACTTGAAGGCACTTTTGATAGCAAATGGACAAATACCTAGCCAAGCAGAAGGGCTAGTTAAATGTAAAAGGGATACAGGATGTGTGGAAAAGGAGAGAGAATGAGTTTCTGGATCAAATGCAATGTCAGGATTTGAAGTTTTTCCTACTAGCCTTGTAAATTTCTCCAGGAAATAAAAAAGAGTAACACACACACACACACAAAGTCCTTTCCATCATAGGTGATTGGAATACAAAGGTATGAAGTAAACAGATACCTGGAGTAATAGGCAAGTTTAGCCGTGGAGTACAAAACGAAGCAGGGCAAAGGCTAAAAAGAGTTTTGCCAAGCTCACTGGTCATAGCAAATGTCCTCTTTCAACAATACAAGAGATGACTAAAAATGTGGACATCACCAGATGGTCAACACCGAAATCAGATTCATTTTATTTTTTGTAGCCAAAGATGGGGAAGTTCTATACAGTCAACAAAAATAAGACCTGGAGCTGACTGTAGCTCAGATCATGAGCTCCTTATGGCAAAATTCAGGCTTAAAAATTTAAGTAGGGAAAACCACTAGACCATTCAGGTGTGACCTAAATCAAATCCCTTATGATTGATTATGCAGTTGAGGTGGAAAATAGATTCAAGGGATTAGATCTGGTAGACAGAGTGCCTGAAGAACTATGGACGGAGGTTCGTAACATTGTATAGGAAGTGGTGACCAAAACCATTATCAAGAAAAAAATCCATGAAGGCAAAGTGGTTGTCTTGCTGAAGTAAAAGAGGAGGACTTGCTGAGAAAAGAAGAAAAGTGAAAAGCAAAGGTGAAAGAAAAAGATATACCCAACTGAATGCAGAATTCAAGAGAACAGCAAAGAGAGATAAGGAAGCTTTCTAGGTGAACAGTGTAAACAATTAGAGGAAAATAATAGAATGGGAAAGACTAGAGATCTCTTCAAGAAAACTGGAGATATCAAGGGAACATTTCATCCAAAGATGGGCACAATAAAGCACAGAAACAACAAAGACCTATTAGAAACTGAAAAGATTAAGAAGAGGCGGCAAGAAATGCACAGAGGAACTATACAAAAAAGGTCTTAATGACCCAGATAACCATCATGGTGTGGTCACTCACCTAGAGCCAAACATTTTGGAGTGTGAAGTTAAATGGGCCTTAGGAAGTATTACTATGAACAAAGCTAGTGGAGGTGATGGAATTCCAGCTGAGCTATTTACAGTCCTAAAATATGATGCTGTGAATGTGCTGCACTCAATAGGTCAACAAATTTGGAAAACCCAGCAGTGGCTACAGGACTGGAAAAGGTCAGGCTTCATTCCAATCCCAAAGGCAAGGCCAAAGAACGTTCAAACTACTATACAATTGCACTCATTTCACATGCTAGTAAGGTAATGCTCAGAATCCTTCAAGCTAGGCTTCAACAGTATGTGATCTGAGAACTTCCAGATGTTCAAGCTGGATTTAGAAAAGGCAGAGGAACCAGAGATCAAATTGCCAACTTCCACTGGATCATAAAATAAACAAGAGAGCTCCAGAAAAACATCTATTTCTGCTTTATTGACTACACCAAAGCCTTTGACTGTGTAGATCACAACTAACTGTGGAAAATTCTTAGAGATGGGAATACCAGACCACATTACCTGTCTCCTAAAAAACCTGTATGAAGTACAAGAAGCAACAGTTAGAACCAGACATGGGAAGGACAAACTGGATCAAAATTTGGGGAAAGAGTATGTCAAGGCTGCATATTGTCATCCTGCTTATTTAACTTATATGCAGAGTACATCATGTGAAATGCTGGCCTGAATGACTCACAAGCTGCAATTAAGACAGCTGAGAGAAATACCAACAACTTCAGATATGCAGATGATACCACCCTAATGGCAGAAAGTGAAGAGAAACTAAAGAGCTTCTTGATGAGGGTGAAAGAGGAGCGTGAAAAATCTAGCTTAAAATTCAACATTCAGAAAAATGAAAATCATGGCATCCATTCCTATCAGTTCACTTCAGTCCAGTCACTCAGTTGTGTCCGACTCAGCGACCCCATGAATCACTTCATGGCAAACAGATGGGGAAAAAGTTGAAACAGTGACAGATTTTATTTTCTTGGGCTCCAAAATCACTGGATGGCAACTGCAGTCATGAAATTAAACGATGCCTGATCCTTGGAAGAAAAGATATAACAAACCTAAACAAAGTATTAAAAAGTCAGAGATACCACTTTGCAACAAAGGTCTAAATAGTCAAAGATATGGTTTTACTAGTAGTCATGTATAAAGAAGGCTGAGTGAGCACCAAAGAATTGATGCTTTTGAACTGTGGTGCTGGAGAAGGCTCTTGAGAGTCCCTTGGACTGCAAGGAGATCAAACCAGTCAGTTATAAAGGAAATCAACCCTGAATACTCACTGGAAGGACTGATGCTAAAGCTGAAGCTCCAATACTCTGGCCACCTGATGCACAGAGCTGACTCACTGGAAAAGACGCTGATGCTGGGAAAGATTGAGGGCAGGAGGAGGAGGGGATGACAGAGGATGAGATGGCTGGATGGCATCACTGACTCAATGGACATGAGTTTGAGCAAACTCTAGGAGATGGTGAAGGACAGGGAAGCCTGGCATGCTGCAGTTCATGGGATTGCAAAGAGTCAGAAAGGTCTTAGTGACTGAACAACAACAATCAGAATCCAGGATAAGATGTCTCCAGATGAAGTTTCTCAGAGTGTTTCTGAGCCTACGCCCCATTAAACCTCCCACAGGCATATCTCCATCTCAGTCTATTTCCCCAGAAACCTAACTTAAGACAGTATCATACCTGCTCAGCAAGCTGAGACCATGGGTATATGAGGCATAATTTAGCACTGCCTTAAACTAACAAACAACAAGGGTTCTGAGGAGAAAAGTATTCCAGCTATATAACTGCCCACAGGAAGCCATGATAGCTCTGGACTGCTGGTACTCAGCTCAAATATAAATTAATTTTTGTAAATGTAAATAAATGGATCCTAATTTGTGGTTGTGGTGTTAAATTCATGAAGTTGAATTTCTATAACCTAAATGGCTGTCTCTTGTGATATAATCACAAGGTATAATACAGTATTTTGAATACAAACTTATCTGAGCTATTATTTCTAAACTGCAAAGAAAGTATGAATCATTGGCATTTGAATACACAGTATTCTTTCCCACAGTTTATGTCTTTAAAGAATATTATTATAATAAACATACAGTTGAGCGTCAGCTGAACCAAATATAAATTCACCATTCAGTGAGACTGACACAAAGCATCTCCCTTAAGAACTACCAAAACCTGAAACCAATCTAAATGTTCAACCAGAGAATTAGTTAAATAAATGATCGTAGAGTATATCGCCATTAATGATGATGTGAATAGATTTATATTTATTGTCATAGGAAGATATGAAATACTATATTACTAAGTGTCAAAGCAGGCTGCAAGTTAATATTGCAGAATGACATTATTTTATGATAATTTATATTCAGATAGAATTACATCAAAATTTTATTCTTTAATAATTATCATTATTTTGCTCATTATCCCAGATGCTGTCAGTGTCCTATGCAGTATTGCAGCCGACTTCTAATGGCTTCCTCTGTGCCTGAGAGCTTTTTATTTCAGAACTGTGGGAGACAGCTTGTCTGGGAGCAGGCTGGAAATGCTGAGGTAGCAGTTCACCCCTAAGGTGGAATCATTCTGAGGCATTTATTTTACATCATTTCCCAGGATTTCTCTATGAGATTTTTCTCTAGTGGCCCACTGTGATAACTGGCTTACCAACATACCCTGCGCTGGTTGGATTCTCTTCCTTACGTTACTCCTCCATTCCCATAAGAATTCTGCATTTCTCAAATAATGTGCTTACACTCAAATCCTTGTTTCATCTGTTTCTGGACTTTCTCATATTACGTATCTATTTGTAATTTTCAAATACTTCTACCAAAGCTCAGATCATTTCTGTAAAAAGTTAATAAAACATTTTACACTTGATGTTTTATACATCAGATGTACAGAAACATAACCATGAGAAAAGAGTTCTTTCTCTGTTCTTCAATCATCTTTAAAGCTGTGATGGGGGCATGAAAGCTTCTTTCAAATAATTAAAGGGCTGATAAGTAAAAGAAAAATTAGAGGTATTCATCATGATACTAAAGAAACCATAGAAAAAGAGGCTAGTGAAAGTCACAAGAAGAAGTATTTCTAATCAAATAAGAACTGTCTGGGGCTTCCCTGGTGGCTCAGTGGTAAAGAATACGTTTGCCATGCAGGAAATGGATCAAGCCCCGGTCTGGGAAGATCCCACACGCCATGGGGCAACTAAGCTTGTGCACCAAAACTGCTGATTCTGCACCCTATAACCTGGAAGCCACAACTATTGAGCCCACACACCCAAACTACTGAAGCCCATGAACCCTAAAGCCCACGCTGCACAACAAGAGAAGCCACAGCGACAAGAAGCCCAGGCACTGCAAGGAAGAGTAGCCCCTGCTCGCCGTGACTAGAGAAAAGGTCTGTACAACAACTAAGACCCATCATAGCCAAAAACAAATAATTAAATAAAATTGTTTTTTAAAAAAGAAAAGAACTCTCTGGCAGTTAAAGCTGCTTCAAATTGGAATAAATTGTGACTGGTTGAAGAGCATTTTCATTAGTGATAAGTGACAGTGTAAACAGAACCTGGGTGAGTCCTTGACAGGGACAGTTTTCCAGAAGGATGTTTAATATCTCTTTCAACTTAAAGAGTCTCTAATTCTTGAGTTGAATTAATCAAACTATGTGGATATCAGGGAATCATTTATACTTTCTAACTAACGATACTTGGAGTATTGAATTATTTGGAACCATATGCTCGTTCCTAGACATTCAGACATGACATATGAGATCACTGTAGCACCTTGTGGTAAATACACATTCATAAAACATAGAGGGTAGAAAGATTTAGGAGTCTGCATAAATGTGGGTCCAAAAACATTGATCAAAAAACTGACATTACTGAAACTGACTATAGTCAAACCATGAAACAGGTCTTGTTTCATACAATTTTCCAGCATTTGAAATATGTATGCCAGAGACCATCAAGAAGTGGTCAGCTTGAATAAATAGGAAAATTCATTGTGCATCCTAAGGCAAAGGAAACACACTTTTTCCTTGGCCTGCATTATGAGAGTGTAGCAGCAGCAGCAGCAGAAATGGAAAGAAAGAGTCATTGTGTAATATTGTTGGCATTCACCTCCCCAACTTTGCTAATGAGTAACTTCCTAGTGGGATTTGGGCTTCACTTGTGGCTCAGCTGGTAAAGAATCCACCTGCAATGCTAGAGACCTGGGTTTGATCCCTGGGTTGGGAAGATCCCCTGAAGAAGGGAATAGCTACCCACTCCAGTATTCTGGCCTGGAGAATTCCATGGACTATATAGTCCATGGGGTCGCAAAGAGTTGGAAACAACTGAGCGACCTTCACACATACACAACTTCCTAGTGCTGTTAAAGGAAGTTAGAGAAAATTGGATTATAGAAGCTGGAATACGGGTAAGCACAGAGCAGTAAAGATGGCTGAAAGCAATGGGAGTGTTTTGTTAGCCCCGCTGGGGTCCCAAGTCTTCTGTCCTATCAGCTCCCTAAGTCATATCAGACGTTCTGGGTCACAATCTCATGTATTTTTGTTTGGAAAATATTACTCCATTATCATGGCAAGTGAGCATTCTCGGTCATTAGACCCATGACCCAGTCCCTCCTTCACCACTAATGTGTACACTAACCTTGAGAATGTTACTTAATTGTTCTGGGCCTAAATTTCTCCATGTTTAACATAAAAAAAGCAGACTATATGATTTTGTTTGAACTTCTTTAAGGATGGTACTCAATGCTACATTGATGGAGAGAGCACATACTCATTTACCAAAGAACTAAACCCCTTATAAAGCAGGCTGCTTTACCTAGTATATTTCCAAATTGACTTAAGCCAGTTTAATTATTCCTGATTAGTAGGTTTTATTGGAAGCTTCCAATGGTTACAGGTACTTGAGGTCAGTCAGCCTCTTCCTCCACAACCTATCAAATGGATTTTATAATACCATTAACTGCTAGGTCAAATTCTGCCACACTTTTTTTTTTTTTTAGTAGTAAGAAAGAATAAAAATGTTCATGTCACTTGCAGTACAAGCTTTCTAAAACCCTAGCTTTCTGTCCTCTTAAGCACTTGAGCAAGTATCTTGGATGAAAGATTCACTTAAGGCAGATGCAATATGACTGAACAAATTATCTAGCTGATTTCAGGTCACAAAACCCTTAAGAGGTTGTACACAGGGTGAATTGAAATTCTAAGTACGAATGCCATTCCAAAGGGGAGAGACTAACAGGTTCACTAGGTTTTCATAGCCTGTTCTTGTTCATGCAACTGTGAAAGGGCCAGTATAATATTCCTAGACAATGCACATCTCTTTATTTTTATTTTTTTAATCTTTTTATTTTGTATTGGGGTATAGCCAATTAACAACATTGTGATAGTTTCAGATGGACAAAGAAGGGACACAACCATTTATATACATGTATCCATTTTTCCCCAAATTCCCCTCCCATTCAGGTTGCCATGTAACAATGCACATCTCTTGAATACTATTTATTTTACCAATAAAAAATAATCTGTAATACATATTATGCTAATTAACTGGCCCTCTGTGTTGATTAAAGAATATTAGAATGTGAACTTTTTCTTTTCTTTTTTGCACACTATTCATGTATATATACACCCAACTCAATATTAATTAGCCTAGGGTATAGATTAAAATTATACACACGCATATCACACTGTCCTTAAGGAGCTATTCTAAAGTAAATTACAGATATGTAACAATATGATGTGAAGAATTCCAGGAAGGACTACTCTCCAAAAAAATTAAAAAAAATCTGAAGTTCTACCATTCATAATTCATTTTTGTTAGATAGGACCTTTTGACATGCTTTCTTTTCCCCCTCCTTCTTTCCACCCTCTCTTTACCATTTCTTTTACTGTCCTCTTACTTTCCTTTATACCTTCCCCTCTTTACCATATAATATTCTTCAGAGTGAAGAAAGTCAGAAAGAGAAAAACAAATACCATATACTAAAATGTAGATACAGAATATAAAAAGATGGTACTGATGAAATTATTTGCAGGGCAGCAATGGAAAAACAGAAATAGAGAACAGACTTATGGACATGGGTTGGGTGGGGAGGAAGGAGAGGGTACAGTGTATGGAGAGAGTAACATGGAAACTTAAATTACCATATGTAAAATAGATAGCCAGTGGGAATTTGCTGTATGACTCAGGGAACTCAAACAGAGGCTCTGTAACAACCTAGACGTGTGGGATGGGGAGGGAGATGGGAGGCAGGTTCAAGAGGGAGGGGACATATGTATACCTATGGCTGATTTATGTTGATGTTTGGCAGAAATGAACACAATTCTGTAAAGCAATTATCCTTCAGTTTAATTGTGTCCAACTCTGCGACCCTATGGACTACACAGTCCATGGAATTCTCCAGGCCAGAATACTGAAGTGAGTAACCTTTCCCTTCTCTAGGGGATTTTCCCAACCCAGGGATCAAACCCAGGTCTTCCGCATGCAGGTGAATTCTTCATCAGCTGAGCCACAAGAGAAGCCTGATTTAAAAAATAAATAAATTTAAAATGAAAAAAAATTATTTGAGAACAAATTCAATGCCTAGATTAAATTAACAGTCTTAGAAAGACATACTACCAAAACTGACTCAAAAAGAAATAGAAAATCTGAATAAAATCATTATATGTAAAGATATTAAAGTAATAATAAAAACCCACCTAGGTCCAAATACTTTACCAATGAATTCTACTCAGGTTTTAAAGAATTAACACTAGCCCTTTTAAAATTCTTCTATTTAAACAGAAGAGGAGGAAACGTTTCCAAGCTTATTATATGAGGGCAGTATTACCCTCACATCAAAATCAGACACCACAGAGAAGCAAACTACAGATCAATGTCCCTTATGAATACCAAAGTTAAAATGTTCAATACTAGCAAACCAAATCCAGCAATATATTTAAAGGATTATACACCAAGTGGGATTTATCCTAGGAACACACTGTCAGATTAACATTGGAAAGCTAATTAATGTAATATGAATCAAATAAAAAACAAAACCACATGGTCACCTCAATAGACACATTTAAAAAACTGTCAATTTTCAACATCCTTTCTTAACCAAAGCACCCAAAAAAAACTAGAAAAAGAAGATAATTTCCTCAACTTGATGAAGGCCATTCATTAAAAACCTATCATACTTAACAGTGAAATACTGAATGCTTTCCTTCTAAAATCAGGAACAAGAATAGTATGTCTGCCTTGGCCACTTTACCTCAAAATTGTATTGGAAATGCTAGCTAGGGCAAGTAGTTAAGAATAAGAAATAAAAGGGGGACTTCCCTGGAGGTCCAGTGATTAAGAATCCACCTGCCAATGCAGGGGACACGGATTCAGTCCCTGGTCTGGGAACTAAGATCCCACATGCTGTGGAGCAACTAACCCTGCATACAACTACTGAAGCCCACGCATCCAGAGCCCCACAACAAGAGAAACCACCACAGTGAGATGCCCGTGCACCACAATGAAGAGTACTGCCCACTCTCCACAACTAGAAAAGGCCTGTGCACAGCAACGAAGACCCTGTTCAGCCAAAAACAAATAAATAAATACATTTTTTAAAAAGGCATTCAGATGAAAAAAAGAAATAAAAATTCTTCAGATAAAATGATCTTGTACATAGAGAATCCTAAAGAATCTACACAATGTACCATTAGAACTAAGTAAAGAATTTGGCAAAGTTGCAAAACACAAGATCAATATTAAAAAAAAATCAATTCTACTTCTATATACTAGAAATAAACCATCCAAAATTAAAATTAAGAGAATTCCATTTAAAAGAGCCTCAAAAAGAAAAAATACACAGAAATAAATTTAACAAGAGCAATATTTACACAATGAAAAATACAGGATGTTATTGAAAGAAATTAAAGACTTAAATAAATGGAAAGACATTCTACATTCCTGGTTCAGAAGACTTAATATTGTTAAGATGGCAATACTCCCCAAAGTGATCTACAAATTTAACACAATCACTGTCAAAGACTTGGGTAGTCTTCTTTTTTTACTTTTATTTTTTGCAGAAATTGATAAGCTGATCCTAAAATTCATATGGAAATATAAGGAATCCTGAGAAGCCAAATTAATCTTGAAAATGGCCAAAGTTGAAGGACTCACATCTTTTCAATTTTGAAACTTACTACAAAGCTATGCTAATCAAGACAATGGGCAGTGGCATAAGGATCAATGGTACAGAATTAAGAGTCCAGAAAAAAAAAAAAAAAAACTTCTAGTTATGGTCAATTGATTTTTGAAAAGGGCACAATTAATTCACCATGAAAACAATAATCATTTCAAAAGTTGGTGCTAGGACCACTGGATATCCATGTACAAAAGAATAAAGTTGAACCCTTTCTTCACCCAGTATACAAAAATTAATGTAAAAATGGATTACAGACCTAGAAGTAAGAACTAAAATCATAAAACTATTAGAAAAAGCATAGAGATAAATCTTCCTGACCTTGGATTAGACAATGGTCTCTTAGATATGATAACAAAAGCACAAGCAACAACAAAAAATATATAAAAACTGGACTTCATCAAAATTAAAAACTTTTATGCCTCAAAGAACACAATCAAGAAAATGAAAAGAAAACCTACAAACTGGGAGAAAACATTGGCAAATTATGTAGTAACTGATGAATGGCTGCTGCTGCTGCTGCTAAGTCGCTTCAGTTGTGTCCGACTCTGTGCAACCCCATAGACGGCAGCCCACCAGGCTCCCCCGTCCCTGGGATTCTCCAGGCAAGAGTACTGGAGTGGGGTGCCATTGCCTTCTCTGCTAGTATCCAGAATAAAGAACTCTTACAAGTCAACAATAAAAAGACAACCAATTAAAAATGGACAAAGGATCTGAATTGATATTTCTCCAAAAAAGACAAACAAATGTCAAATACACACATGAAAAGATGTTCAACATCATTAGTCATCAGCTGCTGCAACTCAAAACCACAATAAGATATCATTCCAGACCCATTAGGATGGCTATAATCAAAAAGGTAGACAGTAACAAGTAACAAGACCTTGACATTGGAATACTGATACACTGCTGATAAGATATAAAGCAGTGCAGTCACTTTGGAAATCAATTTGGTGGTTCCTCAAAAGTTAACAGGGCCTCCCTGGTGGTCCAGCAGTTAAGAATCTGCCTTGCAATGCAAGGGACACTGGTTTGATCCCTGGTGTGGAAAGATGCCACATGATGCAGAGCAACTAAACCTGGGCACCTCAACTACTGAAGCCTGTGCTCTGCAGCCCATGCTCCACAGCAAGAGAAACCACTGCAATGAGAAGTCCATGAACCACAACAAAGAGTAGTCCCCACTCCCCACAACTAGAGAAAGCCTGCTCACAGCAATAAGACCCACCACAGCCAAAAAATAAAATGAATAAATAAATAAATCTTTAAAAAAAAGTTAAACATAGAGTTATCATATGAAACATATTTTCATTCCTAGATTTATACTGAAGAGAACTGAAAGCTCATGTTTACAAAAAAAGTTCTACACAAATGTTTGAAGTAGTATTATTCATAGTAGATAAAAAGTAGAAACAATCCAATTGCCCATCAACTAATTAATCTATAAATAAAATGTAGAATAGTAGTAGGCTATTAAAATAAGTGAAGTAATGATTTACACTACAATACAGATGAACATTGGGAATATTAGGCTAACTTAAAAAAGCTTCTGCACAACAAAGGAAACTATAAGCAAGGTGAAAAAACACCCTTCAGAATGGGAGAAAATAATAGCAAATGAAGCAACGGACAAAGAATTAATCTCAAAAATATACAAGCAACTCCTGCAGCTCAATTCCAGAAAAATAAAAGACCCAATCAAAAAATGGGTCAAAGAACTAAACAGACATTTCTCCAAAGAAGATATACAGATGGCTAACAAACACATGAAAAGATGCTCAACATCACTCATTAACAGAAAAATGCAAATCAAAACCACAATGAGGGACGATTTCATGCCAGTCAGAATGGCTACTATCCAAAAGTCTACAAGCAATAAATGCTGGAGAAGGTGTGGAGAAAAGGGAACCCTCTTACACAGTTGGTGGGAATGCAAGCTAGTACAGCCACTATGGAGAACAGTGTGGAGATTCCTTAAAAAACTGGAAATAGAACTGCCTTATGACCCAGCAATCCCACTGCTGTGCATACACACCAAGGAAACCAGAATCGAAAGAGACACATGTACCCCAATGTTCATTGCAGCACTGTTTATAATAGCCAGGACATGGAAGCAACCTAGATGTCTATCAGCAGATGAATGGATAACAAAGCTGTAATATAGATACACAATGGAATATTACTTAGCCATTAAAAAGAATACATTTGAATCAGTTCTAATGAGGTGGATGAAACTGGAGCCTATTATATAGAGTGAAGTAAGCCAGAAAGAAAAACACCAATACAGTATACTAACACATATATGAAAATGGCAACCCATTCCAGTGTTCTTGCCTGGAGAATCCCAGGGACAGGGGAGCCTGGTGGGCTGCCGTCTATGGGGTTGCACAGAGTCGGACACAACTGAAGCGACTTAGCAGCAGCAGCAGCAGCAGCAGCAGCAGCAGCAACACATATATATGGAATTTAGAAAGAAGGTAACGATAACCTTGTATGTAAGACAGTAAAAGAGACACAGATGTATTGAACAGTCTTTTGGACTCTATGGGAGAGGGCAAGGGCAGGATGATATGGGAGAATGGCATTGAAACATGTAAAATATCATATGTGAAATAAATCGCCAGTCCAGGTTCGATGCATGATACAGGGCACTCAGGGCTGGTGTACTGGGATGACCCAGAGGGATGGGATGGGGAGGGAGGTGGAAGGAGGGTTCAGGATGGGGAACACATGTACACTCGTGGCGGATTCAAGTCAATGTATGGCAAAACCAATACAATATTGTAAAGTAAAATTAATTAATTAAAAATAAATATAAATAAATAAAAATAATAAAAAAGCCAGACATAAAAGTCTATACATTATTCCATTTATGCCAAGTGTTCAAAATAGGCAAATCCATAGAGATACAATATAAAGTAGTTTTCTGTGGCTGGAGGAATGGAGACAGGAGTATATGCTAATGAGTACAAGGTTTCTTTTTGGGGTGATGAAAATGTCCTGAAATTAGAGAATGGGGATGACTGCACAACTTTACAAATACACTAAAAGCCACTGAATTATACATTTTAAAAGGGTAAATTTATATATGAATAAAACGTTTTTTTTAAAAAAAGCCTGGCATACAGTGGGCATTTAAAAATGTTGATTGGTTGGTTTTCCCATCAGCCTAAATTTAGATAACGGATCTGAGGCTATGTCCTGTCCAGGGTTTAACAACTTTTATCCCCTTCAGCATTGGCAGTGGTCAGGTGGGACGGACTAGGGATTGCCAGTAAGGGAAACTAGAAACAGCTGTCCAAGTAGCTGGACTGGGACAGGAGCTGTGATAAAGAATGGGGAACCAAAGATAGGCAGTTATACATATACATGTATCTCTCTTTTTTAGATTTTTTCCCCATTGCTTGCAAAGTTGCTTCAGTCATGTCCAACCTTTTGCAACCCTATGGACTATAGCCCTCCAGGCTCCTCTGTCCACAGGATTCTTCAGAAAAGAATACAGGAGTGGGTTGCCATACCCTTCTCCAAGGGATCTTGACCTGATCCTGGGATCGAACCTGCATCTCCTGCATTGGCAGGCAGGTTCTTTACCACTAGCACCACCTGGGAAGCCCAGGTCCTTACTAGTTATCTATTATACATATATATGTGTGTGTGTGTGTGTGTGTGTGTGTGTGTGTGTGAGTTGTGAGTGTGTATGTCAATACCAATCTTCCAATATATCCACTCCCCCATATATACCATATATGCAATATTCCTCAGCCATACAAAAGGATAAAATAATGCCATTTGCAGCAACATGGATGGTCCTAGAGATTGTCATACAAAGTGAAGTAAGTTAAACAAAGACAAATATCATATAGTATCGCTTTATATGTATAATCTAAAGAAATGGTACAAATGAACTTGTTTACAAAACAGAAATAGAGTAACAGATATAGAAAACAAACATGCTTGATTTCTTCTAGAGAAGGCTGGTATCTTACTGCTTATAGTCATAGTTGACGGAGGTTTTTTCCCTGCCAGGAACCTAGATCATTTTTCCTGATATTATTATTGATATATTATTAAGATATATTATTGAGATATACCTGACATATAACATTGTATTTGTTTTATGTGTATAACAAATAACAATGTATGTATATACTGCAAAATGGTCACCCCAATAGGTTTAGTTAACATCTATCACCTCATATACATTTTTTTTCTTGTGATGAGAATTTTTATTGTCTACTCTCTTAGAAACTTTCAATCATATAATTTTATTAACTATAGTCATTGTGCTGCACACTACACTCCCAGAACTTATTTATTTTATATTTCAGCTAAATAATTATATTAATCAGAATGGAAATGAATTACAACAAATCAGAGTTGAATTTCTAAACTACTGGGCCCCATGATCTGGATATGAGTGAAAAAAACACTATTGAAATGCACTGTGCTATATTAGCAACAGGAAAACCAGGACTGCATAAATTTTCATTTGACTCAATCTTTTACACAGATAAAGAATACTTTATATTTAATCATTCAATCAATAACATTAGACAAATCTTGTGGGAAAAGAATTAAAATGTATTAAGAATTGACTGGTTACTGGGCACTGTGATAAGCACTGTCACAAACATGACCCAGAAAAATAAAGTGTAAGAGAATACCTCTGAATCTCATGACTGGACAAGAGTGACCTTTGAAAAGCAGTTTCATTAGAGAGGTGAACCAGAGCTAGGATTAGAATGAGCGAGCAGTGAAAAAGTGAAAGCGGTAATGTGTGTGGGCTCTTTCCCAAGTTTAGCACCAAAGAAAGGGATAGATAAGATAGCTTGAGGAAGAGGCAGGGTGAAAAAAATTTTAATTACTTATTTTTCTGATTATAAAATGTGGGCCCAAGATAGACAGCTTGGAAGAGGAGAGAAGTGTAACAGAGAAAAAATAAAATGGCTTATGAATTTAAATTTTTAAAAATGGTTTATGATCTTTAAACAAACCTACATTTTCTGCATAACTTCATACCAAAGACACCTGGATACTAAATTTAAAATTTAGTATACAATTAATATTTCTAACTAAACAAAATATATTTCCTTCAAGGGAGGATAAAGAAGGAAAGGTCAAAAAGTGACTTTTGTTTTAAGGCAGATGTTTAATTTGAAGGAAGAGTATTGAAGTGACTGAAGCAATGTGGTATATTGCTTAGAGATTATTTTCCTTACTGATAACAAGAAACTTGTTGACAGAAGATCTATCACTTTGAATAAAAACAGAGTGGCACTCCTGGGGATACAGTTTGGCATGGTGACTACAGTTAGTAATACTGTCTTGTTATGCTTGAAATTTGTAAGACAGTAAATCTTTAAAGTTCTTATCACAAGAAAAATATTTGTAACTGTTCACTGCAGATGGTGATTGCAGCCATGAAATTAAAAGACGCTTACTCCTTGGAAGGAAAGTTATGACCAACCTAGATAGCATATTCAAAGGCAGAGACATTACTTTGCCAACAAAGGTCCGTCTAGTCAAGGCTATGGTTTTTCCAGTGGTCATGTATGGATGTGACAGTTGGACTGTGAAGAAGGCGGAGCACCGAAGAATTGATGCTTTTGAACTGTGGTGTTGGAGAAGACTCTTGAGAGTCCCTTGGACTGCAAGGAGATCCAGCCAGTCCATTCTGAAGGAGATCAGCCCTGGGATTTCTTTGGAAGGAATGATGCTAAAGCTGAAACTCCAGTACTTTGTCCACCTCATGCGAAGAGTTGACTCATTGGAAAAGACTCTGATGCTGGGATGGATTGGGGGCAGGAGGAGAAGGGGACGACAGAGGATGAGATGGCTGGATGGCATCACTGACTCGAAGGACCTGAGTCTGAGTGAACTCCGGAAGTTGGTGATGGACAGGGAGGCCTGGCATGCTATGATTCATGGGGGTCACAAAGAGTTGGACATGACTGAGCGACTGAACTGAACTGAACGATGGATGTTAAGTAGACTTATTATGGTGATCATTTTTGCAATAAATACATCTATCAAATCATTATGTTGTGTACCAGAAACTAATATTTTACATCAATTATATCTCAATTTAAGGAATGATAAAATGAATACATAAGCAAACAAAAATTATATTCCCATGTAATAAACAAAATTATAAACTTCATTTATATTTTAGACTTCTGCTTCCTGTATCTAGCTCAGACTGGCTACATCCAGGGCAGTCTGCAGTTAGAGAAGCCAGGAGTCAGGAAAGGGAATGTGATTCACTTCTCTTCCTTTTCATCGCACTTCTCCTCCCACAGTTTTATTATTCTCCAAGGCTAGAGTGCAGAGGGAGAGGAGAAGAAAGCAGGGCAAGAAAATTCTTACTTAACTGATGATGGTGCAGATTGCGGTTGGCTCCTTTTAGACTTGGCCGCTGTTTACATCTGGCTCTTTCTCTCCTAGATGATGTTTGGGTTATTTTGCAAACCCTATCACCACCACCGCCCCTGCTGCATATCTCAAATCCATCTCTACTCCAGCTGGCCATTTGTTTTTTATTCCACACCCTGAGGGTTCAGCTGGTTTACTTTTGGCCTCCTTTTACTGAGATTTCCTCCAGGGCAGGAACTAAGACAACCCCAAGCTGACTCTCTGTCACATTACCCATCCAGATCTGGTCCATGGGAAATGTCACAAGTCTTGTTGTGATAGACTCTAAAGGGCACTGACTTCTCAACTATAGCCATTGACCACTTCCTCTTAAGCCCTCATTTTTTAAGACTTTTCAAATATAATTCTGACACCGGTCTTGTGTGTCCCCCAAACTGCAGGAATGCATATTAAGCTCTTTCAGTGGTTTCTCTAAGTTCCTCTTTCTCATCCTGAAGTGAAGCGGAAGCACCCAGACTCTCAGGCTCTTCCCACTGTGGAAGAGTGGGAGATGTATATATTTATACGTTTATATTTTCATATATTTATAAATCTATGTATATATTTATAAATGTATATAAAATAACGTGCATATATTAAAATTTTAAAATAAAGAAATAAGGTATTTAAAGAGCCAAGCATAGCGCTGGGAAGATGAATGTTAGTTATCATTGCTAAATATTAACTCTCCTGAAAGGTCATCAATGTGATTGCTAAGAAACCAAAGAAAAGAGTCATTTCTTAAATGCCTAGCTAGCTACATGCCAGCAAATCAATTCTCGTTATTAAAATAAATTAGTCGTTCAATTGCTTAGTCGTGTTCGACTCTTTGCAACCCATGGATTGCAGCATGCCAGGCTTCCCTATCCTTCACTATTTCCTAGAGTTTGCTCAAACTCATGTTCATTGAGTCAATAATGCCATCCAACCATCTCATCCTCTGTCTCCCCCTCTCCTCCTGCCCTCAGTCTTTCTCAGCATCAAGGTCTTTTCCAATGAGTCAGCTCTACGTATCAGGTAGCCAAAGTATTGGAGCTTCAGCATCAGTCCTTCCAAAGAACATCCAGGACTGATCTCCTTTAGGATGGACTGGTTGGATCTCCTTGCAGTCCAAGGAACTCTCAAGAGTCTTCTCCAGTACAATTTGAAAGCATCACTTCTTTGGTGCTCAGCCTTCTTTACAGTCCAGCTCTCACATCTGTACATGACCACTGGAAAAATCATAACTTTGACTATACAGACCTTTGTTGGCAAAGTAATGTCTCTGCTTTTTACTATGCTGTCTAGGTTTGTCATAGCTTTTCTTCCAAGGAGCAAAAGTCTTTTAATTTCATAGCTGCAGTCACCATGCACAGTGAACAAGTCTGTCACTGTTTCCATTTATTCCCCATCCTGTCTGCCATAAGGTGATGGGACTGGATTCCATGATCTTAGTTTTTTGAATGCTGAGTTTTAAGGTAGGTTTTTCACTCTCCTCTTTCACCTTCCTCAAGAGGGTCTTTAGTTCCTCTTTGCTTTCTGCCATCAGGGTGGTGTCATCTGCATACCTGAGGTT
This sequence comes from Bison bison bison, assembly GCF_000754665.1. Taxonomy (NCBI): domain Eukaryota; kingdom Metazoa; phylum Chordata; class Mammalia; order Artiodactyla; family Bovidae; genus Bison; species Bison bison. The sequence continues at coordinate 4,267,196 of NW_011494638.1, read as the reverse complement.
ATTGATATTTCTCCCAGCAAACTTGATTCCATCCAGCTTGAGCTTCATCCAGCCCAGCATTTCATGTGAAGTATTCTGCATATATAAATTAAATAAGCAGGTGACAATATACGGCCTTGATGTACTCTTTTCCCAATTTTGAACTAATTCATTGTTTCACGTCAGGTTCTAACTGTTGTTTCTTGACCTGCATACAGGTTTCTCAGGAGTCAGGTAAAGTTGTCTGGAATTTGCATCTCTTTAAGAATTTAGCACAGTTTGTGGTGATTCACACAGTCAAAGGTTTTAGTGTAGGCTTTAGTATAGTCTATGAAGCAGATGTTTTTCTTTTTCGAATTCGCTTGCTTTTTCTATGGTCCAGCAGATGTTGGCAATTTGATCTCAGGTTCCCTTGCCTTTTCTAAATCCAGCTGAGAACTTCTGGAAGTTCTCAGTCCATGTAATGCTGAAGCCTAACTAGGTTAAAGGATTTTGAGCATAACCTCACTAGCATGTGAAATGAGCACAACTGTATGGTAGTTTGAACATTCACTGGCCTTACCATTCTCTGAGACTAGAATGAAAACTGACCTTTTCCAGTCCTGTGGCCACTGCTGAGTTTTCCAAATTTGCTGGCATATTGAGTGCAGCACTTTCACAGCATCATCATTTAGGATGTGAAATAGTTCAGCTGGAATTCCATCACCTCCATTAGCTTTGTTCATAGTAATGCTTCCTAAGGCCCACTTGACTTCACACTCCAGGATGTATGGCTCTAGGTGAGTGATCACACCGTCATGGTTATCCAGGACATTAACACATTTTTTATACAGTTATTCTGTGTATTCTTTCCACCTCTTCTTAATACCTTCTGCTTCTGTTAGGTCCATATCATATCTGTCCTTTATTGTACCCCTCTTGGCATGAAATGTTCCCTTCTAACGATGTTAAAATAAGTACAGTTAGAAATGTAAAGGACTATCTCCTGTGTCATATATGTATGTATGTGTATGTGCTCAGTCGTGTCTGACTCTTTGCGACCCATGGACTGTAGCCTGCCAGGCTCCTCTGCCCATGGAAATTTCCAATCAAGAATACTGTAGTGGGTTGGCATTTCCTTCTCCAGGGGATCTTCTCAACCCAGGGATCGAACCCATGTCTCATACATCTCCTATAACAGCAGACAGATTCTTTACCCCTAGCACCACCTGGGAAGCCCTATACACACACATATATATACACGTATATATTTGTGTTGTATATATTTACAACAAAGATGGCATGGCATAGTTAAATGAGAGCAGTACATCTGCTGAGGCAAAGAAAGTGTTACCAAATCATGAACCACTATGAAAGGAAAACTGAACATACATGGCACAGCATGTTGCAATGGTTAGGATCTAAAAGAAAACCCAATTGAACAAGTGGCATGGTCAATAAAGCAATTCCGGTGCCATCTAAATATTTTTTGTGAACAAGTTAGACTATAAATGAAGTAAATTATAACAGCTATAACTGTTCTTGCAGATCACACAATTAACATGGCAGAGGCAATCTGGTGGGGCAGTAAAACTGCTGAAACGATCAAATTACTGTGTTCTTGTTATTTGGGGCATCCAGACTTAACCAGAGATACTCATGCATTCTGTATTCATGCCTTCACTCATTCAAAAACAAACACTTACTATGTGCAAGGTGTTTCCCTAGAGCCTGTGATGGGTATAAAGATCTACGAGAGAGTAATTTGCCTTAAGGCATGTACTGTCTAGTTGGAAAGGTATAAACAAAGTATTCTGTCTTTTAGTTTAGAAATCCTGTGGCAAACTAAACTCACTAGGTAGAGTGTTAGGTACTTACCATTAAGAGAAACATTTGCTGTTACTGTCAAATTCTATATATTTTCAAGGAGATCCAACCAGTCCATTCTGAAGGAGATCAGCCCTGGGATTTCTTTGGAAGGAATGATGCTAGAACTGAAACTCCAGTACTTTGGCCACCCCGTGTGAAGAGTTGACTCATTGGAAAAGACTCTGATGCTGGGAGGGATTGGGGGCAAGAGGAGAAGGGGATGACAGAGGATGAGATGACTGGATGGCATCACTGACTCGATGTATGTGAGTCTCAGTGAACTCCGGGAGTTGGTGATGGACAGGTAGGCCTGGTGTGCTGCGATTCATGGGGTCGCAGAGTCGGACATGACTGAGCAACTGATCTGATCTGATCCGATATATTTTCAAATTCAAGGTGTCTATTTTCAAGTTTGTTGTTGGGTAGTAAAAGATACATATGGTTAAAAAAAACTATTCAAATGATACAAAAGAGTATTTAAAAAAATATTGTGTATACGTGCATTTCTCACATACTAGGGCATGACTGAGCGACTTCCCTCTCACTTTTCACTTTCATGCATTGGAGAAGGAAATGGCAACCCACTCCAGTGTTCTTGCCTGGAGAATCCCAGGGACAGAGGAGCCTAGTGGGCTGCCGTCTATGGGGTCGCACAGAGTCGGACATGACTGAAGCGACTTAGCAGCAGCAGCAGGACATAAGAAATGCCCCAGTCTTCAAAGTTTTTATTTCATTAGTTCATTATTTCACTTTCTTCTCCAATTTACCTCTACTTCCTTGATGTGCAACATGCAGAATTTGGTATGTATATTCTAAGCCAACATAATACTGGGCAAGACATCATCCCTGTTCTATTTACAGAATTTCTGCATATTTTCTCTAATTTTTCTTTCTATGGCATAATCCATCTTCCTTTTTCGTTGTTGTTTCCCAATAGGGATCTAAATTTGTAACCCAATAGGGATCTAAAAATCCCTACTTCAGCAGCTTCTAATCTGCTACAGAATTCTTCCCAGACCCATGATTTAACATCTGTGTTCAATATTCTAATCTTCCAATGAGGAATATAGTTCAGCTTAACTTGCTTCTTTTAACCTGGGAAAGCAACTGAAAAAAAAAAAAAAAAATTGAACACATCAACTTCCCTATTTGAGATCTTTATAATACAGCTTCATTATTTTGACATGAATTCCCTAGACATCAGACTCACTCATATTCAAATTTAAGAACAAAAGCATCCAAAAGACAAACATAAATTCTTTTTGGATTACTGAACCTCTGCTTCTCTCATTGCAGAAAAGTGAGTTGATGTTGTATTTTACACAGTGAAAACTGATATTTTTGGCTAGCAATTAGTTTTTTATATAACTTTGAGATACTGTAGACCAAAGAGATAGAGACTTTTTTTTTTAAACTTTACATAATTGTATTAGTTTTGCCAAATATCAAAATGAATCCATCACAGGTATACATGTGTTCCCCATCCTGAACCCTCCTCCCTCCTCCCTCCCCATACCATCCCTCTGGGTCGTCCCAGTGCACTAGCCCCAAGCATCCAGTATCGTGTATCGAACCTGGACTGGCAACTCGTCTCTTACATGATATTTTACATGTTTCAATGTCATTCTCCCAAATCTTCCCACCCTCACCCTCTCCCTCTCCCACAGAGTCCATAAGACTGTTCTATACATCAGTGTCTCTTTTGCTGTCTCGTACACCGGGTTATTGTTACCATCTTTCTAAATTTCATATATATGCGTTAGTATACTGTATTTATGTTTTTCCTTCTGGCTTACTTCACTCTGTATAATAGGCTCCAGTTTCATCCACCTCATTAGAACTGATTCAAATGTATTCTTTTTAATGGCTGAGTAATACTCCATTGTGTATATGTACCACTGCTTTCTTATCCATTCATCTGCTGATGGACATCTAGGTTGCTTCCATGTCCTGGCTATTATAAACAGTGCTGCGATGAACATTGGGGTACACGTGTCTCTTTCAATTCTGGTTTCCTCAGTGTGTATGCCCAGCAGTGGGATTGCTGGATCATAAGGCAGTTCTATTTCCAGTTTTTTAAGGAATCTCCACACTGTTCTCCATAGTGGCT
>NW_011494638.1:4235324-4263159 GCF_000754665.1 Bison bison bison | reverse complement strand
AGGTTGCTTCCATGTCCTGGCTATTATAGACAGTGCTGCGATGAACATTGGGGTACACGTGTCTCTTTCAATTCTGGTTTCCTCAGTGTGTATGCCCAGCAGTGGGATTGCTGGATCATAAGGCAGTTCTATTTCCAGTTTTTTAAGGAATCTCCACACTGTTCTCCATAGTGGCTGTACTAGTTTGCATTCCCACCAACAGTGTAAGAGGGTTCCCTTTTCTCCACACCCTCTCCAGCATTTATTATTTGTAGACTTTTGGATCGCAGCCATTCTGACTGGTGTGAAATGGTACCTCATAGTGGTTTTGATTTGCATTTTTCTGATAATGAGTGATGTTGAGCATCTTTTCATGTGTTTGTTAGCCATCTGTATGTCTTCTTTGGAGAAATGTCTATTTAGTTCTTTGGCCCATTTTTTGATTGGGTCGTTTATTTTTCTGGAGTTGAGCTGTAGGAGTTGCTTGTATATTTTTGAGATTAGTTGTTTGTCAGTTGCTTCATTTGCTATTATTTTCTCCCATTCTGAAGGCTGTCTTTTCACCTTGCTAATAGTTTCCTTTGATGTGCTAGAAGCTTTTTAAGGTTAATTAGGTCCCATTTGTTTATTTTTGCTTTTATTTCCAATATTCTGGGAGGTGGGTCATAGAGGATCCTGCTGTGATGTATGTCAGAGAGTGTTTTGCCTATGTTCTCCTCTAGGAGTTTTATAGTTTCTGGTCTTACGAATAATTCTTTTTAATGTTACCATTCAAAATAACTTTAAAATTGGGTCATAAAGAGTGATTCTTGAAAAATCCCAATTATTTCAATGCCCTAGCTTTAAATAATCCTGAAACACAAAGGCTTCATCTTGAAAATCTGACAACCAAATTGATACTAATTAAAACAACTTGTGCAATTTTCCTAGGGCTCTAAAACAAAATGGAATTTGCAACTCAGTAACAAACTAGAATGACTGTCACAAAATTAGATAATTGGAAGATTTTAAAAGAACACATGTAATACAGTAGATAGCAGGCAGCTCTACAAAGCTCTATATAGAATGTAATTTATGTGAATTTTTAAAAGATATAATACCTGAGTGCATTTATCAATCCTGACGCTTATATGAGTTTGACCCTGAGGTACACTGGGTCATGAATCCAGGAGGCAGTAGGAGGAACAGATCTAGGTATAGGTTGGGTCATGGGGCTGCAAGCTAGTGTTCAAATAGCAAATTCCTCACTGACTCACACTGGCAGTGAGAGTTGGTCCATTTCAGAGGGTAAGGGTATAGAAATGAGAAAATAATGAACTCAGAAGAGGTGGTGGTTTGGGGTCTTGGGATGAGAAAACTAACAAAGCCTTGGTTTACGGAGCACAGGATTCACACCTCAAGGGTAGGCTCATAGGGTCTCATTCACATGGATTTGGTTTAGTGCTCCTGTTCCAAAGGGGAACTAGAGATCTGAATAGTTAATAGAAGCAGAAATCCAGTCAAATGGCCTGGAAGAACACAGAGAAATAAGCAGAGCCTGGGCTTTAGGGCATATGAGAAGCCAGGACTCTTCCCAGGCACACAAAATCCAGGCTTAAGGCAATAGGACTAATCTCGTATTCCAACAACTCTGGTTTGAATCTGATTTTTAAAATTACCTGTTAGAAACAAAGATAAAAGCAACAGCTGCAAGATGGTCAGGAACCTGGTGGAGCTGAACGGCAGGTTGAAAGTATTGGTGCCTTCAAAAGAGTGGGGCCAGCGGAGGCAGAAGCCTATAAAAGCTCAATCCTCAAGAAGTAACCCATGATACAGAGAGGATGGAAACCCAAAAGGAATGGTGTGTACTTGGATACATTCAAAAAAGCATTCTGATTAACTGGTACATCCAATTAGGATGCCAGAGTGGTGTCTCCTTAAGAATACTTGGTGAGATTATTTTTTAAACTCAAAATGTTATGAGAGCTAATAGTAATAACTACATTTACTGAGCACCTCTACTGGCCTAAGTGCTTTTCATAAATTATCTGTAATGCTCCCAAGAGCTGACAGGATACTTAGACTTACTGCTGTTTTACAGACAGGAAACTAAAACTCAAAGACGTACAGTAAAGAGTCCCAAGACACTTAGCTAATAAGGTGCTGAACTGGGTCTGTTGTCAGTAAAGCAGTGGAGGAAAAAATCAGGCTTATATTATGGAATAAAATATATAGATTTATTATCAGTTAAGCAAAAAATTCACTTATGTATATATAGTTAAGCTTACTTTAATATATGTATAGGAAAATGAAAATAAAATACAAGTCTTTGCTACTGTGATGTTCTAATGCTAACCAGTCCTTTCTCATTCAGAATTGAAATCTTTCAATAATGTCAACTCTTCTCAATCTGTGTCTTAGTTTCTTAGTGTCCACTTTTTTACTCTCTCAATTGGTCTACAGAAAATTACCCCAGTTCCTAAACTAAATCCTAAGTGAAAGAGAACTTGTGTTTAAAATCTGCTGGTATTCAAATTCCAAATTAAATTTCCTTCATATCTTTGGGAAATAGTCATGAAGGCTTCTCCCAGCTCCCAACATCAACTAACACCTGTAACAGGGGAAACTAAGGATGAAGTGATATTATGAACTAGGATAATAAAAATTTATAAGAAAATTACCACAGATCTTTAAAAATTATAAACACAATCCTATGGATGCCATACTACCTCTACACAGAAATTTCAATGTAACAAAACACTTTAGAAACTCAATGTCAGAGATAAAAATAGTATAGGAGTTATATCTTTGCATCAGATAAACAAAGATTCAATACTAAGACATCACTGATTTTCAAGCAAAATAGTATTAGATGTGTCAATAAAAGCATACATTGGGCATCTGAAAGGAGGGGGAGTATCTGTCCCTGATGCAGGAAAAAGACGAAAGTAGAGGAAGCAGCATCAGCAATAATCTGAATAGAAAAGCCAACTTCAGTCTGGGCAGGGCAGATGCCATGTCCCAGAAAATGCTGCTGAAACTAAATATCTCTTTGTCCACTCTGCCAATTGCCCTCCCTCCCAACTCCAATCAAATGTACTGCTGGGTGGCATTCACTTAGCCCTAGTGATGATGGTTCCAGAGGTGGAGATGAGATTCAAGCCAGGTATGAGAGTTTAGCGAACTGAACACTTAGGAGGAACAGTGTCCACACAAGACAGCTGCCACTTAGGGTACCAGCTGCAAATGTGAGGAATTCCCCTAACCACCCTCAGTTTTGATAATTCACTGGAAGGGCTCGGGATGCTCCGAAAGCTACTACACCCACAGTTACAGATTAATACAGGGATTAAAATCAGACAAGGGAAGAGACACATGCATAGGGCAGAGTCCAGGATGGGTCCAAATACAGAGCTTCTGGTTGTCCTCTTCACAAAGACCCATGGACGGTGTTAACTTTATGGCTGTGGTGTGCGACAATATGCACGGCCAGCCATGGATGCTTACCCCAATCTTTGGTATTTAGAGTTTTCTTTGGGGCTCCATCATATACTGTCTATGTGGCTGACCTTTATTCCTCAGCCATTTCAAGAGGTTGGGCTGTTATGTTTAATCTCCAGTCCCTTCTGGAGACAAAACTGGTATCAAGCAGCCCAAAGCTCCCAACAAAAGTCACATTTTTAGATTGCTAACTTGTGAGCCAAAACCCTCAGACAAAAACACTTCTGTCAGGCAGGACATTCCAAGGTCACCTCCCTGTGGTTGAGGGGAAAGGCCAGATCTCTCTTTGTGTGTGTGCATGCTAAGTCACTTCAGTCATGTCCAATTCTTTGTCACCCTATGGACTGTAGCCCACCCCGGCTCCTCTGTCCATGGGGATTCTCCAGGCAAGAATACTGGAGTGGCCTACCATGCCCTCCTCCAGGGCATCTTCCTGACCAGGGATCAAACCCCCATCTCTTACATCTCCTGCATTGGCAGGCAGGTTCTTTACCACTAGCACCACCCAGGAAGCCCCTGACCTCTCTTCAGGTAAGGTTAATTCTCTAATGCATACCAAAGCATACCAGGCCATTAAGAATTCTTCCCCAGGAATTTTCTTTCTGGAGATAGAGAAGAGCAGACGGTGTTAGTTGGGATCCCTAGAAGCAGAGCAAGGACTCTTATGTATGTGATTTACTGAAGAAGTGTTCTCAGCAGAAAGCCATCAGGATGTGAGGGGGGCACGGTAGTAAAAGGGAAGATGCTAAGCAAAGAAATACTTTCAGGGGACTTCCCTGGTGGTCCAGTGGCTAAGACCCCAAGCTCCCAATGCAGGGAGCCCAGGTTCTATCCCAAGTCCAAGAACTAGATCCCATATGCTACAACTAAGAGTTTGCATGCTGCAACTAAAGATCTCACTTGCCGCAACAAAGACTGAAGATTCCACACCCTACAACTAAGACCCAAAGCAACCAAAAAAAAAATATATATATATATATACATATATATACATATATCAATTCAGTCATTCAGTTGTGCCCGACTCTTTGAGACCCCATGGACTGCAGCACACCAGACTTATTTATCCATTACCAACTCCCAGAGCTCGCTCATTGAGTCATTGATGCCATCCAACTATCTCATCCTCTGTCATCCTCTCCTCCTCCTGCCTTTAATCTTTCCCAGCATCAAGGTCTTTTTCAATGAGTCAGCTCTTTGCATCAGGTGGCCAAAGTACTGGAGTTTCAGCTTCAGCATCGGTCCTTCCAATGAATAGTCAGTACTGATTTCCTTTAGGATGGACTGGCTGGATCTCCTTGCAGTCCAAGGGACTCTCAAGAGTGTTCTCCAACACCACAATTCAAAAGCATCAATTCTTTGGTGCTTAGCTTTCTTTATAGTCCAACTCTCACATCCACACGACTACTGGAAAAACCATAGCTTTGTCTAGATGGACCTTTGTTGGCAAAGTAATGTCTCTGCTTTTTAATATGCTGTCTAGATTAGTCATAGCTTTTCTTCCAAGCATCAAGTGTTTTTTAATTTCATGGCTGCAGTCACCATCTGCAGTGATTTGGACCCCCCTCAAAATATGTATATAAATATTTATATACAAAAAATAAAGATATATACAAAATATATACATATATAAAGAAATGGTTTCAGCTAAAGTACTGCACATAGGCACAGACTAGGCACACAGCACTGACTGCACCTGAGACCTGACCCACCTTGAGAAGAGGCTTTGTATCTCCAAAGCAGTCAGTCACTGGTTTTGGGCCACCGCAGGGGAGGGATTCCTTCCCACGAGTTACTGGATGAGGCTGCAACTAGTGGCCCAAGGCAGTTCTCCAGGGTTGGGTGCAGCTGTGAGCAGTATCAACCACACTGGCAGCAGCTCAAGGCTAGACTCACTAACCTGGAAAAGCACAAATGCATGGGTCGTCAATAGCAATGAATGTCATCCACACCTGGTACTGCTCAGGTTCAGTCTGCTGTCACGGTGAGTTCACACCATCCAGTCACAGCTTCTCCTACATTCTGGTGCTCATAATCCCTGGGGAAAGTTACAAAAGGAAGGTCAATGTGAGGCTACAGCCCTCTGCTGCTGCACTGGATCACAAGGTCAGATATTCATAATCTCCCCACTTTACCACTCATTCTAGATTTCCCTCTGCATTGGCAAAGGTTTCCATTGCTATAGATTTGCCTGGTGTAGTAACACAGACCCTCCATGTGAACAGGGCTAAGGTCATTCCCAGCCTATAGTTGCTATTTTCATCTATTTACAGTTAAACCAGGCAGGAAAATAATAAGAGATGCCATGGCTGCTGCTAAGTTGCTTCAGTTGTGTCCATCTCCCTGCGACCCCATAGACGGTAGCCTACCAGGCTCCTCCATCCCTGGGATTCTCCAAGCAAGAATACTTCAGTGGGTTGCCATTTCCTTCTCCAATGCATGAAAGTGAAAAGTGAAAGTGAAGTCGCTCAGTCGTGTCCGACTCTTAGCGACCCCATGGACTGCAGCCTACCAGGCTCCTCCGTCCATGGGATTTTCCAGGCAAGAGTACTGGAGTGGGGTGCCATTGCCTTTTCCGGAGATGCCATGGCAGATCACCTGAAAAGCAAACCCATTTCTCCCTGCTCCTTTAGATATCAAGTTCTACCTCTTTGTGATGATGAAAGGCATTACCCCTTTCCACTGTGCTAATTATTTTCTTTGCCTACCAACTGCTGAAGAAGGACAAGGATCACAAAGTGAACAGGAAGCAGCTGTAGCTTTAGGTTTAGAGGTACACTATGCTCTTTGGTGGGCTCCCCTGGTGACTCAGTGGAAAAGAACTTGCCTGCCAATTCAGGAGACATGGGTTCGATCCCTGGGTTGGGAAAATCCTCTAGAGAAGGAAATGGGAGCCCACTTCAGTATTCTTATCTGAGAAATCCCATGGACAGAGGAGACTGGTGGGCTACAGTCCATGGGGTCACAAAAGAGCTGGACACGGCTCAGTGACTAAACAACAATGTTCCTTGGTGGAAGGACCCACCCTGCTGGAAATTTAGAATTCCCAACCTGCAGATTCTAAAGATGCAAAGATAGGAAGAGAAGTTTCCCAAGTGGGTCTTTTGGATGGCTGAGCAGGAATATACTACTATTTCTGTTCCTTAGTTCCTGAACATATGCATTCTAACAACTTGTGACATAGCTCTATACAATAATCATCACTTTAAGATATATACAATAGTCTGAAGAACAGTAACCCTTTCTCACCTGGGAGTCATCTCCCAGCTAGCACCTCAACAAAAGGTTCAAAAAGCCATTCCACCACATTATCAGGCTGACAGCTCCTGGTTTGTGCTATATATGGTAGAACCAGTGGATTCTATATTCAACTACAAGTTGTCTCATCTCCTTTGCCATAAAGTGGGTCCATTGGTCTAAGGAGATATTATGTGGGATCTCATATCAGTTAATCAAAGTCAAAGAGCTCTCAAAGAATACAGTTAGTGAGTGGTTAAGCCTTGTACTCAACAACACACAATGACAATGGAGCTGATACTATGATACTACGAAGGAGGAGACTTACACCAGAATTCTTCAGATACAGCCTCACCCACGGTGAAGGTCAGGATATGCTATCTAGATTCTCGCTCATGGAAAGAGGTTGTAACTCCAGCTGCTGGAAGCACTGTCAGCAGGCAGTCTTCAGCTATCAGCACTCATGGGATCAGCCTCAGGTACAGATAGTGCCTAACCCATGGTCATGCCCCTTCCAGGGAAGCTCACAGCCATGACTTATTAACAGGGGAGTATAAAGGCCTTGCCCTCTGGGCCCAATAAGGAAAACTCTGATGGGCTATTTTAGCTCCAGAGCTCCTCCCTCCCTTCCACAGGTATCTATCACAATGGCACTCCCTAATAAACAACCTGCAGCCTAAATTCCAATTCAGTGTGCTTCCCAGAAAGCCCAACATGCAATAATTAGTGCCAGGAGTGGCCTAAAAACACAGATAAGATAGAGGTTTACAGTTAGTTCATTCACTACCCGCTTGGTAAAGAGGAAGCCATCACTGATAGTAAACGAAGCACAGCCTTGGAGGCAGGGAGCTATGCAATGGGTCATATTTCCCCTCGTAATGAACTGGGAAGGCATATCAGTGGAAAGAAATAACCTAGCTGGTCTGATGTATTAGACATTGTAGAAATATAGATATGTTAGTAAGTACAAGGGCAATGGAATTTTGTACCTAATGCAAAAGAGGATTGATGCTATAGAAAAATACAAGATGCTGAGAGCAATTAATACTCAATTGACAAGTGGAAAACCAGGGGGCCCCATAGCAGCATACAAAGTGGCTTCCATTTCCTGCAGCAGGGGGGCAGAGAAAACTTAGGACAAGGCCCAGAACTTAAGAGTAGGTACTTTCCAAAAAAGTTCACCTTTCAAACAAGACTGGTCAAGACACTATTTGAGAAAGAACTGGACCTTAATACTTAGAATGAGGAAGTTTGGGAATTTCAAAATTCCTTGAAAATATGGAATTCTCAGATTTCCTGAAAGCTGTCAGCTTTCATAAAGAGCCCAACCTTCCCTATTCAGAGTTATCATAACTCTCTTGCTTTAAGAAAATGTAGATTCCTCTCTCCTACCAAACAATGTGTGCTCCTCTAAGAATCTGTACGGTAGGTAGGTAGGTAGAGGATGATTCTGATGGGGTTAAGAGCAAAACTCAGCTGGGGATGTATTGGGACTAATAAGGACAGAAAGAAAATGCAGGATCCAGCCAGCATGTGCTGGAAAGAGCTGGGGAAACATGCCTGGGACTGTATTCTGGGGACTTGGTCAAGAGACTAGAACAAAAGATGGTAAATAGGGTTATTTATTAAATCCTGAGACACAGGATTTAACAACCATAGGAAAGATCCCAAAAGAGAGTATGAACTAACTGGACAGCACATATAAGCAGAAAAATGATGGACCAAAAAAAGGATATCAAAATGCCAGAATCCTTGTGGCAGATGGAAAATGGGAATGAAAGCAAAAGGGAATAAGCATGCTAGAGTAGGTAGACCATATCAAACAAAGAACAAACCAAAGAAACCTCTAATAACATTCAAGGGGAAGACCTGAAGGATAGACAATTTACCAAGACCACTGGGATGTGCTGGTGGCAGAAGAAAAGCATCACTTGTAAAATTCACTGTTGGTTCTCTTCTTTATGCAGGCACTCTGAGATGAGCACTTCCCAGGTGGCTCAGTGGTAAAGAATGTGATTGCCAACGTGGGAGACACAGGAGACACACAGGCTTGATCCCTTGGTTAGGAAGATCTCCTGGAGAAAGAAATAGCAACCTACTCCAGTATTCTTGCCTCGGAAATTCCATGGACAGAGGAGCCTGCCGGGCTAAATATAGCCCATGGCACCGCAGAGAGTCTAGGCAACTGAGCATGCCTACGCACGCGCGCTCTTGGAAGACCAGGCTAACTCATAGCAATAGAGACATAAGGGCCCTAGAAAGATAGAGGCCAGGTGGTAGTACTCAATGATCAGAAGCCAGGTTGATGCAATTATCTTAATAACTAGCAACTTCAAGCAGGAACTAAAAGGAACTGGAGAATTATGGAGAATTATGGAGATGGTTAGTATAATATAGCATCCCTAGGAACAAAAAAGATGGACAAAACTAAATGTACTATTCAATTTGTGCCATCAGAAGACATCAAGGATAACTATTTAGGAGACAGAGGACAGTTGTCTCAATAAAAATTCATAATTTTTCTTCCCACTTTTCAAAATTGAACCAGTTTTTTAGACCCAGAGGATACCAGCTCCTCAGAAGGAATAGCTCAGCAACAGCAGGGCAGATGTACATGGTAAAAAAAATCTTTTTCACTAGGACCTATAGTCATTTACTCAGGTATATATGTACTGGGAAAAGGGAACTGTCCCAATATTTAAGAGACTACTGAGTATTGTTTTAAGATGAATATAGCATCCTAAAGAACAATCCCCTTTTCTGACTTGGTAGTCATGTCCAAAAAGAGCAGAGATGGCAGCTGAGGATGACAAGCATCTGGACTGAGACAAGTTGTAATTTTGGGGGCTGCAGTTCATCTCACACTCCTCTTCTAAATTGTTTTCTCCAGTAGGAGCGATCCATCAGGATCCTAGAGGAGCTTCATTGGGGTTCTATTTTAAGAAGCAGATTTGAGCCATTCAGAAGGTATACAGTGATGGACACTGTGATGCCCAGACCCCTTTTTAGAGAAGGACTTTGCTGTCCAGTCACTGGGTTTTTTGGACCCAGCTCTTAGCTCTTTCCAGGACTGTCTCAATTGCAGAAAAGTCCCTCACCTAGGTTACAACCCTTCTCAATGGCACACATCCAATGACTGACTGACACTACGGGTAAGGCCCCATCATTTCCACCCAATACAAGGCAACTCAGACAATTGGCTCCAGAGCTCTCTGTGGCATTGGCAAAAGTGTCATCAGGAATGCATTACTGTTTGGATTTTCTCTCTGCATCTACCTGCTGCTTTTTTACCCCCCTTCAGGTATTAAGGGCTTTCCTGGTGGCTTAGTAGTAAAGAATCTGCCTACCAAGCAGGAGACATGGGTTGGGAAAATCCCCTGGAGAAGGAAATGGTAACCCACTCCAGTATTATTGCCTGGGAGATTTCATGGACAGAGAAGCCTGGTGAGTTAAAGTCCATGGGGTTGCCAAGAGAATGACACAACTGATTGACTAAACAACAGGTATTAATCCCAAAGGTATTCTGTAATAATCATCTTGCACTCTAAACTCTGACTCAGCATCTATATCCTGGAGGATCCAGCCTGCAGTACTGACCTTCTCCAAATCAAATGGAAGAATACAGATATTTTACTGAGATGAAGGTTGAGTGGTTGGTGGCAGTAGAAATGAGGCACTGGGTTCTTGGATTTTGAAATCTGCTCTGTTTTCCATGTAAGGCTTCACTGTTTGGACCTTCAAATGGTAGTTGGAAACTCCAACCCCCTCACTTTGAAAATGTCCCTATCTTTAACCTGGTCTATTTCCCTCTGCACATTCTGTAGTGTTTGCCTCTCCATTTCCTTGGAGTCTGTCACCTGTCCCCACAGAACTCATCAACTCCTAACCCTTTCTTGGGATCCACTGCATATCTACTGCATGTACAAAAATCTACTTGCATCACTTTCATGGTACTTGGCGGGGTGGGCGCGGGGGATGGTAACCACAAAAACGGAAAGCTCATGCTGTCCACTGCATACATGAGTAAAACGTCCTTTGTCTCTGACCCAGGAGTCTTGCGTCCTCTGAAGCATCCCTGAAACTTTCAGGTTGACTTTTAGCATGCAAGTAAGGTTTGATCTCAGATCAAACTTCACTGTCCCTGACACTTTTCTCCCATGGAAAGTTGGGAAAAGAAGTTGCCACTCTACTGGTGACTTCGATTCTTCTCAGTAATCGTAATAATCAAACATCCATCAATCTTAAAGTTTAATTTTTTAAACACATCTCTCTATACAAAAGATTTCCATTTCTCCTATTGGTATAACTTTGAGTTCTTGCCTGGAGAATCTCAGGGACGGGGGAGCCTGGTGGGCTGCCGTCTATGGGGTCGCACAGAGTTGGACACGACTGAAGCGACTTAGCAGGCCTTACCTTAAAAGAACATAAAATCCTCCTTGACCTGGGCTAAACACTCTGACATTAAATAACGATAAGGGACACTCTGCCCATATTGCATTTCCCTATTTCTCCCCTGATTGCAGGAAGAAGAATACAGAGGTAATTGTCCCAGCTGGCTCTGCCACAGTGGGAATATTAGTGGTATGGTAATATGTAAGCCAAATTTGAGGAGACAGTGGAATACATAACTAGAAATTTCCAGTAAGAACTTGGATGGAACTTGAGGAAAATGTCAGCATTAGAGATAAAGATGAGGTCATTTGAATGTCAGTCACAAACTTGTATAAGATATGCCACTTACTTTCTTTTTTACATCTTTACTTTCTGATCCTGATTCACTTTCTGACTCCATTCCTGTGAGCTGATAGGAAAGCTGATCTCAGCTTTTTTTTAAGGATGCCCTTTTCCCTGGGTTGTACCATAATTTCAAGGTCTTACATAGTGCCAGCGCATGGAGGGGAATTTACACAGTCACCACTGGAAGTTCATTGTCCTGTTTCCACAAACCTTCCAATTCTAGAAGATCTCTGCTGCTTTTGTGCCAATGTAGTGCCTGGGGATCTTTTTTAGACTACCTACGTTTCATCTGTCTAGATGCTGCAAGAGCCACTTCTCTCTGGCTGTGCTCTTTCTCTGCTTTCTCCTTGATGGTACTAGCTGACAGTAGAATGCCAGTATCTAAGCTCTGGACTTTACAGATCGCCTTCTTATTCCTGCTCTCCAAGAGAATATCTGTTTAGTCTGAGGTCGATCTTTGTTCTTTCATGTTTCTTCTGAGACATGCCATTTATGCCTAGAAATTTTATCCCTGCTTCCTTTTAACTTCCCCTTTAAGTCTTTCATGTGACACTTTTGGAATGCAAAATCCAAGGAGACTTGTGGTCAATTTCTGCTTTCCCTTCTGCTGCATACCTTCTTTAAGGCAATGATCACGGAACAACATGCTTGAATGAGAAGTAAGGAGAATGGAAATATAGAGATGAAAACCCAATAGATTTATATCTCACTGCCACATAGATTTGATCATAAGCTAAAGAAAGGTGAAGCCATGAAGATTAATGAAATAATTTTTATCCAATTACATCAAAATCTATTGGTCTAACTTGCACTTTAAATCACTTCTGCTATTAAACTTGTCAAACTATGGTGATTTCATTTTTCTCTGAACTCAAAAGAAATAACTATCACCATATTCATTCTTTTGGTTATGATCAGTGCTAACTGTGACTTACCTTGCTCTTTAAATATCCTGAGATTTTGCCCATAATTTTTTTAAATTGCAAAACTAATATGTGTTCATTATAAAGAATTTGTTTGGGGATCTAATTTTGTGCAATGGCAGTTAAGTATTTTAACTAATGTTTTAACTGAAAATACCCCCCAAATGCTGAATATATATGTTTTCATTAGGAGCACTAAGAAACTGGTGAGATCATTAGGAACCACTGGGACAAAATCCAAGAGAAAGCTGAAATGTAGAGAGAGAAGGCACAAAAACAAAGCAACTTTTGGCCTGAGGGTGTTGGCATTCCTGGAAATTTTGATTTGACTTGGAAAACTTGCAGGGTGGTGAGGACAGATGTCAAATCCTAAGTGGGAGGGTTGTTGTTATTTAGTCACTAAGTCATGTCTGACTCTTTGAGACCTCATGGACTGTAGCCCGCCAACCTCCTCTGTCCATGGGATTTTCCAGGCAAGAATATTGGGGTGGGTTGCCATTTCCTTCTCCAGAGTATCCTCCCCACCCAGGAACTGAACCCGCTTCTCCTGCATTGGCAGGAAGGTTCTTTACCACTGAGCCACCAGGGAAGCCCAAGTGGAAGGGAGGGGGAGACGAATAGAAAACTTACCCAAATTAAACTGAGGAGAAGGAGAAGAAAAGGGGGATGGAGAGAGGAGGAAGAAGAAAAAAAGAAAGGATTAAAACCCCTAAGAATTTTTAACTATGCAGTGTATCTTCCTACGCATGAGCAGCCTAGATTTAAATCACAAAATGGTCAAGAAAACCTCAAGTCATAAACTTATTTTGAGAGACGGTCCTGGATAGGACCTTGGCAGAAGCAAACACAAATACTCTGTGGAGAAGGTACTGTGGTGAGTAGAATCATACCTCTCCCTGTTCCCCAGAACAAAAGGTGTACATGTTCTAATCCATGGTGCCAGTAAATATGTTAATACTTGTCTTGGTAAAAGGGACATTGCAGATGTGATTAAGTAAGAATCTTGAGACAGGAGCTTAGCCTGGATTGTCCAGGTAGATCCAGTGTAATCATATGGGTTCTAATACAAAAGATGCAAGAGGATCAGAGTCAGAAGTAGGAGATGTGGTGACGGAAGCAGAGTTCGAACTGTGCAAAGAAAGAGGTAGAAGTCAATGACTACAGGCAGCCTCGGAAGCTAAGAGACAAGGCAACAGATTCTTCCAGAGTCCTCAGCAGGAACACAGCCCTCCTGACACCCTGATTTTAAAATTCAGAGCTATTAGAGAATAAAATGTGTGATTTTAAGTGATTAAATTTGTGGTTATTTGTTATAGCAGCAATAGGAAAATTTTACAAGTACCTTAACTATTGTTGTTTAGTCAGTGTCATATCCAACTATTTTGTGACCTCATGGACTGTAGCCCACCAGGGTCCTCTGTCCATGGGATTCTCCAGGCAAGAGTCCTGGAATGAGTGCCATTTTCTTCCCCAGTGGATATTCCTGACCCAGGGATCCAACCCGCATCTCCTGCATTGACAGGCGTTGGCAGGCCCATTTTTTACCACTGAGCCACCAGGGAAACCCACCTTAATTATAGGTCCCAAAGAAACCCCATCAGTAATTTGCAAAAAGGGTCATACACAATTTAAGAAAAAAAAAGAGCATAGAAAAAGGCAAAGAAACAATTAATGAAAACAAGGGACTTCCCTGGTGGTCCAGTGGTTTAGACTCTGCATTTTCACTGCCAAGGGCCCTGGTTTGATCCATGGTCAGAGAATTAAGTTCCCACAAGCTACGATCTGCCATCACACAAAATTAGATATCCAAATAAATTCTTTACAATGAACATATATTAGTTTTGCAATTTAAAAAAATTATGGGCAAAACCTCAGGATATTTATGTGATGTGGCCAAGGAGAAAAAAATTAATGAAAACCAGCAGAAAATACATAATAAATAGATGTAGAAATACATAATAAATAGAATACAAAGTATTCAGATATAAACTTGAAACCCCTCTATTCCTACTGTGTTTAAAGAAAGAAAAATATGTTTGAAATTTTATCTATAATGGCACCCCACTCCAGTACTCTTGCCTGGAAAATCCCATGGACAGAGGAGCCTGGTGGGCTGCAGTCCATGGGATCGTGAAGAGTCAGACACAACTGAGCGACTTCACTTTCACTTTTCACTTTCCTACATTGGAGAAGGAAATGGCAACCCACTCCAGTGTTCTTGCCTGGAGAATCCCAGAGACGGGGGAGCCTGGTGGGCTGCCATCTATGGGGTCGCACAGAGTCGGACACGACTGAAGCGACTTAGCAGCAGCAGCAGGACAAAATAGACCTCAAATGACCAATCAGAAATTTCTAGAAAGAAAAAATACATACTGATCACAATAAAGAATGTAATGGATGTCCTTATCAGCCAGTTGGTTCTAGCCAGCTGAAGAAAGAATAAATGAATAAAAAAATGTTAGAAGAAATTATCTAGAATGCAGCATATAAGAGAAAAACATAGAAAAATTTGAAACAAACATTAAAAAGCATGGGGATGGAGTGACAAGGTCTAACATACATTTGTCAGAATTCTAGGAGGAAGGAAAGAGAGGGTGGACAGAGGAAATATTTGTAAAACTCATAATCATGGCTAAGAATTTTCTGGAACTCATGAACGACAACAATCCACAGAGTCAAATAGAATAAGCTAAATAAAAAGAAATCACAATCTAGGTGCATCATGGTGAAAATGCAGAACACCAAAGAAAAAGGAAGCCAGATATAAAAGATCACCTTAAAGGTCAGCTGTTGACTTCCTTTTCAATAGGAAAAATGGAGGCCAGAAGACAGGAGAATATCTTTAAATGTTCTTAAAGGAAATAATTGCCAACCTTGGATTCTATGTACCAAGACAAAGGTACATTCTAAAGTGAAAGTGAAGTCGCACAGTTGTGTCCAACTCTTTGTGACCCCATAGACTGGAGCCTACCAGGCTCCTGCTGCAGCTGCTGCTAAGTTGCATCAGTCGTGTCCGACTCTGTGCGACCTGACAGACGGCAGCCCACAGGCTCCTCTGTCCCTGGGATTCTCCGGGTAAGAATACTGGAGCGGGTTGCCATTTCCTTCTCCAATCATGAAAGTGAAAAGTGAAAGTGAAGTCGCTCAGTCGTGTCCGACTCTTAGTGACCCCATGGACTGCAGCCTACTGGGCTCCTCCATCCATGGAATTTTCCAGGCAAGAGTACTGGAGTGGGGTGCCATTGCCTTCTCCAGGGTATCTTCCCAAACCAGGGATCAAACCCAGGTTTCCTGCACTGCAGGCAGATGCTACTGCAGGCAGATGCTTTACAGTCTGAGCCACCAGGGAAGCCGCTTTATTCTGAAGGCAAATTCTAAAAGATGTACTTCAGGCAAAAAGAAAAAAATCTCAAATGGAAGATCTGACATGCAATAAGGAATAAAGAACAAAAAAGGTGGACATAATAGGTAAATCTAAATGTGAACAATGACTTAATAAAAGTCATTTTACAAGACAATAAAGTCTTGTAAAATTAAAAAAAAAATCACAACACAGAATTTTAAAATTCTACAATATTCCATGGAGATGGGAAATGAACTTAATATGCTCTCAAAAATTAGATAGTGTGCTGGAAAAGACTAAAGGAATTGGTTCATTTTGATAAGTTAGGCACGTATTTTCAAATTTCTAAAGTCACCAGTAGGAGAAGAGAAGCCTAATGTATACATTTCAAATACTTAAGAAGTCAAAAAGAAGGCAAGAAAGAAGAGAAAAAGAAACAGAAAGAGTGAGACAAGTAGAAATCACAGGTAAAATGACAGATTTTAAACCCAAGTATGTCAGGAATTGTGTGACACAGACTTAATGCTCTAGAAAAGAGATTCAGGCTAGGTAAAATAACATGATATAAATATATGATATTTACAAGAAACAGGTCTAAAACAATAAAATTCAAAGAAAAGCACAGAAAAAGGTATGCCATGCAAATACTAAACTCCTTCTTAAAAAGCTAGTGTAGGAGGAAAGAGAGGGATGGACTGGGAGTTTGGTTAGTAGATGCACACTATTACATTAGGATGGATAAACAACAGGGTCCTATTGTATAACACAGGAAAATATATCTGGGATAAACTACAATGGAAAAGAATATTGAAAAAGAATGTATATACGTATATAACTGAGTCACTTTGCTGTACATCAGAAATTAGTATAGCATTCTAAATCAACTATAGTTTTTTAAAAAACTGTTTAGCTTTTTGCTATGTTAATATCAAACAAATAAAATGCCAATACAAAAAACATTACAAGAGACAAAAAGATCATTTCAGAATGAAAAAGGTGCAACTGGCCAGGACAATATAAATGTTTTAAATTTGTATAATCCTAAATAGTATAGTCTCAAAATTTTTAAACAAATATTTGCCAAATAGGCACACACAAAATAAGTATTGATATATAGAAGACATGAATAAAATTAAGGAAAGTGAAGGTATTCAACTCTTCGCAACCCCATGGACTGTAGCCTGCCAGGCTTGTTTGTCCACGGGGTTTCCCAGGCAAGAATATTGGAGTGGGTAGCCATTCCCTTCTCCAGGGGATCTTCCCAACCCAGGGACTAAACCCAGGTCCCCTGCATTGCAGACAGATTCTTTACCATCTGAGCCACCAGGGAAGCCCCCAAATTAAGAAAACTGACCTAAATAAAGGATTAATGTAAAACATACACATTTTTTCCAAACACACACAAAATATTACTTTAAAATTAGGCTATACTGTAGCTCAGACAGCAAAGAATCTGCCTGCAATGCAGGAGACCCGGGTTTGATCCCTGGGTCAGGAAGATCCTCTGGAGAAGGGAATGGCAACCCATTCCAGTATTCTAGCTTAGGGAATTCCATGGACAGACTATGGAGTCGAAATGAGTCAGACAACTCAGAAAGACTGAGCAACTAACACATAACTATAAAGCAAGTCTCAACAAACCCAACATGGTTAAAATTATATAGACAATTATTTTAATTAATAAATCTTATATTTTTAAAGTCATTTTAAGTTTATAGGAAAATTGAGTGGAAAGCAGAGATTTCCCATAAATCTCTTCAACCTCCTCTCTCATCACTCAGTTTCTACTATTATTAACTTA
Source organism: Bison bison bison (assembly GCF_000754665.1). Taxonomy (NCBI): domain Eukaryota; kingdom Metazoa; phylum Chordata; class Mammalia; order Artiodactyla; family Bovidae; genus Bison; species Bison bison. The sequence goes on along the minus strand of NW_011494638.1, from coordinate 4,245,659 downwards.
AAAAAAAAAATGAACACATCCATCACCTCACAGTTGCCATTTTTTGTGTGTTTGTACCCTCGTCACATGGTAAATGGCACTCCACTCCAGTACTCTTGCCTGGAAAATCCCATGGACGGAGGAGCCTGGTAGGCTGCAGTCCATGGGGTCGCTAAGAGTCGGACACGACTGAGCGACTTCACTTTCAATTTTCACTTTCATGCATTGGAGGAGGAAATGGCAACCCACTCCAGTGTTCTTGCCTGGAGAATCCCAGAGACAGAGGAGCCTGGTGGGCTGCCGTCTATGGGGTCGCACAGAGTCAGACATGACTGAAGCGACTTAGCAACAGCAGCAGCAGCACATGGTAAAGAATCTGCCTGCCAATGCAGGAGACGCAGGTCCGATCCTTGGGTCAAGAAGGTCCCCTGGAGAAGGAAATGGCTACCCACTCTAGTAGCCTTGCCTGGGAAATGCCATGGACAGAAGGAGCCTGGCGGGCTACAGTCCATGGGGTTGCAAAAGAGTCAGACAGGACTTAGCAACTAAACAACAACCCTCTTAACAACTTTGAAGAATACAATGCAATATTTTGAACTATAGTCACCACACTGTATACTGTAAATCCAGGACACATTCATCTTATAACTAAATGTTTGTACCCTTTGACTAACATCTCCCCATTTCCCCCATCCCTCAATCCCTGGTTTAGCTAACAATCTACTCTCCGTTTCTATGAGTTTAGCTGCATGTGTAAATGAGATCATACTGTATTTGTCTTTCTGACATTTCACTTAGCATAATACCTTAAAGTTTCATTCTTGTTGTTGAAAATGGAACTATTTCCTACTTTCTTACTGCCAAATAATACATATATGCCACATTTCGTTTCTCCATTCAACCATCAATGGATACTTAGGTTGTTTCCATATCTTGGGTATTGTAAATAAGTGAACATGGGAGTGAAGATATCTCTGAGACAGTGATTTCATTTCTTTTGGATGTACATCTAGAAGTCAGATTTCTAAAACATATAGTAGTGCTAGCTTTAGCTTTTTATGAGTCGCCACACTGTTTTTCATAATGGCTGTACCAATTTACATTTTTACCAACAGTGCACAAGAGTTCCCTTTTCTCCACATCCTTGCCATCACTTATTATTTCTTGCCTTTTTGATAAAAGCCATCCTAGCAGGGGTGAGGTGATATCTGATTTTCATTTTCCTGACGATTACTGATGTTAAACACCTTTTCGTGTACCTACTGTCTGTTTCTATGTCTTTTGAAGTCCTTTGCCATTTAAAAATCAGATTATTTGACTTTTTGCTATTTATATATGGGTTCCTTATATATCTTGAATATATGGCTTGAAAATAATTTCTACCATTCTGTGAGCTGCCTTTTCATCTTGTTGATTATTTATTTTGCTACACTGAGGCTTTTTAGTTTGATATATTTCCATTCACTTATTATTTTGTTGCCTATGCTTTCAGTGTCATAACAAGAACAACAAAAAAAATCATTCCCAAGACCAGTATCATGGAGATTTCCCCCTATGTTTTCTTCAAGGAGTTTTATGGTTTCAGGTCTTACATTTAAATCTTTAACCATTTTGAGTTTTTTATGCCACAACCATACTGTTTTACATGTTCACATAGTTAAATAATTCCCTAATTTTTTCTATTGCTTTTCAGCTATCTCCTTCCAAAAGTTTGATAAATATTCACTTCTGTTCTTCTTGTTTTAAATTGCTTATATAAATTTGACTCAAACCATCTGGAATTTATTTTGATTTTTTTTTTTTTTTTTGTGTTGGTACCCCCAAACTTGGGGGCGCAACTCACAAACTTTTCTCTTCCAATTGATGTAAGGGGCAGCAAGATGGAGCCTGTACTGTCCGCGCCTTGCCTGCTTCGCCTTTCTGTCTGGGTTGAATAAGAATCTAGATGGGAAGACCAATTAGTACCGGAACTGGATCTATTTTGATGTTTTTTTAAGAGGTAAAAATCTATGATTTTTTTTCCAAATTGCTAAACAATTGCTCCAAAATAATTCACTGAATTACTCCTTTTTCTGTTGATTAATGATATGTCCTTTATTGCTTTCACTTTATATTCAAGTTTATTTCTGAGCTATCTTGTGCCATTGATTATTTCTTCTTGGCCCAGTATTTAGGCATGTTTATAACTGCAAGTTATATTATATTCTTTAATTTTAGTAGGACCAAACTTAACAGATGGTTTTCAAACATATTTTGTTGTTTTTCTTCTAGAAATATTTTCATTGGGGATTATCTGCTAATTGTCTCTGTTTCAAAACAGTGCTATAAAAAATTTACAACACAGTCATAGAAAAATGCAAATAATATTGAAGAGTATAAAGCAAATAAAACAGCTCCCTTCCTTCATGTTCCTTTCAGACTCTCAGTTCTGCTCTTTGACAGTCACTGTTTACATTTTTTTGTGTGTGTGCATTCTTCCAGAAATTGTCCATGTATATATTTATAAAAACACATATAATATCTAGCTCCCCATTACCAATTTTTACACAAATTGGTTCATATTACACATTCAGTTCTCAAACTTGTTTCTTCCTTTCACTAGTCATAATAGTGGCACATTCCTTATCCAGAAAGGACTCTAAAACAACTTGTGAAGTTCCAGAACATTCCATTGAAGTTTTGTCTGGAATCGCACCAACTCCTACGCAAATAAACAGTGAACTTCCTTGACTCCCTCAGGCAGCAGATGCCTCCTCTTGCCCCTGGGTCTTACCAAGGAATTCAGTTCCTGTTTGTCCCACTTCACCTTGGTAACTCTTAACCACCCTTCAGGTATCAGCTTGTGATTTCTCCCACTTTCCAATGTACATTTTTCTTATACTCACTGCTTTAATAAAATCATATTAATACTAATGGTTTAGGAAATTCAAATGAAGTTTCTTGATGTAAAATAATATAATTTGCAAATAATGACAGTTTACCTATTTCTGGTTCATCTTTATAGCACTAACCAGAACTTCCAAATCAATATTAAGTGGTAATACCATAATATCATGCCCACTTTTAATAAATATTCCTTTTCTGTTTTCACTTAAAATCTGATATCTACTGGTGGTTTGAAATACACACGCTCTACCTTATTAAGGAAGTGACTATCTCAGTTTAGTTCAGTTGCTCAGTCGTGTCCGACTCTTTGAGACCCCATAAACTGCAGCACACCAGGCCTCCCTGTCCATCACCAACTCTGGGAGTTGACCCAAACCCATGTCCATTGAGTCGGTGATGCCATCCAACCATCTCATCCTCTGTCATCCCCTTCTCCTCCTGCCCTCAATTTTTCCAGCATCAGGGTCTTTTCAAATGAGTCAGCTCTTTGCATCAGGTATTGCCAAATTATTGGAGTTTCACCTTCGAAATGCCAAAGTATTGGAGTTTCACCTTCAACATCAGTCCTTCCAATGTACACCAAGGACTGATCTCCTTTAGGATGGACTGGTTGGATCTACTTGCAGTCCAAGGGACTCACTCTCAAGAGTCTTCTCCAACACCACAGTTCAAAAGCATCAATTCTTTTGCGCTCAGCTTTCCTCACATTCCAACTCTCACATCCATACATGACCACTGGAAAAACCATAGCCTTGACTAGACGGACCTTTTGTTGATAAAGTAATGTCTCTGCTTTTGAATATGCTATCTAGGTTGGTCATAACTTTTCTTCAATGGAGTAAGCATCTTTTAATTTCATGGCTGCAGTCACCATCTGCAGTGATTTTGGAGCCCCCAAAAATAAAGTCTGACATTGTTTCCACTGTTTCCCCATCTATTTCCCATGAAGTGATGGGGCCACATGCCATGATCTTCGTTTTCTGAATGTTGAGCTTTAAGCCAACTTTTTCACTCTCCTCTTTCACTTTCATTAAGAGGCTCTTTAGTTCCTCTTCACTTTCGGCCATAAGGGTGGTGTCATCTGCATATCTGAGAATATTGATACTTCTCCCAACAATCTTGATTCCAGCTTGTGCTTCCTCCAGGCAAGAGTTTCTCATGATGTACTCTGCATAGAAGTTAAATAAGCAGGGTGACAATATACAGCCTTGACGTACTCCTTTTCCTATTTGAAACCAGTCTGTTGTTCCATGTCCAGTTCTAACTGTTGCTTCCTGACCTGCACACAGATTTCTCAAGAGGCAGGTCAGGTGGTCTGGTATTCCCATCTCTTTCAGAATTTTCCACAGTTTATTGTGGTCCACACAGTCAAAGGCTTTGGCATAGTCAATAAAGCAGAAATAGATGTTTTTCTGGAACTCTCTTGCTTTTTCGATGATCCAGCAGATATTGGCAATTTGATCTCTGGTTCCTCTGCCTTTTCTAAAACCAGCTTGAACATCTGGAAGTTCACAGTTCATGTATTGCTGAAGCCTGGCTTGGAGAATTTTGAGCATTACTTTACTAGCGTGTGAGATGAGTGCAATTGTGTGGTAGTTTGAGCACCCTTTGGCATTTCCTTTCTTTGGGACTGGAATGAAAGCTGACCTTTTCCAGTTTTGTGGCCACTGCTGAGTTTTCCAAATTCACTGGCTAATTGAGTACAGCACTTTCACAGCATCATCTTTCAGGATTTGAAACAGCTCAACTGGAATTCTATCACCTCCACTAGCTTTGTTTGTAGTGATGCTTTCTAAGGCCCACTTGACTTCAGATTCCAGGATGTCTGGCTCCCGGTGAGTGTGAGTGATCACACCATTGTGATTATCTGGGTCGTGAAGATCTTTTTTGTACAGTTCTTCTGTGTATTCTTGCCACCTCTTCTTAATATCTTCTGCTTCTTTTATTATTTTAGAGAATATGAATGGTTTGAGTTTTATTAAATGCCCTTTTGGCATCTGTTGAGATGATTGTGATTTTTATATGACTTATTTATATAATGTATCACAGGAAAAGCTTCCGAATGTTGAATCTTGATTTCTTTCCTGGAATACAATCTTTTTGGTCTGGAAGATTAAAAACACACATTGTTGCTTTCTCTTTCTCACATTTTGTTTAGCATTTTTTGCACCTATACTAATGAGAAAGGTTAATAATATTTTTTTTATGAGTTGAGAGAAGTAGCTTAGAATGAGAGAACATCAGCATTTAATGGAGTAGCTAGTCTCTCAACTTAGGTCAGAAATGCCTTATATTATAAATGAAAAGCAACTGATAATCTAATTGATAAGAAAGTACCCTGTGAATCTTATTAGCATGAATCCATATCATCTCATCATCTGTGGATAGATCAAATTTCCCAACCTGTAGTTCTTAGAAGGAGGAGCAGAAGTATAAAATATAATAGGCATTGAAGACTGCCTATATGCAGTCAGCCATACCAATTGCCACAAATTCCTAGGTCAAAGACCGTCCTTATTTTCAACATGCAAAAATATTACAAAATTACTTCATTATAAAGATATCACAGTTTTCTTCTGCTTTTTACTTATTTTGACTATCTGAGGACTTAAAGTAAAAAGGAAGTCACTCAGTCATGTCCGACTCTTTGCGACGCCATGGACTGTAGCCTATTAGGCTCTTCCGTCCATGGGATTCTCCAGGCAAGTATACTGGAGTGGGTTGCCATTTTCTTCTCCAGGAGATCTTCCCAACCCAGGGATTGAACCCAGGTCTCCCGCATTGTAGGCAGACACTTTACCATCTAAGTCACCAGGGAAGCTCCCATCTGAGGACTTAAACCCATATACTAATATCTTTTGGGGAATTTGCTTTTCATTTGCCTTAAAAGGGTTCTATTTTTCTTTTTCCCATTCTGTGACACAAATATCTTTAAAGGTCTGTTGTTTTAGGACCTCTAATATTCAGGAACACCAGCACTTTTGTAATGCTGAAGGTAATATGCAAATAACTCAGAGGTCATTCAACCTGTTCAATGCAAGTTTTCTATCACACACACAATAACTTTCTTAATAACCATTTAAAAAAGAATTCCTGGAGTACCTCTAAATTCAAAAGAATTGAAGTCATTCAGTCTTTCTGAAGCTATAAAGGGACAACTTTGCTTTGATTTCTGGCTTAATTCACTGACTGATACCCCAACACAAATCTTTGGCTGAAATTACTTTATCAGATCTATGCCAGGCATTAGTTATTCATGTGGCTTTGTAGTAACATTTGTTTTTCTAATTAATGTTCACTCTTAGGCATAAAATCTGGGTTGAGAATTTAAATGATTCAGCCAGTGACTGACAAATGTGGAAATCATTCCTAGCTCCAATGATTCTGTTACGTCTCTCTTCATATAACTTTCTTCAGGACATTGGTTCTCTAAAATTAAAAATATCCTGAGGGAGTTACTTCTTTTGTATCCTTCTTGTGGACAATGTTTCCTTTTCTTGTAAGTCTACTTGAAAATGGTCAAAGTAGGCATAATGTTACTTTTATTTATAGCAGCGAAATTATACATTATTTAACTTGGCTCACATAATTTATCCCTTATGCACAGAAATTACATCTATCATAATCACAACCCCATCTTTGCCTTTGGGTACAATGGCACCCCACTCCAGTACTCTTGCCTGAAAGATCCCATGGACGGAGGAGCCTGGAAGGCTGCAGTCCATGGGGTCGCTGAGGGTCAGACAAGACTGAGCGACTTCACTTTCACTTTTCACTTTCATGATTGGAGAAGGCAATGGCAACCCACTCCAGTGTTCTTGCCTGGAGAATCCCAGGGACGGGGGAGCCTGGTGGGAGGCCGTCTATGGGGTCGCACAGAGTTGGACACGACTGAAGTGACTTAGCAGCAGCAGAATATTCAGAAGATAAAAGGGGGTTACCCCTTCTGTTAAGATTATTCCTGCATAAGAATATGTGTATTTTTCAAGAGTTACACAATGTGAGGGTTTAACAATAAATAACAAACGTCATTTCCCTAATGCCACAGGTACTTCCTGCAAGGCCAGCTAAAGTTATTAGTAAAGATCATAGAAGAGAAATGCCTCTAAATTATCTCTCAATTCTTATAGCACATTTTCTGCTTTTCCGTACACACGTTTAACATTCCTGAGAAGTTTGCTACATGTTAATAGAGTTACCCCCTTCACAGATCACTGCCTCATTGTGGTGGAGGGGCTTGTGTAGCTCAATAAAGTTATGAGCCATGCTGTGTAGGGCCACCCAAGACAGACAGGTCATAGTACAGAATGCTGATAAAACATGATCCACTGGAGGAGGTAATGGCAAACCACCGTAAGAACCTCATGAACTGTATATACAAAGACAAAAAGATACAACACTGAAAGATAAGTCCCCTCAGGTTGAAAGGTGTCCGATTTGCTACTGGGGAAAAGCGGAGAACGACTACTAATAGCCCCAGAAAGAATAAAGTGGTTGGACCAAAGTGGAATCAACACACAATTGTGGATGTGTCTGCTGATGAAAGTAAAATCTGATGCTACAAAGAACAGTATTGCAAAGGAACCTGCAATGTTAGGTCCATGAATCAAGATAAATTGGACATGTTCAAGCAGGAATAAACATTGACATCTTAGGAATCAGTGAGCTAAAATGGCTGGGAATGGGCAAATTTAATTCAGATGACCATTATATCTATCTACTACTGTGGGCAAGAATCCCATACAGAAAATGGAGTAGCCCTCATAATCAATTAAGTTTCAAACTCAAAAGAGTTTGAAATGCAACACTTGGGTGCAACCTCAAAAATGACAGAATGATCTCAGTTCCTTTTCAAGGCAAGCCATTCATAGTAATTCAAGTCTATGCCCCTATCGTTGATGCCAAATAAGCTGATCAGTTCTATAAAGACCTGCAAGACATCCTAGAACTAACACCAGAAAAAGATCTTCTATTCATCATTGCAGATTGGAAAATAAAAGCAAAAGATACCTGGAATAACAGGCAAGTTTGGCCTTGGAATACAAAATGAAGCAGGGCAAAGGCTAACTGAGTTCTGCCAAGAGAATGCACAGGTCATAGCAAACACCCTTTTTCAACAACATGAGAGACCATTTTACACATTGATTGCATTCTTTGTAGCTGAAGATGGAGAAGCTGTATACAGTCAGCCAAAACAAGACTTGGAGCTGACTGTGGTTCAGATCATCAGCTTCTCATAGCAAATTCAGGCTCAAACTAAGGAAAGCAGGGAAAACCACTAGGCCAGCCAGGTATACTCTGAGCACATCATGTAAAATGCTGGGCTGGATGAGTTACAAGCTGGAATCAAGACAAGCAGGCGAAACATCAACATCAGATAGGCAGATGATACCACTCTAATGGCAGAAAGCAAAGAGGAACTAAAGAGCCTCTTGATGAGGGTGAAGGAGGAGAGTGAAAAAGCAGGCTTAAAATTAAACATTAAAAATACTAAGATCATGGCATCCAGCCCCATTACTTCATGGCAAATAGGAGGGAAAAAGGTTGGAAACAGTGACAGATTACCTCTTCTTGGGCTCTAAGATCAGAGGATGATGACTGCAGCCATGAAATCAGAAGATGATTGCTTTTTGGCAGGAAAGCTATGACAAACCTAGACTGTGTTGAAAAGCAGAGACACCACTCTGTCAACAAAGGTCCATGTAGTCAAGGCTATGGTCTTCCCAGTGGTCACATACGGTTGGGAGAGCTGGACTGTAAAGAAGGCTGAGTGCCAAAGAATTGATGCCTTCGAACTATAGTGCTGGAGAAGACTCCTGAGAGTCCCTTGGACAGCAAAGAGATCCAATCAGTCAATCAAAATCAACCCTGAATATTCACTGGAAGGAATGAATATTCCTTCAGCATTCCAAAAAGCTGAAGATTCAGTATTTTGGTCATCTGATGTATCCGATGTGAACAGCTGACTCACTGGAAAAGTCCCTGATGCTGGGAAAGATTGAGGGCAGAAGAAGAGGGCATTAGAGCTTGAGATGGCTGGATGGCATCACTAACGCAATGGACATGAATTTGGGCAAACTCCAGATGGTGAGGGACAGGAAGGCCAGTATGCTGCAGACCATGGGGGGTCACAAAAAGTCAGACATGATTGGGTGACTGAATAACAATATATTTACATTAAGAAAAATATTTTTATATTTGTAAATAAAACAAAAGGATAGGTACATACATTTTTACTATGTTGACTGGAAAAAAAAAAAAAACCACAACCTGAAAGTTAAGAAATATGTTTTATTCAGCAGACTTACTAAGAACTTAAGCCAAGGATATAGCCTCTCAACAGCTTTGAGGGACTGTTCGCAACCAGTAAGGGAGGAGCCAGGATATATAGGAATTCTGGCCAAAAACAAAACAAAAAACCCAGGTTGTCTAACATCAAAAGATTGCTGCTAATTGAAGAAAAACTAGACATCTCAAGTTAATGAGTTTATTACTTTTCTATGTATGGGGACATGCAAGATTCTGGATTTACTGAAATTATTCTTCAGATATGCACCCTAACCAGGTGACATGTGTAGGCTCCCCACCACTGCCCTCCCTCTGCCTCCAGAATTGGACCATAAAGAAGTCTGAGCATTGAAAAATTGATGCTTTTGAACTGTGGTGCTGGAGAAGACTCTTAAGAGTCCCTTGGACTGCAAGGAGATCCAACCAATCAATCCTAAAGGAAATGAAACTAAAACTGAAGCTCTAATACTTTGGCCACCTGTTGATGGGAAGAGCCAACTCATTGGAAAACACCCTGATACTGGGAAAGATTGAGAGCAGGAAGAGAAGGGGGTGACAGAGAATGAGATGGTTGGATGGAATCACCGACTCAATGGACATGAGTTTAAGCAAACTCCAGGAGATAGTGAAGGACAGGGAAGCCTGGTGTGTGGCAATCCATGGGGTCACAAAGGATCGGACACAACTTAGCGACTGAACAACAGCATGCACCTTAACTACTCGAGCCAGTATCCCGTTTTTCTCAATCCTGAATCCCCTCAGGGTGCACCACTGGGTGGGGGTTCGGGGTGGCTACAGGTGCTGATGGCTTGGTAGCTCAACATCCTTTGTTTACTGATATGACCTAGATAGGCATATTCAAAAGCAGAGACGTTACTTTGCCAACAAAGGTTTGTCTAGTCGTGGCTATGGTTTTTCCTGTGGTCATATATGGATGTGAGAGTTGGACTGTGAAGAAGGCTGAGCACCGAAGAATTGATGCTTTTGAACTGTGGTGTTGGAGAAGACTCTTGAGAGTCCCTTGGACTGCAAGGAGATCCAACCAGTCCATTCTGAAGGAGATCAGCCTTGGGATTTCTTTGGAAGGAACGCTGCTGACAGCTGAAACTCCAGTACTTTGGCCACCTCACGCGAAGAGTTGACTCATTGGAAAAGACTCTGATGCTGGGAGGGATTAGGGGC
>NW_011494638.1:4232856-4235224 GCF_000754665.1 Bison bison bison | reverse complement strand
TGGAAGGAACGCTGCTGACAGCTGAAACTCCAGTACTTTGGCCACCTCACGCGAAGAGTTGACTCATTGGAAAAGACTCTGATGCTGGGAGGGATTAGGGGCGAGAGAAGAAAGGGACGACAGAGGATGAGATGGCTGGATGGCATCACTGACTCAATGGACGTGAGTCTGAGTGAACTCCGGAAGTTGGTGATGGACAGGGAGGCCTGGCGTGCTGCGATTCATGGGGTTGCAGAGTCAGACACGACTGAGCGACTGATCTGATCTGATCTGATTCTTTGTCTTTACCTGTTATTCTAAACCACTAATGGCTCTATCCAAATATTATTTAATTCCTGATTAGGGAATTATATTTTTGCTTGACTTACTATTTGGTCTTCCCAGGTGGTGCTGGGAAGTGGTAAAGAACCTGCCTGCCAATGTAGGTAGATGTAAGAGACATGGGTTCGACTCCTGTGTTGGTAAGATTCCTTGGAGGAGAGTATGGCAACCCACTCCAGGATTCTTGCCTGGAGAACCCCATGGATAGGGAGCCTGGCGGGCTACAGTCCATAAAGTCTAGAAGAGTCAGACATGACTGAAGTGACTGAGCACAGCACAGGAGCTAGATTCTATAAAATTAGATATTAATTTTTGATTTCTCTCTGGAAATAAAGGTAACCCCAGTTGTTTAGGTTTTCTTGCCCTGCGGGACATTAACTAGTTTATCAGATCAGATTAGATCAGATCAGTCGCTCAGTCGTGTCCAACTCTTTGCGACCCCATGAATCGCAGCACACTAGTTTACAGCTGTAAGCAAATTCTTTTCAGCTTTCCTTTCACCGGAAAGGAAAGGAATCTTGAGTTCCTCAGAATCTTCCTTGAATCAGCTTTGCCATCTTCATGATTTCCTCAATAATGGAGGAAATCCTCCTTGACCCATCTTCACTATAATACTTGTATAATAAACAAGTCTTAATTTTTAAAACTTTGATAATTCTCATGTTTAATACAGTTTACTTTTGAATCCAAAGCATCCTATATGCTATTCTCCTCCTAAAGCTCTTCTCAACACAATTTGAAGGCAGGTAGTTTCAAATACTGTAAAACACAAGAACTATAACCCCCTGAGGCATATTTCTAAATACAAACATCAAGTAAACCTTTAAAAAAAAAAAGTCCTATCCTTGCTAAGCATATGAACAATGTTTTTCCCCCTTAAATTAACAAACTATAAAGTTATACATACAATTTAATAGGTTGCATTAGGCCAATGTTTCAGATGCAACAATTAGAAAAATAAAGAAATTCTTTAAATTGTATTGTTAAAGACATTATAGTGATGTGGAAGAAAAAAGGGCTGAACAATACTCCAAAGGTGGAAGAACCCCTTCAAAAAAGTCATGCTGGCAAGCATTTTTTTCCCTGGATGAATTGGCTAGTTCTTGGCTTGGATTACAGATTAGATATGGTGCAGGTATTAGAAGTAAAATGGGTGAAAGAAAAACTCATGGGTCTTTGGTGGTTATAGAAGCTGGCATAACAGATTGGAACCTGAGGAGCCTATACAAATACTAATCAAAAGAAAGCCAGGAAGGCAATACTCATATCAGAAAACGGACCTTAGAACAGGAATACTACCTGAGATAAAAAGAAAAATTACATAATGACTAATTATAAATTCACTAAGAATACATCAAAAAATATTAAGTGCACATGGACATACAGAATACAAGAAGCAAAGAGAGTAGAATTGAAAAAATAAAGAAAAATTCCAAGTTGTGATTGGTGATTTCAATATTTTTCTTTCTATAATCAACAAAACAATTACACCAGAAGTCAGTAAGAAATTAGAAGACCTAAACAACAGGTCAAACAAATTAAACTAATTAATTTTAATAAAACATTCAACCAAAAACAACATATGTCATATTTACAAGAAAATATGAAACATTCATCAAGATAAATGATATTCTGGACCATAAATCAAATAACATATTTAAAAGAATTAAAGTCATATAAAATAAGCCTTCATAACATAATTTTAAAGATTTCTGAAAAAAATCTTCTATTTGGAAAAACTTAGAAGTCCTCCTTTTATTTTTTTTTTTATTTCATGGCTGCAGTCAGATTCTGCAGTGATTTTGGAGCCCAAAAAAATAAAGTCAGCCACTGTTTCCACTGTTTCTCTTTCTATTTGCCATAAAGTGATGGGACGGGATGCCATGATCTTCAGAAAACATTCAGTTGAGCTTTAAGCCAATTTTTTCACTCTCCTCTTTCACTTTCATCAAGAGGCTTTTTAGTTCTTCTTCACTTTCTGCCATAAGGGTGGTATCATCTGCATATCTGAGGTTATTGATATTTCTCCCAGCAATCTTGATCCCAG
>NW_011494638.1:4230490-4232756 GCF_000754665.1 Bison bison bison | reverse complement strand
GTTTCTCATGATGTACTCTGCATAGAAGTTAAATAAGCAGGGTGACAATATACAGCCTTGACATACTCCTTTTCCTATTTGGAACCAGTCTGTTCCATGTCCAGTTCTAACTGTTGCTTCCTGACCTGCATACAGATTTCTCAAGAGGCAGGTCAGGTGGTCTGGTATTCCCATCTCTTTCAGAATTTTCCACAGTGTATTGTGATCCACACAGTCAAAGGCTTTGGCATAGTCAATAAAGCAGAAATAGATGTTTTTCTGGAACTCTCTTGCTTTTTCGGATCCAGCAGATGTTGGCAATTTGACCTCTGGTTCCTCTGCCTTTTCGAAAACCAGCTTGAACATCTGGAAGTTCACGGTTCACATATTGCTGAAGCCTGGCTTGGAGAATTTTGAGCATTACTTTACTAGCATGTAAGATGAGTGCAACTGTACGGTAGTTTGAGCATTCTTTGGCACTGCCTTTCTTTGGGATTGGAATGAAAACTGACCTTTTCCAGTCCTGTGGCCACTGCTGAGTTTTCCAAATTTGCTGGCATATTGAGTGCAGCACTTTCACAGCATCATCTTTCAGGATATGAAATAGCTCAACTGGAATTCCATCACCTCCACTAGCTTTGTTTGTAGCGATTCTTCCTAAGGCCCACTTGATTTCAGATTCCAGGATGTCTGGCTCTAGGTCAGTGATCACACCATCGTGATTATCTGGGTGATAAAGATCTTTTTTGTACAGTTCTTCTGTGTATTCTTGCCACCTCTTCTTAATATCTTCTGTTTCTTTTAGGCCCATATAATTTTTGTTATTTATTGAGCCCATCTTCTCATGAAATGTTCCCCTGGTATCTCTAATTTTCTTGAGATCTCTAGTCTGTCCCATTCTATTGTTTTCCTCTATTTCTTCGCACTGATCACTGAGGAAGGCTTTCTTATCTCTCCTTGCTATTCTTTGGAACTCTGCATTAAAATGGGTATATCTTTCCTTTTCTCCTTTGCTTTTTGCTTCTCTTCTTTTCACAGCTATTTGTTAAGGCCTCCTCACACAGCTATTTTGCTTTTTTGCATTTCTTTTTCTTGGGAATGGTCTTGATTCCTGTCTCCTATACAATGTTGTAAACCTCCGTCCATAGTTTTTCAGGCACTCTATCAGATCTAGTCCCTTAAATCTATTTCTCACTTCCACTGTATAATCGTTAGGGATTTGGTTTAGGTCATACCTGAATGATCTAGTGGTTTCCTCTACTTTCTTCAATTTAAGTCTGGATTTTGCAACTTGGAGTTCATGATCTGAGCCACAATCAGCTCCCAGTCTTGTTTTTGCTGATTGTATACAGCTTCTCCTTCTCTGGCTGCAAAGAATATAACCAATCTGATTTTGGTATTGACCATCTGGTGACGTCCATGTGTAGAGTCTTCTCTTGTGCTGTTGGAAGAGGGTGTTTGCTATGACCAGTGCATTCTCTTGGCAGAACTCTATTAGCCTTTGTCCTGCTTCATTCTATAGTCCAAGGACAAATCTGCCTGTTAGTCCAGGTGTTTCTTGACTTTCTACTTTTGCATTCCAGTCCCCTATAGTGAAAAAGACATCTTTTTTGGGTATTAATTCTAGAAGGTCTTGTAGGTCTTCATAGAACCATTCCACTTCAGCTTCTTCATCATTACTGGTTGGGGCATAGACTTGGACTACCATGATATTGAATGGTTTGTCTTGGAAATGAACAGAGATCATTCTGTCATTTTTGAGACTGCATCCAAGTACTACATTTCGGACTCTTTTGTTGACTATGATGGCTACTCCATTTCTTCTAAGGGATTCTTGCCCACAGTAGATATAATGGTCATTTGAATTAAATTCACCCATTCCAGTCCATTTTGGTTCGCTGATTCCTTTAGGATCAGTTCTTTGGCGCTCAGCCCTCTTTATAGTCCAACTCTCACATCCATACACGACCACTGGAGAAACCATAGCCTTGATTAGACAGACCTTTGTTGGCAAAGTAATGTCTCTGCTTTTGAATATGCTATCTAGGTTGGTCATAACTTTCCTTCCAAGGAATAAGCGTCTTTTAATTTCATGGCTGCAATCACCATCTGCAGTGATTTTGAGCCCAGAAAAATAAAGTCAGCCACTGTTTCCACTGTTTTCCCATCTATTTGCCATGAAGTGACAGGACCGGATGCCATGATCTTAGTTTTCTGAATGTTCAGCTTTAAGCCAACTTTTTCTCTCTCCTCTTTCACTTTCATTAAGAGGTTCTTTAGTTCTTCT
>NW_011494638.1:4226708-4230390 GCF_000754665.1 Bison bison bison | reverse complement strand
ACTTTTTCTCTCTCCTCTTTCACTTTCATTAAGAGGTTCTTTAGTTCTTCTTCACCTTCTGCCATAAGGGTGGTATCATCTGCATATCTGAGGTTATTGATATTTCTCCCAGCAATCTTGATCCCAGCTTGTGCTTCCTCCAGCCCAGTGTTTCTCATGATGTACTCTGCATAGAAGTTAAATAAGCAGGGTGACAATATACAGCCTTGACGTACTCCTTTTCCTATTTGGAACCAGTCTGTTCCATGTCCAGTTCTAACTGTTGCTTCCTGACCTGCATACAGACTTCACTCTTGTCATAGCCTGTATGCAAATGTTCCTAGCAAATCTATTCAAAATCACCAAAATTTGGTAGTAAGTTATAGGTGTTATTCATAATAGTGAAAAACTGGGAATAACTTGATTATTTATCAACAAATAGGGAAAGATTCACTGCAAAGAAGCACAGGCACAATTCTGGGGAGAAGTGTAGAAGTCATGTAAGAATGTGAGAGCAGGACCCTAAAGAATGCTGAGCACCAAAGAATTGATGCTTTCAAACTGTCATGCTGGAGAAGACTCTTGAGAGTCCCTTCGACTGCAGGGAGATCAAGTCAGTCAATCCTAAAGGAAATCAACCCTGAATATTCACTGGAAGGACTGATGCTGAAGCTCCAGTACTTTGGCCCTCTGATGGGAAGAGTCAATTTACTGGAAAATACCCTGATGCTGGGAAAGATTGAGGGCAGGAGGAGAAAGGAGCAACAGAAGTCAAGATGGTTGGATGGCATCACCAACTCAATGGACAGAGTTTTGACAAATTCTGGAAGATAGTGAAGGACAGGAAAGCCTGGTGTGCTGCAGTCCATGGGGTTGCAGAGAATCGGACACAACTTAGTGACTGAACAACTACATATAGGCATGCCTATTTTATCGTGCTTCACTTTATTGTAGTTTACAGATACAACATTTTTTACAAATTGAAGGTTGTGGCAACCCTACATTGAACAAGTCTCTTAGTGCCGTTTCTCCAATAGCATTTGCTTTCATTTCTCTGTCACACTCTGATAATTCTTCATATATTTCAAAATTTCCTGTTATTAGCATATCTGTTATGTTGCTCTGTGATCTTTGATGTCACTGTTGCAACTGTTTGGGGCACCATGTACTACACCCATGTAAGAGAGCAAAGTTAATAAATGTGTGTGTTCTGACTCCTCTACAGACCTGTGTTTCCTCTATCTTGCTCCCTCTCCTCAGGCCTGTTTGCCAAGACACAACAATCTTAAAGTTAGGCCAATTAATAACCCTACAAAGGCCTACACGTGTTCAAGTGAAAGGAGGAGTTGTATGCTTTCATTTAAAATCAAAAGCCAGAAATGATTAAGCTAAGTGAGGAAGACACACAGAGAGCTGACACAGGCCCAAAGCTAAGCCTCTTACATCAGTTAACCAAGTTACAAATGCAAAGTTCTAGAAGGAAATTAAAAGTGCTACTCCAGTAAAGGAATGAACGACAGGACAGCAAAACAGCCTTATTGCTGATATGGAGAAAGCTTCAGTGGTCTGCATACAAGATTAAAATGGCCACAACATTCTCTCCAGTGGAAGCCTAATGCAGAGCAAGGCCCAGTGTTCTGCAATTCTGTGAAGGCTGGGAGAGGTGAGGAAGCTGCAGAAGAAAAGTTTGAGGTGAGCAGAGGCTGGTTCATGAAGTTCCAGGAAAGAAGCCATCTTCATAACATATCAGTGCATGGTGAAGAAGCAATGCTGATATAGAAGCTGCAGCAAATTATCCAGAAGATCTAGCTAAGGTCAGTAATAAACATGGCTACACTAAACAACAGATTTTCAGTGTAGACAAAACAGTCTTATACTGGAAGAAGATGCCATCTAGGACTGCCCGTTAAAGAAAACAAGTCAGTGCTTAGCTTCAAAGCTTCAAAGGACAGGCTGACTTTATCACAGGCTAATGTAGCTGGTGACTTTAAGTTGAAGCCAATGCTCATTTACCATTGTGAAAATCCTAGGGCCCTTAAAAATTACGCTAAATCTACCCTGTCTGTCCTCTATAAACAGAACAACAAAGCCTGGAGAGCAGGACACCTGCTGACAAGATGGTTTACTAAACATTTTAAGCCCACTGTTAAGACCTACTGCTCAGAAAAAAAAGATTCCTTTCGAAACATCACTGCTCACTGATAACACACCTAGTCATCAAGCTCTCTAATGGAGATACATGAGATTCATGTTGTTTTCATGCCTGCTAACACAACATCCATTCTTCAGCCCACTGATCAAGGAGTCGTTTCAACTTTCAAGTATTTTATTTTTTAACGAATACAATTTGTAAGGCTATAGCTGTCATGGATAGGGATTCCTTTGCTGGATCTGGACAAAGTAAATTGAAAGCCTTCTGGAAAAGATTCACCATCCTGGATACCATTAAGAACATTAAGGATTCATGGTAAGAGGTCAAAATATCAACATTAACAGGAATTGGACGAAGTTGATTCCAGTCCTCTTGAATGACTTGGAGGGGTTCAAAACTTCAGTGGAGGAAATAATTGCAGATGTGGTAGAAACGGCAAGAGAACTAGTATTAGAAATTGAACTTAAAAATGTGACTGAATTGATGCAGTTTCAAGATAAAACTTTAACCAACGAGGAGTGCCTTCTTATGAATGAGCAAAGTAGTTTCTTGAGATGGAATTTACTGATGGTAAAGATGCTGTGAATATGTAGTGGTAAGGTTTTGAAAGAACCTTCTAATTTTGAAAGAAGTCCTACTGTGGGTAAAATGCTATCAAATGGCGTCACTGCAAGCTACACAGAAATTGTTTGTGAAAGCAAAAGCCTACTGATGCAGCGAACTTCATCTCTGTCTTATTTTAAGAAATTGCCACAGCCACCCCAATCTTCAGCAACCACCATTCTGATCAGTCAGCAACTTCGAGGCATGGGCCTCCCTGATGGATCAGTGGTAAAGAATCTGCCTGCCAAAGCAGGAGACATGGGTTCAATCCCTGATCCGGAAAGATGCCACAAGCCATACAGTGCAAACTAAGCCCAGGAACCACCACTATTGAGCCTGTGCTCTAGAGTCCAGGAATGAAACTACTGAACCCATAACCACTGAAGCCATAACCACTGAAGCCGACACACCTAGTGCCCATGCCCCACAAAAAGAAAAGCCACTACAATGAGAAGTCTATGTAACACAACTAGAGAGTAGCCCCCACTCTTCCAAACTAGAGAACAGCCCATGCAGCAGCAAAGACTCAGCACACCCAAAAATAAACAAATAAATAAAACTACTCTTTAAAAAATAATTGAGGCATGACCCTCCACCAAAAAAAAGATTATGACTTGCTAAACACTCATGTGATGGTTAATATTCTTCAGTGGTAACATATTATTTAATTAAATTCAATATATTTTTAAAGATATAATGCTATTTCACACTTAACAGACTATCAGATCAGATCAGTCGCTTAGTCGTGTCCGACTCTTTGCGACCCCATGAATCGCAGCACGCCAGGCCTCCCTGTCCATCACCAACTCCCGGAGTTCACTGAGACTCACGTCCATTGAGTCAGTGATGCCATCCAGCCATCTCATCCTCTGTTGTCCCCTTCTCCTCTTGCCCCTAATCCCTCCCAGCATCAGAGTCTTTTCCAATGAGTCAACTCTTCACATGAGG
>NW_011494638.1:4218352-4226608 GCF_000754665.1 Bison bison bison | reverse complement strand
AAAGTACTGGAGTTTCAGCTTTAGCATCAGTCCTTCCAAAGAAATCCCAGGGCGGATCTCCTTCAGAATGGACTGGTTGGATCTCCTTGCAGTCCAAGGGACTCTCAAGAGTCTTCTCCAACACCACACTTCAAAAGCATCAATTCTTCAGCACTCAGCCTTTTTCACAGTCCAACCCTAACATCCATACACAACCACAGGAAAAACCATAGCCTTGACTAGACGAACCTTTGTTGGCAAAGTAACGTCTCTGCTTTTGAATATGCTATCTAGGTTGGTCATAACTTTCCTTCCAAGGAGTAAGCGTCTTTTAATTTCATGGCTGCAGTCACCATCTGCAGTGATTTTGGAGCCCCAAAAAATAAAGTCTGACACTGTTTCCATTGTTTCCCCATCTATTTCCCATGCAGTGATGGGACCAGATGCCATGATCTTCGTTTTCTGAATGTTGAACTTTAAGCCAACTTTTTCACTCTCCACTTTCACTTTCATCAAGAGGCTTTTTAGTTCCTTTTCACTTTCTGCCATAAGGGTGGTGTCATCTGCATATCTGAGGTTATTGATATTTCTACTGGCAATCGTGATTCCGCTTGTGTTTCTTCCAGTCCAGCGTTTCTCATGATGTACTCTGCATA
Organism: Bison bison bison; assembly: GCF_000754665.1. NCBI lineage: Eukaryota > Metazoa > Chordata > Mammalia > Artiodactyla > Bovidae > Bison > Bison bison. Next base: position 4,225,973 of record NW_011494638.1, on the reverse strand, counting down.
TAAGTTAAATAAACAGGGTGACAATATACAGCCTTGACGAACTCCTTTTCCTATTTGGAACCAGTCTGTTGTTCCATGTCCAGTTCTAACTGTTGCTTCCTGACCTGCATACAAATTTCTCAAGAGGCAGATCAGGTGGTCTGGTATTCCCATCTCTTTCAGAATTTTCCACAGTGTATTGTGATCCACACAGTCAAAGGCTTTGGCATAGTCAATAAAGCAGAAATAGATGTTTTTCTGGAACTCTTTTGATTTTTCGATGATCCAGCGGATGTTGGCAATTTGATCTCTGGTTCCTCTGCCTTTTCTAAAACCAGCTTGAACATCAGGAAGTTCATGGTTCGCATATTGCTGAAGCCTGGCTTGGAGAATTTTGAGCATTACTTTACTAGCATGTAAGATAAGTGCAACTGTACGGTAGTTTGAGCATTCTTTGGCATTGCCTTTCTTTGGGATTGGAATGAAAACTGACCTTTTCCAGTCCTGTGGCCACTGCTGAGTTTTCCAAATTTGCTGGCATATTGAGTGCAGCACTTTCACAGCATCATCTTTCAGGATTTGGAATAGCTCAACTGGAATTTTATCACCTCCCAACTTTTATATGCACTAGAAAACCAAAAAATTCACATGACTCTACTGTGGTATTCACTTTATTGTGACAGTCTGGAACTGAATGTGCAATAATATCTCCAAGGTATGCCTGCATCTTGATAGTGATGGTATTTGTAAAAACTCAAAGAACTATATAGTAAAAATGGTGAATACCTCACTATTTTTATTCAGGTATACCTCAGTAAGCCTGAATTTAAGAAAAACTAGTGAAGAAATAATTTTTCATTGTTTAGTAGCTAAGTTGTGTCTGACTCTCTTGCAACCCCATGGACTGTAGCCTGCCAGGCTCCTCTGTCTATGGGATTTCCCAGGCAAGAATACCGGAGTGGATTGCTATGCCCTCCTCCTGGGGATCTTACCAACCTAGGGTTAGAACCCATGTTTCCTGCATTGGAGGCAGACTGTTTACCACTGAGGCACCTGGGAAGCCCAAAGAAGTAATACTGAATTAAAAAAAATTAATTCTAAAAAATAGGAGAGAAAGAAAAAAGAAAGAATAGACGAGAGAAATTAAAAGAATAAGTCAATTATATGAGTAATTATATGAAGTGCAAATGGATTAAACACTTCAACTAAACGGCAGATTTCCAGACCAGATTTTAAAAAAAAACTCAAAGTGTGTGTTGTTACACTTTAAATACGAGTACACAGATTGAAAGCAAAATAATGAAAATATATATCATACAAACCATAATGTAAAGGAAGCTTGTGTGATTACACTAATATCAGACAAGGTAAACTTCAAGGCAAGAAGTGTACTAGAGATATATGGTAGCATTTCCTAAAGATAAAAGCATAAATTCATCAAAGCAACAATTCAAATCCTGACTTTTTACATCCAAAATAACATAGTTTCAAACATGATAAAACAAAAAACGGAGAAATAGACATAACCCCAATTTTAGTTTAATATACCCTTCTCTGGTATGTTAGACTAAAAAAAAAATTATATATGTTATGTAGATTCTTTGAACAAAATTACTAACAAATTTAATCAACTGTATACACTAATCATAAAAAGTGTGTGCCACATTCTGGCCACCTACCTGTGCCACGGACACGGCAGTAGCTAACTGTCCAGCCAGGCAGCAGGGGCAGCGGGAACTGCTAGGTGCAGAGACCAGTTTTCTCAGTTGGAGCTTCTCACCTCTGTGCCTGGAAGGAGTTTCAGGCATGAGGAAAGAGTGGTCATCCACAGCCACCAGTTCAGCCCCGGGCTCCGAGGCCTCCCTACATCTATGTCAATATGTCTATAACAGGATGCCCCCACAGCTATGTCATACATCATTACGTCTGTGATTCGGGAGTCCCCGCAGGCACGTCAGACGTCACTGTGTCCGATTCAGGTGCCCCTATAGCTACATCACTCATCACTACTTCTGATATGGGAGTCCCCACAGCCAAGTTAGACCTCACTATATCTGTGATACTGGCATCCCCACAGCTACATCAGACGCCACTACGTCTGTGATACTGGCGTCCCTTGAAGCTACGTCATACTTTGCTACGTCAAACTTCACTATGTCTGTGATTTGGGTGCCCCCACAGCCACGTCACTACGTCTGATATGGGCGTTCCCACAGATACGTTACACGTCACTATGTCTGATATGCACGCCCCAACGGTTACATCATGCGTCACTTTGTCTGTGATTCCGGTGTCCCCAGAGCTACGTCATATGTCAGTGTGTCTTTGATTCAGGCATCCCCACAGCTACGTCATACATCACTATGTCTGTGATTCGGGTGTCCTCGCAGCCACATCAGACATCACTACATCTGTGATTTGGGCATCCCCACAGCTACATTAGACGTCACTCTCTGTGATTCGGGTGTCCCCACAGCCACGTCAGACGTCACTACGTCTGTGATGCAGATGTCTCCACAGCTACATCAGATGTCACTATGTCTGTGATCTGGGCGTCCCCACAGCTACATTATAGGTCTATGTTAGAGGTGTCAGGGGGTAATGAGGCTGCTTATAATCATCATCAAGAACTGCCTCCTGGGTCCCTCTGAACCACTGCCACATGTGCTATTCATGTGTCGCTCAGGGCTGTGGGGCTGACCGAGCTCCAAGACCAGCCAGCCTTTAAGGTGGGACTCAATTTAGCTGCAAAGGGGGACATGTGGGGGCAACAAACTTGGTCTCCAGTTCCGCCCATCAGCAGGCGCCCCAGGCCTTTCCCAGCCTCTTGTGCCATTTGGTTACTACTCAGCTGCCTCATCACTTTGGGACTTCCTGTCCTTGGGGTCTTGCTTCCCAGGCCTGATGCCAAGGATCTTGGGCTCTTTCTCCTACCCAGAGCCCTGGGTGCCATCTGCCCCCAGTGGCTCTGGCTCCTCAGAGCTGTAGGATCTGCTGACCAAATCTCACTAATGGATCTTTCTGGCCATTCCTGTTCAGCTGCAGTCCAGCCATGGTATGGTCTTGTTGGTCAGGGAATCTGGAAGTAATTAAGGTTTTATTAGGAATGATAGGGACAAAAATGTCACTTATATATGGAATCTAAAAATGTGATACAAATGAACTTACTTACAAAATAGAGTCAGACATAGAAAACAAACTTACAGTTACCAAAGGGGAAAGGGCAGGGTCATGGGGTATAGATAAATTAGAAGTCTGGGATTAAACAGATATACATTACCAAATAAAAAATAGAAACAAATGAGGTCCTACGGTACAGCACAGGGAAATATGTTCAGTATATTGTAATAATCTATAATGGGTCACAGCCTTATCGTGCCAAGGGGGCTTGTGTAGCTCAATGAAGCTATGAGCTATGTAGTGCAGGGCCACCCAAGACAGATGGGTCATAGGGGAGAGTTCAAACAAAACATGATCCACTTGAGGAAGGACTGGCAAACCACCCCAGTATACTTGTTGTGAGAACCTCATGAACTGTATAAAAAGGCAAAAAGATATGACACCAAAAGATGAGCCCTCCAGGCCAGGAGGTGTCTAATATGCTACTGGGAAGAGTGGAGGACAATTACTAATAGTTTCAGAAACAATGAAGCATCTGAGCCAAAGTGGAAACAAAGCTCAGTTATGGATGTGTCTGGTGATGAAAGTAAAATGCAATGTTGTAAAGAGCGGTACTGCATAGGAATGTTATGGGCCTAACTGGAATGTTAGGCCCATGAATCAAGCCAAATTGGACACAGTCAAGCAGGAGATGGCAAGAGGGAACATCAACATCTTGGGAATCAGTGAATTAAATGGACGGGGATGGGTGAATTTAAATCAGCTGACCATTATATCTACTACTATGGGCAAGAATCCCTTAAAAGAAATGAATAAGCCCTCATAGTCAACAAAAGAGTCTGAAATGCAGTACTTGGGACCAACATCAAAAACAACAGGATGATCTCGGTTCATTTCCAACACAAACCAAATAACATCACAGTAATCCAAGTCTATGCCCCAACGACTGATGCTAAAGAAGCTGAAGTTGATCAGTTCTATGAAGACCTATAAGACCTCCTAGAACGAACACCAAAAAAAGATGTTCTATTCATCACTGTGGATTGCAATGCAAAAGTAGGAAGTTAAGAAATACCTGGAGTTACAGGCAAGTTTGGCCTTGGAGTACAAAATGAAGCAGGGCTAAGGCTAACTGAATTCTGCCAAGAGAATGCACTGGTCATAGCAAACACCCCTTTCCAACAACACAAGAAACGATTCTACACATGGACATCACCAAATGGTCAACACCAAAATCAGATTGATTACATTCTTTGTAGCTGAAGATGGAGAAGTTCTATACGGTCAGCAAAAACAAGACCTGGAGCTGACTGTGGCACAGATTATCAGCTCCTTATAGCAAAATTCAGGCTTAAGCTAAAGAAAGCAGGGAAAACCACTCAGCAGTCAAGTACAACCTAAATCAAATCCTCTATTTATACAGTGGAGGTGGCAACTAGATTCAAGGGACTAGATTTGGTAAACAAAGTCCCTGAAGAACTATGAACAGAGGTTTGTAATACTTCACAGGAACCAGTGAACAAAACCATCCCAAAGAAAAAGGCATGCAAAAAGGCAAAGTGGGTATCTGAGGAGGCTTTACAAATAGCTGAGGAAAGAAGATAAGCAAAAAGCAAGAGAGAAAGGGAAAGGTATACTCAACTTAATGCAGAGTTCCAGAGAATAGCAAGGAGAGACGACCCTGAATACTCATTGGAAGGACTGATGCTGAAGCTGAAGCTCCAATACTTTGGTGACCTGATGCAAACAGCCAACTCATTGGAAAAGACACTAGTGCTGGGAAAGATTGAAAGCAGAAGGAGAAGAGAGCAACAGAGGATGAAATGGTTGGATGGCAACACTGATTCAACAGACATGAACTTGGGCAAACTCCAGGAGATGTGAGACTCAGAGAGACCTGATATGCTGCAGTTTGTGGGGTCACAGTCAGACAGGACGTGGTGACTGAACAACAATAAGCAACTGTAGAATACAATCTCTTTTCACATGCTCATGAAACATTTACCAAAATGTACTATATGGTATGCATAAAACAAGTCTGAAAAAACTTCAAAAAGTTAAAATCACCTAAGGCATGTTCTCAAGCTATGGTGGAATAAAACTAGAAATCAATTAATAGATAACTAGAAAATCTGATAACATTTAGAAATTAACCAACACTCTTCTAAATAACCCAGTAGTCAGGAAAGCACAATGAAAATCAAATATTGAAAATGAAACACACCAAAATATATAGGATATAGCTAAAAAAGCATGTGTTAGTTATTATTTATTGCCTTTCCCTTCCAAGTTCCACCTATTAGGTTGTTTTGTGAAAATAGGTTTGGGCCCTTTATATATTTCCCCTTGCCAACTGGAACTTTGCCATCAGAGGGCACTGTAAATACACTGCAGGAGGAGAGTTTTTGCTTCCTCGTTCTGGTGTGCTGGCTGGGCAAACTTTGCCAGGATTCATTGCTCTCCCCTACTCTAAACTTGAATAGTCCACTGTGGCAGCAGCATTTAGCAGCCAAGAGCTTCCCCTGGCATGTTCTGTAGCAAAGGCCTTTCGGTGAGACATGTCTGTGAAGTTGTTTCTGGCACCCCACTGGGTGGATTTCCAGGGTGTATCTTAGCACGATGCACCAGAGTAACTTTTCTGCCATCTAGTGAGCCACACTCTGCCTTCTACAGAAAAGTCTGGGTCTCAGGTCTTAGTGGGCCTCCTCTTTGGTGTGTTGTCTCAGTTCTGGGTGAGGGGGAGAAGTGGGGGGGGAGATAGGTGGTAGGAGCTATTCCTTGTATCTACTATTTCCGTATTCTTTAGAATCCTCTTTACTTCTTGCTAACCAACCCCTCATTACTGCAATCCCTTGGTATGGCTAATAAATTCTTTACTGTCTGAGCCACCAGTAAAGTCCAGTAATACCTTATATTATTAATAAAATCTTTCTGTTGAAATTACTGTGTTCTTAACTCTCTCCTGAATTGACCTATTGATTCACAGTGCTTAGAATGAAGATGACTTTAAGTGCATATATTGGCAGGGGTGGGGGGAGTTAAAAATCAATTTCTAAGTTACCATCTCAGGAAGTTAGAAAAAGAATAAAAATATGGAAAGAAACTAATAAAAGTGAAAACATATATTGAAAAAAACAGTAAGCTCAGGACTTCCCTGGTGGTCCAGTGGTTGACAGTCTGCCTTCCAGTGCAGGGAACACAGGTTTGATCCCTAATCAGGAAACTAAGCTCCCACATGTCACAGGGAAGCTGAGCTCATGACCACAATTAGAGAGAAGCCCACAAGCCACAACAAAAGATCCCAAGTGCCACAACTCAGACCTGACAAAGTCAAAAATAAAAATAAACATTTTTTAACAGAAAAAAAAGCTCACATAGACAAAAATAAAAAATCAACAGAGTCAAGATTTGTTCTTTCAGAATATCAATAAACTTGATAAATTCTTGGCAAGACCAATCAAGAAAAAGAAAGTATAAACTGCTAACCTCAGAGAAAAAGGAAGACATCACTGCAGACCCTATAGACATAAAAAGATAATGCAGGGTCATGATGAGTAGTTTAATATAAATAAATTTAACAAACTAAATAAAACTGATGCTTTTCTTTAAAATCACAAGTTATCTAAATTGACAGAAGAAAAATTTTTTAAAAATTTGAATAGTTGTTAAATATAATAAATCCAGAGGGGTCCAGATCAAGATGGCACAGTAAGAAGAATAGATTTTCTACAATTAAGAATAGAAAGAAAAGGCCACATCCAGACAGGTAGAAGGGACAGAGACTTGGTCTAGTCAGAATCCATACCCACTATGCTGTGACCCACAAGTGGGAGAGATTTCACAACCACAGAGGTTTCCCCTGAGAAGTGTGGGGTCTGAGCTCCCCACACTAGTCTCCATGGCCCAGAAAATCTGCACCAGGAAAATGAGCCCTCATAACATTTAGCACTGAAAACCAGCATGGATTATGTCTGGGAGAGTTGGTGGGCTTTTGGGAAACCAAGACTTGGCCCTGAAGGGCTCATGCACAAAATCACTCACTCTAATATCCAGTACAGAGGCAGCATCTTGAAAAGCACCTGGATCTCACAAGAAGGAGATTTAGTGACAAGTTTTAGGGCATCTCACACACTAGTAAAGTAATGCTCAAAATTCTCCAAGCCAGGCTTCAACAATACGTGAACTGTGAACTTCCAAATGTTCAAGCTGGTTTTAGAAAAGGCAAAGGAAACAGAGATCAAATTGCCAACATCTGCTGGATCATAGAAAAAGCAAGAGAGTTCCAGAAAAATATCTATTTCTGCTTTATTGACTATGCCAAAAGCCTCTGACTGTGTGGATCACACTAAACTGTAGAAAATTCTGAAAGAGATGGGAATACCAAACCACCTGACCTGCCACTTGAGAAACCTGTATGCAGATCAGTAAGCAAGAGTTAGAACTGGACATGGAACAACAGACTGGTTCCAAATAGGAAAAGGAGTACGTCAAGGCTATATATTGTCACCGTGCTTATTTAACT
>NW_011494638.1:4213470-4218252 GCF_000754665.1 Bison bison bison | reverse complement strand
ACTTCTATGCAGAGTACATCATGAGAAACACTGGGCTGGAAGAAGCACAAGCTGGAATCAAGATTGCCAGGAGAAATATCAATAACCTCAGATATGCAGATGACACCACCCTTATGGCAGAAAGTGAAGAACTAAAGAGCCTCTTGATGAAAGTGAAAGAGGAGAGTGAAAAAGTTGGCTTAAAGCTCAACATTCAGAAAACTAAGATCATGACATCCAGTCCCATCACTTTATGGCAAATAGATAGAGAAACAGTGGAAACAGTGGCAGACTTTATTTTGGGGGGCTCCAAAATCTCTGCAGATGGTGACTGCAGCCATGAAATTAAAAGATGCTTACTCCTTGGAAGAAAAGTTATGACCAACCTAGACAGCCTATTAAAAGGTAGAGACATTACTTTGTCAACAAAGGTCCATCTAGTCAAGGCTATGGTTTTTCCAGTAGTCATGTATGGATGTGAGAGTTGGACTATAAAGAAAGCTGAGCACAGAAGAAATGATGCTTTGAACTGTGAACTGTGGTGTTGGAGAAGACTCTTGAGAGTACCTTGGACTGCAAGGAGATTCAACCAGTCCATCCTAAAGGAGATCAGGCCTGGGTGTTCATTGGAAGGACTGATGTTGAAGCTGAAACTCCAATACTTTGGCCACCTGATGCAAAGAGCTGACTCATTTGAAAATCCCTGATGCTGGGAAAGACTGAGGGCAGGAGGAGAAGGGGATGACAGAGGATGAGATGGTTGGATGGCATCACCGACTCAATGGACTTGGGTTTGGGTAGACTCCGGGAGTTGGTGATGGACAGGGAGGTCTGGCATGCTGCAGCTCATGGGGTTGCAAAGAGTCAGACATGACTGAGCGACTGAACTGAAGTGAACAGACTTAATGCAATCCCTATCAAAATACCAATGGCATTTTTCATGGAACTGGAACAAGTAATTCTAAAATTTGTATGAAAGCACAAATGAGTTTGAATTGCAAAAGCAATTTTAAGAAAGAACATGTTCTTGGATATGGAGACTCCATTGGATAAAGATGTTGACTACTCCAAAATTAGTTCACTGACTCAATACAGTCACTGTCGAGTTCCAATCAAAATTTTCTGTGGATATTTATTAAGGAATTCTAAAATTTATATGGGCTTCCCAAGTGACTCATCTGGTAAAGAATCTGCCTGCAATGTGGGAGATCTGGGCTCAATCCCTGGGTTGGGAAGATCCCCTGGAGAAGGAAAGGCTACCCATTCCAAAATTTTATATGGAAATGCAAACAACTTAGAAAGCCAAAAATCAGGAAAAAAAATTGTTGGACGATTTACAATGTCAGATGTCAAGACTTAGCATAGACCTATGATATTTAAGAGCGTGTGATACTGGTGCAGTGATTGATAAACAGACAAACAGAAGAGAGAGTCTGGAAATGGCTATGCCTACACAGTAGCCTGATATACGACAAAGGTGCTACTGCAATTTTGTGGTAATGAGATTTTATTTAAAAAAACCGATGCTGAAGCAATTGGATAATTCATATGCAACAGACTTTAACCTTATTTTACACCATTTACAAAACTTAATTCTGATTGGATTATAAGCCTAATATGAAAGTAAATAATTTTCTAGAAGAAGGGTTAGTAAATTTTTCCTGTAAAAGACAAGATAATCAATATTTTCAACTTTGTGGGCCACATGGTCTCTGTTGGAACTACTCAACTCTGCTGTTGTAGCATAAAGTAGCCATAGAGAATACATAAATAAATTGGAATGGCTGTGTTCCAGTAAAAATTTATTTACAAAAACAGGTGGCAGGCCACATGAGCCATATTCTGCTGATCCTTGTTCCAGAAGACAACACAGAATAATACCATGACCTTGATATAGGCAGTGATTTCTTAAATAAGAGCAAAAAAACCATGAACAATAAAAGACTTACAAATTCTGAAATTCTATTTATCAAAGTACACCATCAAGAGCGTGAATCACCAAGACATGGACTAAGAGAAGATATTTGTGATACATATGCATATATATATGCATGTATATATAAACATATCATAGATATAGCATATATATCCAAAAAATATATCTGCAATATCTAAAGAATGTCAACAAATTAAAAAGAAAAAGATAAAACAACTCAATGGAGAAAAACAGCTCAAAGAAAATGAGAAAAAACTTGAGCAGCCATTTCACAAAAGAGACTATCAGCATGGACATAAGTACATGAAAATATATTCCATATGATTAATTATCATGGAAATGCAAATTAAAAAAACACAATGTAATATCAGTACACACTTATTGAAATGGCTAAAATGAAAAGAATTGACAGTATGAAGTAGTAGCCAGAATATGGATCAACTAGAACTGGAACTTTCATATACACTAACAAAAATGTAAATTGTAACAACCACCCTGAATCACTCTACTAAAACCCCCTCTATGACCCAGGAGTTTCAGTGCTAGGTATATGAGAGAAATGCACAAATACTGCAGAAGATCTGTACAAGGTTGGCCACAGCAGTTTTCTTCCTAATAGCTGGAAATAACTCTAATGTCTGTCAAGGGAGGATGGATAACTAAATCGTGGTATATTCAAACAGTGGGATACTACAAACAATAAAAAAGAACTGATAACATGGATTAGTATAGTAGACATGATATGTAACAAAAGAAAGCCAGACACAAAATTGAAGTAAGCTGTATGATTCTACTTCTATGAACTTCTGGGACAGATAAAATAATCTGTGGTGGCAGGTACAATAGAGGAGCACAATGGAGTGTCCTGGGGAGAAGAAATATTCTACATCTTGATCTAGGCAGTGGCTACATAAGTAATACACGTGTTAACATTCACTGGGCTATATATACTTTTGGTTTTGCACTTTAGTCTCTGAATGTTAAAACTCAAAAAAAAACTTTAATAAAACAGAAAAATTTACAGGAATATATTTTCACTGAAAGATTCAAACAACACTGAAATAGAGAGACTAAGCCATTAGCCTTACCTCTTTCCTGTCCCTCGTTCTTGCTGTCCTCCCAAAACAATCCTACTTCCAAATTATTTTTATGCATTTACATGCACATATATGTGTAATATTTAAAAATTCATGCTTTATAATAATTTTATTTTTATCCTAAAAATTCATCTCTCAGCCCTTTCTGTTGAATACATATCAGTTTCATTTTAATAGCTGGATAGCATTCTATTGTATCAATGTAACACAATTGAGTAATTTCCCTACTAGCGGATATACAAATTATTTCTAACTTTTCATTATTTGAAACAATGCTGCGACAAACTCTCTTAAAATTTCTTGGTGCACACAAACAAATTTTTTTGTGCATTATGAACAATTAATTTTGTTTGGCTAAAACAGCAGCAACAAAACTGTTGAGTAAAGAAAATTGTAGAGTAAAAATTTTGGTAAATTCTGCTAAATTGCTTTCTAAGAAAGCCTTACAAATTACATTCTGACCAACTATATATGAAAATACCTGTTTCCACACATCTTTAATGAACACTAGATATTATCAATCTCTTAAAAAGTTGCCAGTTCTAAGGGGGAAAAATGCAATTCTTTGTTATTTTAAATTATTTTTAGTCATTATTTAAATTTCTTCTTACTGAAGTGGTTATTTAGATCCTTGGCACATGTCTTTATTAGGTTGTTTACATTTTTTCTTATCAATTTTGGAGTGTTCCTTATTAAATGTAATAATACATATTTTGAAAATATTTCCTCCTTGTTTGCCATTTCTTTCTTTTTCTTATTCCATAGCATTAGCCAGGACTCTCAGAACAATACTGAAAAAACTTTAGTGGGAAATCTTGTAATATTTTATTAGGTATGATGCTTGTAGCTCAGATGGTAAAAGAACCTGCCTGCAATGCAGGAGACCCATGTTTGATCGCTGCATTGGGAAGATCCCCTGAAGAAGGGAATGTCAACCCCCTCCAGTATTTTTGCCTGGAGAATTCCATGGACAGAGAAGCCTGGCAGGCTATAGTCCATGGGGCTCCAAAGAGTCGGACACGACTGAGCGACTAACACATACTCAAAAATTGTGTATGCAGATATCTTTCATTAAAACGAAGAAGTTTCTTTCTACTTCTGGTTTGCAAAAGTCATTTTCTTTCTAATCAAAAATAGATGTCAAATTGTATCAAATGCTTTTTGCATTTCTTAAGATAATTATATCACTTTATTTTGAATGTAATGATTTGCATTAATATATTCTGAATTTCGAAGCAGTCTTGAATGCCTTAGATAAATCCTTCTTTAGTTCAGTTCAGTTCAGTTCAGTCGCTCAGTCCTGTCCAACTCTTTGTGACCCCATGAATCGCAGCACACCAGGCCTCCCTGTCCATCACCAACTCCCGGACTTCACTCAGACTCATGAGCACTGAGTCAGTGATGCCATCCAGCCATCGCATCCTCTGTCGTCCCCTTCTCCTCCTGCCCCCAATCCCTCCCAGCATCAGAGTCTTTTCCAATGAGTCAACTCTTTGCATAAGGTGGCCAAAGTACTGGAGTTTCAGCTTTAGCATCATTCCTTCCAAAGAAATCCCAGGGCTGATCTCCTTCAGAATGGACTGGTTGGATCTCCTTGTAGTCCAAGGGACTCTCAAGAGTCTTCTCCAACACCACAGTTCAAAAGCATCAATTCTTCAGCACTCAGCCTTCTTCACAGTCCAACTCTCACATCCATACATGACCACTGGAAAAACCATAGCCTTGACTAGACGAACCTTTGTTGGCAAAGTAATGTCTCTGTTTTTGAAT
>NW_011494638.1:4196299-4213370 GCF_000754665.1 Bison bison bison | reverse complement strand
AAGGAGTAAGCTATCTTTAATTTCATGGCTGCAGTCACCATCTGCAGTGATTTTGGAGCCCTAAAAAATAAAGTCTGACACTGTTTCCACTGTTTCCCCATCTACTTCCCATGAAGTGATGGGACCGGATGCCATGATCTTCGTTTTCTGAATGTTGAGCTTTAAGCCAACTTTTTCACTCTCCTCTTTCACTTTCATCAAGAGGCTTTTTAGTTCCTTTTCACTTTCGGCCATAAGGGTGGTGTCATCTGCATATCTGAGGTTACTGATATTTCTCCCGGCAATCTTGATTCCAGCTTGTGTTTCTTCCAGTCCAGCGTTTCTCATGATGTACTCTGCATATAAGTTAAATAAGCAGGGTGACACTACACAGCCTTGACATACTCCTTTTCCTATTTGGAACCAGTCTGTTGTTCCATGTCCAGTTCTGTTGCTTCCTGACCTGCATACAAATTTCTCAAGAGGCAGGTCAGGTGGTTTGGTATTCCCATCTCTTTCAGAATTTTCCACAGTTTATTGTGATCCACACAGTCAAAAGCTTTGGCATAGTGAATAAAGCAGAAATAGATGTTTTTCTGGAACTCTCTTGCTTTTTCGATGATCCAGCAGATATTGGCAATTTGATCTCTGGTTCCTCTGCCTTTTCTAAAACCAGCTTGAACATCTGGAAGTTCATGGTTCATGTATTGCTGAAGCCTGGCTTGGAGACTTTTGAGCATTACTTTACTAGCATGTGAGATGAGAGCAATTGTGCGGTAGTTTGAGCATTCTTTGGCATTGCCTTTCTTTGGGATTGGAATGAAAACTGACCTTTTCCAGTCCTGTGGCCACTGCTGAGTTTTCCAAATTTGCTGGCATATTGAGTGCAGCACTTTCACAGCATCATCTTTCAGGATTTGAAATAGCTCAACTGGAATTCCATCACCTCCACTAGCTTTGTTCATAGTGATGCTTTCTAAGGCCCACTTGACTTCACATTCCAGGATGTCTGGCTCTAGGTGAGTGATCACACCATCATGATTATCTGGGTCATGAAGATCTTTTTTATACAGTTCTTCTGTGTATTCTTGCCACCTCTTCTTAATATCTTCTGCTTGGTCCATACCATTTCTGTACTTTATCCAGCCCATCTTTGCATGAAATGTTCCCTTGGTATCTCTAATTTTCTTGAAGAGATCTCTAGTCTTTCCCATTCTGTTGTTTTTCTCTATTTCTTTGCATTGATTGCTGAAGAAGGCCTTCTTATCTCTTCTTGCTATTAGTTATGACATTTAAAAAATACAATTCTGGATTCATTCTACTAATACTTAAGATACCTAAATATGTGTTCATAAGTGAGTGTATGCTTTTTTTGTCAGTTTTAAATTTCAGACCATGTCAGCTCCAATGTAAATGGGTTAGAAAACTTTTTACTTTTTTCAAGGCGTTAGATTGCTATAATCAGTATAGCATATTCCTTACTTATAGAACCTTCTTTGTTTGGTGTCCTTTTATGAAAGAGCTTTGAATACCTTTTCAGTGCTCTCAGTGTTTGTATTGTTGCTTGTTGTTTTAAGGTGAACATTCCTCCATGGGTCAATTTTGGTGATTTCTGTTTTCCAGAAACTTTTTTAGTCTAGATTTTTCTGATTTATTATCTTAAATTTAGAATTTATCTCAGACTTTTTAAGAATCTACTCTATATTTATAATGTCCCTTCTCATTTCAAATGTTGATAATTCTTTTTTTTTTAAACCTTGATTAGACATACTAGACTTTTTATATTTTTGATTCTTTTCAGTTTTATTAAAATTTACTCATTTCATTCATTTCTGTTTTGTTTTTTTTAGTAATACTTTCCTGGTATGTTTAAATTTTTATCCCTTTAGCTTCTTGAGCTATATGTATGATTTGCTTCTATTCACTCTTTTCTTATTTTCTAACATATGCACCCAAGGCTATATATTTTCTCTGAGTATGTATAGATTTTGAATTGTATTGATCTCATCGTTCTTCTTGTTGTAGTGGTTAAATACACTGGCTCCAGACTATACTGCTGCTGCTGCTGCTGCTGCTAAGTCATGTCTGACTCTGTGCGACCCCATAGACAGCAACCCACCAGGCTCCCCCATCCCTGGGATTCTCCAGGCAAGAACGCTGGAGTGAGTTGCCATTTCCTTCTCCAATGCATGAAGGGAAAAGTGAAAGTGAAGTCGCTCAGTTCAAACCCCAACTCTGTCATCTATGTGCCCTTGGGCAGGTTATTTAACAGAGTTCTGTGTTTCAGTTCCTCATCTGTGAAAAGAGATGATAACGGAATCAACTTCTCAGGATTATTGCAATAATAAAATGAGACAATCCAAGTAGATCACTCAGCACAAAACTGGTTGTATAATAATGTTGAATAAATTTTGGTATCATTATTTTTAACTAATCAATAACTTCATTTTACATTTCTTTTCACTACAGTTATTCTAAGTTAAAGATGTGGGTTTTTATTTCCAAGTTATAAAAACTGTATTCTTTTGTTTATAATTTCAAATTTTATTGCAGTGTGATCAAAGAATGTGAACTGAATGATTTCTTATCTGGGAATTTATTAACATTTTCCTTGTGTTTTAGAAGGTAGTTAATGTTGCAGGTGTGTTTGATGAGATTATGCATTCACCATTATAGTGTACAAAGTCCTTTACACCTATTCAGTCAAGTTCCTTTATTGTGTTATTCAAATCCTCACTACTCTTGCTTACTTTTTTCCTACTTCATCTGTCAGTTTTTGAGTTGAAGTCTTCCAAAATAGCTGTGTATTTTTCATTCCTATCTGTATTTCTATCAGTTTTTACTTCATATATTATAAACATGACTTTTGGTGTTATATTGTTAGGTTTGTAAAGATTCATTATTAATTGGCCTTCTTATGGAATTGTATCTTTTGTCAACATAAATGTTCTTTATCTTGTCAAATCCTCTTTACATTAAATTCCTTTTTCTTAGTCTGACATTAAAATGTTACCACACGTGTTATCTATTTTTAGTTATTAGGCTTATTTATCTTTGTATGTTTTTTTCTTTTCAAACTTCTTTTTAGATGTATTTCTTCTAAATATCTTATGATTAGACATGTTATTATTTTACAAAATTTGAAATTTTCTGTCTTTGCTTAGGAAATTATATCCATTTGTCATATATTTTGATTACTGGTGATTTGACATTTTTCCTGCCATCTGGTTGTGTGTGTTTTACACACTTTCAGAACTTCCCTCTTATCTCTTCATCATGCCTTGTCTCTGCCATCTTTATGTTGTCTTCATCCAAAACAGAAGTGGCCTACAGGCCAAATTTGTCCTGCTTCCTGTTGTGTAAATAAAGTTTTATTGGAACAAAACAGGCTCATTCAATCACATATTATCTATGGCTGTTTTCACACTATAGAGCAGAGCTGAGCAGTTGAGTCAGAGCCTGTATGGACCACAAAGCTGAGAAAATTTACTCTCTGGCCTTTTATAGAAAAAGTCTGCCAGCATATAGTATAGGTTTTAATTTTATGTTATTAATTTTAAACATATACCATAATTAGGCAAGTTAACTAGTTTCTTTCCTCTTCGCTGTTCCTTTAATATCTTCATCTTTCTTGGATTCATTACTTATTTTATTAAACTTCATCCAATAGCCAGTTATCCTTTAAAGAAATTTCTATTGGTGATACACATCTGTTGAGTTTTCTTATTTTGAAAATCTTGTTCTTAATCTCTAAGATCACTATTTGCTTCCACTAATTTAATAACATCCTAATCTCTTTGAAGATAATTGTTATAATACTTATAAGTATGTATTTTACTTATATTTTTCTGAAAGTTATAAGATGAAATTTATAAAACAAATGTCTACATATCTTTTCATTTATCTTTCCACAGGTATTTTTTCAGTATTTAGAGAGTTTGATACATGTACAAACTTGTATTATTATTATATCTTGCATTGATTATTCTTGTACTTTGTAAATGAAAATTCCTGTTAGAGCTCTACTTTCACTTAATGTGAGTTGACTCTGGTGATTATAGGAGAAGAGAAGGACATTCTGCTGGATTTCAGAGTGAGGGGTCTTCCTACCCCTCCTGAAGTCCATTGCTATTGTTCTATCTTTAGCTCCCAGGACTTATGGGCTCACTGCTTTAATCTGTGGACAGTTCTAAACAGGAAAAGGGAAGATCAGCAGTCCAGCTACTACAAATGCAGTGTCTCCATTCACTGCCCTAATCATTACCCCAGCACCCTCTACTCATTGAATCTCTTTGAAATAGAAGCATCCCTGAAATTGCTTCTATTCCTGTAGTAGTTTTAAGCTTAGGAGTGTTTGAGGTTCAGGTGCTCTAGTTTATTTCCCTAAGGCCTGATGTTACTGCTGGTTAGTTGCTAAGTCGTGCCCAACTCTTTTGTGATCCCATGGACTGTACTCCACCAGGCCCCTCCATTTGTGGAATTTCCCAGGCAAGAATACTAGAGTGGGTTGCCATTTCCTCCTCCAGGGCATCTTCCTGACCCAGGGATCGAACCCAGGTCTCCTGCATTGTAGGCTGATTCTTTACCTGCTGAGCCATCAGGAAGCCTGCCAAGGCCTGATACCATCTCCTAAAATTTTCTCATATATTGATGATAATTTTTTTGTCCTAGAACCTGTTACCAGTTATTCCACTCCCCACTTCCCCTCTCCCCTCTCTCTTAGTCATTTCTGTCATTTCATAAGATTTGGTAGAGGTAAATTTCCTTCAGTCTAATGTCTTCATTTAATGTTCATGTACAGGATTTTAAAACCAACTCTTCTAAAACACCATTAAATATAATTGCTTTGTGGGTGGTGACATGATATTACCATTTTTAAAATTTCAAAACCTTTAAAAATATACTCAGAAAGAGTATTTGTGACACAGAAAGAGCAAGGAAGCCGTACTCCAACAGCATCTGAGGGGATTCAAAATGAGAAAAGGATGTTCACCAACTATAATGAAAAGGGGTACTTAGTCTCGAGTCTCGTGCCTTTAAAAATAGATTAGGTGGTCCATTCAACTAAAAAGTGTTCCTTCATGAGGGTAGGAGACAATGGTTACTGCAAAGCTGTAATCACTTAGCCACGTTTTCTACCTGATAACAAATGACACATTAGGCAGCGATCTGACATCTGTGACATTTGACTAACAAGCTCATTCTCCTGTGGAATTCTACCCTTATCCTGCCATTTCTTGATCCCTGCCTGCCAAGTAGTAGATTTCAGAGTACACCATAAGCTAACTCTAACAGTTTTTAGTCCTGATTTAAGGGTCTCCTCCTAGAACCACTGGAAAGCATAAACCCTGATACACCCTCCCCCACTCATTCACATACATTATCTGGGCTCTTAAGTCCTTCAATAGACTAGCTGGTCTCATTGGGCTTTCTTTCAGGACCTCAGAAGGAGCAGATGTGTTTGAAATTCCTATTAATACTCTTGAGATTTCTCAGTTGACTACTAATACCTTCCTCTCCTTCTCCATTTCCAGCCTTGGGTTCATTTGCAGGGGTTACTGTCAACCTCTGTACACTCTCAGAGCTCTCTGAGACAGCACTAGGTGAATCTCTAAATTTTCTCTGCTTGGAGTAGACAAAAACTTTTTTCCTTGCCATCAATGGTATCTATCTCACCATCAGTTGTGCCCCAATTTCAACCTGGCAGGGACTGAATGTACTTCCATGTTCTGATCAAGGAATCTCCTGTGGCAACTGTCACAGGTGCACTGTGGCTTTGGATGACTAAGACCTGTGCTTTATCAGATTTTCAAGTGGTGGCACAAGGTCCCTAGGCTGCTAGCCCTTTTGATTTTCAGGACTCCTGCTATCGTTAGGGCCCTTGTCCTCTACCATCATCTTATGGCTTCCCTTCCTTTCTTCACCTCCTCAGGAATAAAATACACAGAAATTCACATTTATGTAGCTCTTACTAAGTATAAAACATTGTGCTAGGTATTTTCACAATTATTTCTCAGAAAACCCTCAGCATAACTATGAGGAGTCCTTATATAGTCCTTATAGTTATAGTCCTTAATAAAGGAGTCCTTATTTCCCCCATTTCTACCACCTCAAAGCTGAGGCTCAGAGGGTTGTGAGGGACTTGTCTGGGAGTACAAAAGTGGCAAGGGGTAGGGCTGGGATCTGAGCCCTGGCTTCTCACCTTGGAAGCCCAAGGGATCACCCTGAGAATCAGCCTTGAGCCTGGCCCACCCAAGCGCATGGATCTGAATTCAGATAAGAAACTAGAGGCTAAAGGGAGAATGTAGCCGACTCTTTCCCTTAAAAGGAAAAGGGCTGGCCAAGGTACCTTTAAAACTGGAGAATCATAGCACCAGATGTCTAGCTGAACAGACAAAATTTGGCTGCTTGGGAAATTTTTGTGTAGAGACATGGAGACATGAATTTTAAGTATGAAGACCACCTGATCTGCCTCTTGAGAAACCTATATGCAGGTCAGGGAGCAATAGTTAGAACTGAACATGGAACAACAGACTGGTTCCAAATAGGAAAAGGAGTACGTCAAGGCTGTATAGTGTCACCCTGCTTATTTAATTTATATGCAGAGTACATCATGAGAAACGCTGGACTGGAAGAAACACAAGCTGGAATCAGATTGCTGGGAGAAATATCAATAACCTCAGATTAGATGACACCACCCTTATGGTAGAAAGTGAAAAGGAACTAAAAAGCCTCTTGATGAAAGTGAAAGAGGAGAGTGAAAAAGTTGGCTTAAAGCTCAACATTCAGAAAACAAAGATCATGGCATCTGGTCCTATCAGTTCATGGGAAATAGATGGGGAAACAGTGGAAACAGTGTCAGACTTTATATTTTGGGGCTCGAAAATCACTGCAAATGGTGATTGCAGCCATGAAATTAAAAGACGCTTACTCCTTGGAAGGAAAGTCACGACCAACCTAGATAGCATATTCAAAAACAGAGATGTGATTTTGCCAACAAACGTCCGTTTTTCCAGTGGTCATGTATGGATGTGAGAGTTGGACTGTGAAGAAAGCTGAGCGCTGAAGAATTGATGCTTTTGAACTGTGGTGTTGGAGAAGACTCTTGAGAGTCCCTTGGACTGCAAGGAGATCCAACCAGTCCATCCTAAAGGAGATCAGTCCTGAGTGTTTATTGGAAGGACTGATGCTAAAGCTGAATCTCCAATACTTTGGCCACGTCATACGAAGAGTTGACTCACTGGAAAAGACTCCGATGCTGGGAGGGATTGTGGGCAGGAGGAGAAGTGGATGACAGAGGATGAGGTGGCTGGATGGCATCACCGACTCAATGGACGTGGGTTTGGGTGAACTCTGGGAGTTGGTGATGGACAGGGAGGCCTGGCGTGCTGCGATTCATGGGGTTGCAAAGAGTGGGACATGACTGAGCGACTGAACTGAACTGAACTAAATTCCTAGTACCTGCACTCTTATTATGGATAAGCTTTTGAGTTTTTTTATTAGCCTATTCTGCTTTTTCTGACATTCTGCCTTTTTTTTTTCCCCTTGGCCTAAACAAAAGGAGCTCTCCCTAATTCAATAATTCAACAAACTTTTATTAGTTGGCTACTTTATGATAGGGTCTATTCTATATGTAGGAGATACAGAGAATAAAAACACACATCTTGACCATATATACTGGGAGTCAGTACTGGGAGCCAGAGGTGGGAAGGGTAGGTACAAAAAATTGACAAGTAAATCTCCAATTACCACATAACGAGGTAGTATCTGTGATATAAGGCTGTGGAAGGTCCTAAAGAATAACAAAAAGGGACAGTTAACTCAACCTGGGTGCAGGTGAGATGAAGAATGGATAAGCTAAGACTTCCAAGAGGATGTAATTCTTGCCACAAGATTGCGCCCTTGAGATGGTCAGGACTACAACTGCATGTGTAAGACTCTTTTGGAAAAGAGAGATTCACACCAAAATAAAGCAGCAATGGAAACCTTCTCTTGGGGATCTGGGGAGATAAATCATTTGCTAGAACTTCACTGGAACCTGAATAAACTTATAGTTCCCTAGCTCTCTTCAAGTTACTGCTGCTGCGGCTGCTAAGTCGCTTCAGTCGTGTCTGACTCTGTGCGACCCCAGAGACAGCAGCCCATTAGGCTCCCCCGTCCCTGGGATTCTCCAGGCAAGAACACTGGAGTGGGTTGCCATTTCCTTCTCCAATGCATGAAAGTGAAAAAGTGAAAGTGAAAGTGAAGTTGTGTCCGACTCTTAGCAACCCCATGGACTGCAGCCTACCAGGCTCGTCCGCCCATGGGATTTTCCAGGCAAGAGTACTGGAGTGGGTTGCCATTGCCTTCTCTGATTCAAATTACTATGAGGTCACTTATAAGTCTGCTCCTGGGTTTCTGGGCAGTTATTCTGAATTTCCCCAGGGCCTGGCCAATAACCTGCTCTTTCTCATTTGTGCCCTTACTCTGGAGCTCCATCAAAAAATCTCCTTAGTTTCTTGACTTTCCTAGTGGTCCAGTGGTTAAGACTCCACATGTCCAATTCAGGGTGTGAGGTTTGATCTCTGGTCAGGGAACTAAGATCCCACATGCTGTGCAGTATGGCCAAAAATAAAAATCTCCTCGGTTTCTATCCACCCCTGGGCTTGTTGCTCTTACCATGACTAAGCAATTATCTTATCTTCAGAAAGCCTTTTTGACTTATCTACTCACAGTTGCTTCTTACTTATTGCCTCTACTGGCTGCTATTGTCTAATGATATCTGAGGTCTGCCTCTCTTGTCTTTTTGTGTACTTTTTTTGTTAACCACCAACTACCTAACTTTCTCCCTTAATCAATCATACTTATATTCTCCAAAAAAAAAAAAAAAAAGTGAAGTTGCTCAGTTGTGTCTGACTCTTTGCGACCCCATGAACTATACCCTACCACGCTCCTCCATCCATGGGATTTTCCAGGCAGGAGTGCTGGAGTGGGGTGCCATTTCCTTCTCCAGAGGATCTTCCCAACCCAGGGATCAAACCCGGGTCTCCCTCATTGTAGGCAGACGCTTTACCGTCTGAGCCACCAGGGAAGCCCTATAATCTCCAAGAAAGGAATCAATTTGTTAATTAATTACTAACCTCTTGCTTGGGCAAAGATCTTACATTTAGCCAGTTCACAGGTAACTGTCCAATCAGGGGACTGGTTGCCCTTATGTTGGATGCTTAGCCCTGTTCCAACCAGGGACCCAGGGTTACAAGTCACAAGGATGGAGGCTTACATTGACTGAGCCCCTTAGAGGGTTATAGAAGGCAGAAATCTGAGGCCTTGGTCAATTCAGGAGAATGATGCTAACAGATAACATTAGAGGCACTATAAATAGGAAAAACAAAAAGATTTAAAAAACACTAATATCAAACCATAATTCTTTCTTGGCACAACATCAGATAATGGAAGGGGAAGAGGATAAAGAAAAATAGAAAGTTCCTGGTAATACATATATTTATATACAAAAAAAGCATAGAAAATAAATATACCCAAGGAAGGAACACAGGTTGGCCTACTTCATAGGAAATGATCTTTCCTGAGGTTCAAAGACTTCTGTCTTCTCAGATACATGAGGGATGACATAAAGAGTGTAGTGAATGTGACTGTTAGTTTTAAGTGTCAACTTGACTATGCGAATGTTCCAGTTATTCAATTAAAAAGGTAACCTCGGTGTTGCTGTGAAGGAATTCTGTTACATGTGGTTAACATCTACAATCATTTGACTTTAAGTAAAGGAGCTTACTTTACTTTGGAAGGAAAGTTATGACCAACCTAGACAGCATATTTAAAAGCAGAGACATTACTTTGTCAACAAAGGTCCGTCTAGGCAAGGCTATGGTTTTTCCAGTGGTCATGTATGGATGTGAGTGTTGAACTATAAAGAAAGATGAGCGCCAAAGAATGGATGCTTTTGAACTGTGGTGTTGGAGAAGACTCTTGAGAGTCCCTTGGACTGCAAGGAGATCCATGTAGTCCATCCTAAAGATCAGTCCTGCGTGTTCATTGGAAGGACTGATGCTGAAGCTGAAACTCCAATACTTTGGCTACCTCATGCGAAGAGTTGACTCATTGGAAAAGACCCTTATGCTGGGAAAGATTGAGGGCAAGAGGAGAAGGAGACGACAGAGGATGAGATGGTTGGATGGCATCACCGACTCAATGGCCATGGGTTTGGTTGGACTCCGGGAGTTGGTGATGGACAGCACAGGTGTGCTGCGGTTCATGGGGGTCGCAAAAAGTTGGACACAACTGAGTGACTAAACTGAGCTGAAAGGAGGTTATCCTTGATATTCTAGGTGGGCTCCATCTAATCAAGGGAAAGGCCTTAAGAGCAAAACTAAGATTTTTTCTAAGGAAGAAGAAATCCCACCTGTGAAACTGTAGTGCCTGTTCCTGCCCAAAAGTTTCTGGCCTGTTAGCCTGCTGCTTGCCTTACAGAGTCTGAACCTGTTAGCTCCCACAATCATGACAGTCAATTCCTTTATATTACCTAATAAAATAATTACAATAAATATTATGATAATAAAATAATTACAATAAATATTATGATAAGTATATGATGATAATCAATATTATAAGAAATTTATAATATATCTACTGGTTG
This sequence comes from Bison bison bison, assembly GCF_000754665.1. Classification (NCBI taxonomy): domain Eukaryota; kingdom Metazoa; phylum Chordata; class Mammalia; order Artiodactyla; family Bovidae; genus Bison; species Bison bison. The sequence goes on along the minus strand of NW_011494638.1, from coordinate 4,202,761 downwards.
TTCTCTGATACAACCCTGCCTTATTCAGTGAGGGTGGAAGAAGACATTTGGAAATTTGATACTCAGCACAACCTTTATCATCAGCTCTTCACTCTGACTGAGGCTTCCCTGATGGCTCAGTGGTAAAGAACCCACCTGTCAACGTAGGAGACGCAGGTTTGATCCCTGGGTAAGGAAGATACTCTGGAGGAGGAAATGGCAACCCACTCCAGTGTTCTTGCCTGGAGAATTCCATGGACAGAGGAGCCTGGTGGGCTGCAGTCCATGGTGTCGCAAAGTTGGACACACATACACATTCACTCCAGTTAGGCCAGTCTCCTGTTTATCTCTTCATAGTGATTCTCCTTTCCCTGCTATGCTCACATTGCTTTTCCGTCTGACTTGCCGCCACTCTGTCTCCCACTTTCAAAAACTCCTTTCCTTTCCTTACACTCTAGCTCTGTCAGAAGCCCTCCATAAAGTCACCTCCTTTTGCTTTAGCTCCATTTGCTCTTTTCTTTCTCTTAATTCCCTCAGCAGATGTTAGTTGTGCCATTCACTGTGATTCTTAACCTTACTCTCTCAACACTGTTTTGTATGTTGTATTCACTGCTAGTTAGGTATAAATCTGTAAGAACAAATTTGATTGTGCAAGAAATGTTATGCTTTTTATTTTGTTTAAATCAAATCAAATTTACCTCAGACTTAAGTGATTCCAGCCTTAATTCTGCTTAAGTAGAAGGAAATCCAATCCCAGTTATTACCAGGCTTCCCTCCCTTCCTCCCTAGGAATTCACCAGAGTCTGGAAGATCTATGTTGAGCCAGAAAATGGGGGAAGATGGACTTTGACATCTTCACTGTTTAGGGATGTATGGTCCCCACAAGCCAGACAACAGCTCTGCTCATGGACTGAGTAGCAGTGGCAGGGGGATCCAGTCTTATTGGGGTCACCGTGCACCTATCTGATGTTTGGCTAGCTCTTGGGCTCCTTCAAGGAATCAAGGCTGGTATCCTCACTACTGAAACCCTGACTTTGACTCTTTTCCAGTCTGGGAAATGTTTTCTTTTGCAACAATTCCACCTACGCACAACCCCTCCTTCCCTCTCTCTCTTTCCTCCTTTCCCTCTCTCCCCAGATGCCCCTATCTCTTGAATCCCCTGGCAAAATCCTTTTGGGAGCAAGAAACCTGGAGGGCAAATCGCTGGGCACAACTTCAGGGATACCACCGATGTTGCATTCTAAGGAGCTGTGTCCAGGTGGCTTCAATGACAATGCAAGCAGTGCCTCCTGGAGTTGTCTAAGAGAGAATTCCTGTCAACTTCTTTCTGCCTAGAAACACAAACTCCCTAGAAGCCTGTTTGGAATAGAGGGGAGGGAAAGTATAAGAACATAAACCAAATTAACATCTCAATAAATTATCCTGTCACACACTTGTTTTTTTGTTTGTCCCCTGTATTTTCACTTGGTGTTTAAAAATATGTGTGGGCTGATATGTGTTCCAATTAGATTATGAACTTCCTGAAGATTAGAATAATACTGTATTTACTGATTATTTTAAAATCTTTCTCAGTGTAATAATTAGTATATGAGGAGGACATAAGTGTGTCTTGAACCACAGAACGATGAGTCTGTGGATTACTGACTAGGCTCCACCAGTTCAAACTGCACCAGGGCTGACCTCCTTGTTGAAGGACTGGCTCCAGTGTCTTTTCACCGTCACTTTTAGGGTTAGGTAAATATGCTTTTACTTTACTGGCTTCTGTTCACAGCTGCTGCTGGCCTGAATTTCCAAGATATCACATTTCTACTTGGGACCTTTCTGGCCCCAAGTAAAAGTAAACATTTCTTTTAAAATTCAGACAGATGATATTAACTTGAACCTTCTTTCACATCAAGAGAATTCAGGTCACAACATAAACATGTCTATGGTAACAACAATGGAGAATTTCTAAATGAAATCAAAGCAGTACCTGGTATGCATTTTCATAATACCTTTCACCTGAAGAGCCAAGTACATTAGGAGAACTTTATCTCAATAATCCTTAGAGATAAGTAAAGGGACCTGACAGAATGACTTGTATAGATAGGGTAACATAACTAGGTTTTTAACACCCTGTTGCCTTGCCTAGTATTTAAATAGCCACCCATGGACTGTACCCACCAAGATCCTCTATGAGATTTTCCAGGCAAGAATATTGGAATGGGTTGCCCTTTCCTTCTCCAGGAGAACTTCCCAACCCAGGGATCAAACCCAGTCTCCAGAGTTGCAGGCAGATTCTTTATCCTCTGAGCCACCAGGTAAGGCCATGAATAGTTAGGCTACTTTGCCTTAACAAACCATTGTTTTAATGACATAATGGAATATTTGTGCTCTGACAGGAGAACTCACATTTTCACATCACACTAACATTAGTAAGCACAGTATGGAGAAAGTTTAACCAAATTTGCCAATATGCACTTGGCTTTGAACTTTCCAACCTCTCTCTTTTGTAATCTTGCTTCCTCTTTGTTGTCTGTCTCCCCATTGCCCGCACCTCCCTTGCTCTAAAGCTAGTAAAAGACTGAAAACTCAATTACATTACAGCATTGGAACTTAATAGATCAGCTCCCCTAGGACTCCATGCATTTTGAAAGACAACAGCTTAGCCCAAAGAAAGTGGTTACACCACTTTCTGATATGGTGAAAGATTTTTTTTGGAGGTAGAAAGCTTTCCATTCCTGTTCCCCTAAATAACATGTAGATGATTACATATTCTACTTTCAGCTCTAGAGGGAAAAGTTTGCAACTAAATAAGGCAGAGAAAAGTAATGGTAAAGGAAAAGATGATGAGGGAAGACTTCGTTTTCAAGGAGAGAAGGAAAAGAGAGTAGAATCTTATCTTTTCCACAACTGTAAATCACCGGAATTTGTGGAAATTAAATGTACACTTTAAGCACTTATTCAGTATTCACCAATGATGAAGCCTATTTGGGCCTCATCTTTTGTCAGAACAATTGTAACTAATAACACAGAATAACATTTTGTAAAATGGGCTGTGTCTCCATCTTCTCCTTTTCCTCCCCTACACACTCTATTAAGGATCTGAGCACAAAGCTAACATTGCATTATGCGCTCATCCCATGTGTCTTTTCATGGCTTCACACCAGTGTTTGCTCTGCTCCTTGGTCTGAAAACATCTTCCCTTATTGCTCTGCCTGTTGAACGTCATTCATCATCATCATTCACCCGATGAGACCCCATTCAAATGCTAGCCAAGAGGTCTTCTCCAAAAGCTCTTTTTGCCCTGAGTAGGATCAATCCCTTCCTCCACTATACTCATCATTTTGTGTAACTAATATGTAGTAATAGGTCTCTCTGCTCCCCAGAATGCGAACTATTTTAAGTTGGGACCAGGTCTTACCTATCTATTTATATTTTCAGTGTCTGATGTTCTTATGTATTGGGTATAATAAATGTATGTACAGTTATCATATAAGAAATTTAGTTTCATAAATGACACAAAATTTAGACAGAAGAAAGCAAGATGGCATGACGTACTGGGCTAAGAAAATTAAGGTTAGGTAACTACTGAATTCAACAAATATTTACTTAACACCCAGGAGTAAGGAATTGTGTCCCAGGACTACTAGGATAAATAGAACATGAGGCTTTGAGGTGCTCACAGTCCACCTTATAGGTTATCTTTCTCTGTGCATAGCAGTACCCTGGTTTAGGTATCACCTTAACATGTTTCTCACAACCTGTGAGGTAGGTCATGATTTTCATTTTTACCAAGATGGAAATAGGGGGTTTGAGTTTTTAGGTTTTCTGACTCCCAGACTGGAGTCTTTCTTTCCCACTACATCAGGGTTTCTCAACATTTTCCACAGGAGTACACTTTCACAGGGAGAACAGACTTACAATGTTCAGAAACAGAAGCTCAGAATCTAGCATGCTCTATTGAAAGTTCATGATTACTATAATGTTTTCCATTACTTCTCAGTGAGTCAAACAGAAGGTCTGAGGAAATGAACCACATTGATTCTGGGTCCCTGAGGGGCCTTAGTACAGTTTCCTAACAAGAGGGGGGCAAAATTTCAGAAACACCATGGCCACACTGCTGCCTTCACTCAAGGTGTCTGGGTTTGGGTTGAGTCCTCACCCACGATTCTGAGTAACTTCATCAGATTTCTTTAAGGTTTCTACTAGTATAATTAACTATATTGACTGCCCTGTCCGAAAACGGTAACAAGACTGCACACTCTACTCCCAGATTTTAAGTAAGTAGTGGAGGGTGACCATTTACAGCCTTCCAGCAAGGATGTCCATTCTAGCAGTAAGATCTCTTCAATCTGATACTATTTGCCAATCCGTTCTTCTCATTGCTTGCTGTACCTAAGAGTTGGAGATGGCTCTTTCAACCGCCTGTGGGTCTTTGAAGGCCCCATAGGTTCAACGACGCCCTTTCGTCCGCACCGCCGCTAGAGGGCAGCCCAGGATTGCAGCTCTGCTGTGCCCTCTAGTGGCTGGTGGGCTGACATGCTCTTTTATGGAACCTATAAAACCCTCAAAAGTTGCACTCGGGAAGTCAGCCTGTGTGACACCCGGCAGCGAAATTTTAAAAAGCGTCCTGGTTCTCAGCTTCCTTTTCTTAAGGACTTTGGCAGACTCAGATAATTTCCCTTCTTGGACGAATCTCTCACTCCCTAGGGTCTCCCCCTCCCAGGGTGTGGCAACGTGGAGCCATCATCACTCTCTCTTGGCAAGGTAAAATGTTAGAACCTGGGGGACTTGGCGACTTTGCCCAAAGTCTTTTTACTTCCTCCATCTTCTGCATGGATATAGAGCTTATATAGGCATCCAAGGTCTTTCGATATAACCTCTTTTTCGGCATGAGACTTCAGGATTCAAATCCTGGCTCCCTCATTTACTCTTTGGGTCACTTTAGGACAGTTAACCTCACTAAGCTTCTGGTTCATCTGTAAAATTGAGAGAATAGTACCTACGTTATACAGTTTGCAGATGGTAATGTATAGAAAGTGCTAGGTCTTGCACAGTGAAAGTGTGCATTCATTATTAGCATTAGCTATTTTTATTCCTCAAAGCTTCTGTCTAGTGCACACCTCGTCTTTCAATTTGGTACAGGAAAAAAAAAAGCCTGCCTTTACATAGGACCTTAATTTTATAAAAGTGGCTAAGCTAACAGTGACCTTAGCTTATGGAAAGGGGGGCTCGTTGTGTGCTAGAATCAGTGCCATGGGCTTCAGAGTGCAAAGGAATCCCACAGGCCTAAAATCCTCATGAAAGAGCTATTTTGCACACAGGTGTCCTTCCTCTTTCCTAGTCCCTGTGCTCCCACCACGTGTAAGAATTCAGCGAATCTGGGAGTGGATTCTGTGAGTTAGGCCTCGGGGCACGGTGGTGCAAAAAGCAAAACGGTTCCAGGCCAAGGCAGGGAACTGAGAACTCCAAAGGCCAAGAAACCCAAGCCAATCAGATTCCCCACACCCAGGAGTCTAAAAGGTGGCAGAGACTCGCTGCCCAAAGTCCAAGCAGGGCAGGAAAGTGGCCAGAGAATCTGACAGGTAGAAACACGATAGAAACTGTCAGAAAAGTTAAAGCTGAAGAGCTCATAACACCCACAGGCCCAGAGAAAGGTCAGTATGAGCTGAGCAGCTGTTCCATCTGGTGCCAGAGACCTTGGCTGTAGTCTTCTACACCAGGCAGTTTAGGCCTCCCTGATCAGCCCCACCTAGAAAAGCCAATTCTTCTGCTCTTAAAGGGGACCTGCCTGTTTCTGGCAGGGAATCTTACTCTCAGTGGGCAAAGCTAGCTCTTAAGGATGAGTAGCGGGGGAGGGGGCAGAGAGGACGTTCAGGGGTTCAACTGGATCCAAAAGGAAGGCGCTTGTGAATGGAGCCTGAGCCACCATGTTGTGAGAACTACATGCGTTTCTTTCCGAGGCAGGCAGGGGCCTTGGCAGCCAGGGACCCTGACAAGCCGCGACTTGAGCTGCGCCTTGGAGACTGGGTTGGCTGGAGAGCGGTATAGAGGAGGAAGGAGGGCGTTCCTGCAAAGGGGGTGGGGTGTGGAGGGAGGTGAGAGGAACAGCAGGAGCAAAGGCACGAAGGAAGAATGAGTCTGCTGCGCGTTGAGAATGGCATGGAGACTTCACTGATTGGAGCCGAGAGTTCTTGCAGGGGGATGGAGGCAGCGATGATTGGATAGCTAAAGTGGGGCCAGATTTGGAGGGCTTTGAATGCCCGACCGAGGAGCACTCAACCCAGCTCCTGCCTCGCGATTTCCGTTTAAGACTGAATTACCTAAAGGGTGGTTAATTCCAACGGGTGTTCTTCTTTGGGGGCTTCTGAAAAGTCAGCTTATCCTCTTACCTGATTCAATTCTGTTCTTTTCACCAAGGAGAAAGTAATCCTCACTTGTCGAGGGGAGAGGGGGTAATGTTGACTGATTTCACTTTACTTGCTTGGAGGATGCAAAAAA
>NW_011494638.1:4195291-4195409 GCF_000754665.1 Bison bison bison | reverse complement strand
TCAAGAACTCCATCTGGTAAGAGGATCCTCCATCGCTGGGGTAGAAAAGCCCAGGCACATTTCTGCTGCAAAGAGGGTGGGGGGCGGCGGGCTGGGGAGCGGAGGAGGAGGCTGATAC
>NW_011494638.1:4186991-4195191 GCF_000754665.1 Bison bison bison | reverse complement strand
GATACATTCATTGAATGTGGGTCTCCGAAGTCGAGTGCGTATTTATAGGACCTCTGGAGGTGTGGGGACTTTGCATCAGCCCCTGGGCTCCGGAGCCAGAAAATGCTTTTACCCCCTCCTCAATTACAAGTGCAGATAAACAAGTCATTTGTGTTTTTCACTTATGTGTAAGAGGAATATGGGTCGAAATTAAGTCATGTTGCACGATGATAGCATGAATTTGGGACTGAGAAATGTGAAATGTGTTTGCTCCTTTTTGCAGTCATACTGGGAGGAAGCAGTGTATTGTGAATTTTCACCAAACAGACATTGTGCATAAGACTATTAATATGCAGCACAAAACCTAATGTGTCTCTTTCTTTCAGTTGGCTTAGCTGCTGTTTCTGGATGTTTTTGCCTTCTTTATTCTGAGATTAAATTTCTCTTCCAGGGACCTTAATCTTTTTGCATTGATTGTGAAGAAAGGGTTTCTGTAGTATGGGACATTTTAAGGTGGTAGTTTACACTGTAAAGTGATTTTCTAATTTTAAAGGATGCTTTAATTTAAAATAAATGTGTTGCCATTTCGTGTCTTTTTTTAGAAACCTTGGATGAAATATCCTTTGCTATTCTTGTACTTTCTTGTATAAGAATTTACAATATTTCAACATTAAACTCTGAAAGACTGGTGGCAGTCTTTTAATAATTAAATACACTGAGTTAAGTCTATCCTCTGTTAGAGCCATTGGAAATATTCTTTAAACATGAACTTGCATTATTTTTGTAGGATTCTTCATTAACTTCATAACATACACTTATAAAAAGTGTAGTGCTATTTTTAAAATGGAAAGCATTATTTGGAGTTTGGTCTAAGACTGCTTTTAATAGATGATTAAAAATAGAATTAAATGTATTTTAAAAAGCTCTGATTTTGTGAAATCTTACATGTTCATCATTGAATATGATTACTGAAATACCAAATCTCCTTACTTTTTATATTGCAATTAAAAATAAGTGTATCATAAGACAACTGGCGTTGTAGTACAATATTTACACATTTAAAAACTGACAATTTTTAAATGCACAATTAAAGTTTGTTATATAGTAATTTTCATTAATTTCTTGGCACACATCCATATTGTCATGATGCTAATATGAAGTAGGTCAGTGCAGGCTTTAATAGTTTGATACTGCACAGTATTTGGCAGATGAGTATCTTGCTTTCAGTTTTCATTTTTAAATGAAGTTTAAATATTTTTAAAAGAGAATTTTTTAGGATTGACAATAGTCATGTTGTCGCAATTTGAATAGGTCAGATAAATAGGATTATGTGTGTGTGTGAGAGAGAAGGGTTTATTCTTCAATGGATGCTCTCACCCCCTTTTTAGAGCTATAATTTAAAGGAAGAGATACTCAATATCCTGATTATCATCAAGGTTTTCAGAAACCAGGTTTCTTCCCCCTAACTTAATGTTACCAGTATCTCTGAAGTCTGAATTGAGCACTTTGGTTTTTACATTCAGGTAAGGGACATCCAAGTTAAAGGACTAAAATATTTTAAGAAAGGCAAATTTTGAAAGTTGAATTAATAATTATGTTTTGATTTATTGTGAGAACAATAGGGGAAAGGAGCATTCACCTTACATTTTTAAAGTATGAGTAAGTTGTATAGGCCGCAGGCTGAAGTGTTTAATAATGTAGTGGAGTGCTCTTTTGGTAAATCATGTGATTTAATTATTCTTTAATTGATAATTTATATTTATACATCTATTACAACTTAACCGCTGATTTTAATGTGAGGAAAACTTCTAAAGTACAATGTACTTCAGTTTTTGGTACTTACTCTGAAAAAACAAAATGACAACAAACACCTTAATCCCCAAATGTACACTTTTATAACTTCATTTTAAAATTGTACTGGCACACTAGCATTTAATTTTCAGCTTTAGAAATCCTATTTGCAAAATTATTTGTTTATATTTAAAACTTTAAACATTCGTGGATCATAAACAGTGTTAGTGGCTGTATTTATGTATAGCCTCATAGCCCCTCCTCCACAACACTGGATGTATGTTATTCATTAAGTGACTATATAAAATAAAGACATTACAAAGTGAAAGCTCTTTCACTCCCATCTCCTCCTAAGAAATAGTATGTGTATGTGTATATGTATAAAATTAAAATGACTTAATAGATAAGATTGCAGTTATTTAGATATCTCATTTCACATTTTTTGAAGCAACAGTATCTTTTTACCAGTTATTTTATCACTTGATAATGTTCTGAAAGATGATCAGTTTTGGACTATGTCCTATATCAACCTTTGGTATCATCACTAATGAGACTTTAAAATTACATTATACAGAAGTGTGGTACTTAATAATTATCAAATGAGCTTTGCATTTAGGTTGATCATAGTTTCTAAATTATTGGACTTCATGTCACAAACAAGTCTGAACTTGTCCTCATATTTTACAGATACATAGTATGTAATGTAGGCCTTTAGCTAGACAGTGAATTATTTATTATCTGTTCATAATTAATCTATTCTGTTCATTAAAGTAAAATACTGTTAGATAACAGTATGTCCATGGTTATTTCAAGCATTAAATGAGTGTTTGGAAAAAATATTGAGTATTCAGAGTTGAAATCATGATGTTAATGATTTAACATCAGGAGCCATATTTCTTAAGATTTGGAAATACGTGTTTTTCAAGATAGTTCTACAAAATAAAGTTACTAACTTGTTAGTGTTGTAATATTTGTATAATATATTTATGGGTACCTTCAGCTTAAGTCCAAGGTAATGAGCATGCACCTTTCTTGATCTCATTCCCACTCCATAGACAGAGATCCAAGTCACTTCCCTTACACAGATCACTTGAGAGTTATTTTCAGAGGTATGTTTTAATACTGAATAGGCTATACAATCATTTTTATAATTTGTAAATAATAGAAAATAATTCTGTTATAAACTTCTCATTAAAAAAGGTAAGCTAGTAGCATGCATTTTTTTTCTTCCCTAAATAAAGACTCATACTGGCAACCTAAAACAAAGCCACAATCTAACCTCACTGTACACTATAACTTACATTGCACTCCTCTTTGGTTACCTAAAAAGAGTACCGAAGTAAGTTTTTCCTTCCTCTTATCTACCAGTGTCTTCATAGTTTTTTGTTTTTTTTTTTTTAATTTGTATTTTAGACCAAAAAACCTGTGATTTTCTTTCCCTTTAGAAAGTAGTTTTTCTTGAAACCCTGATAGAATAAAATTACTGTGGAAAAATTGCATTTGAAATCTCTCCTGCCTGTTTGTGATTAGTTATGTTTAAGAATAATCATACCTGCATGGTTGGGAGTGATTAACATATTTGAAATTAGATAGTATCATAGATGACAAACCTTTACCTATAAATTCAAAAGAAAGTCTGATGTTCCATTGTAGAAAATGTTCTAATACTGTATTTACCCAACAAATTCAGGAATTCTTAAAAGTATTACCGATTATCCATTATTATTTTTATTTACATACCTCTGTTTGCAAGTAAGACCTATAAACCAAAAGGAATCCTATATGATGTGTTATTCTACTCACTTTATGGAAGGAGATAAATTGAGTGACAGGGAAGCTGTAGGATTCCTCTGATTTCATTATCAGATCTAGAAGTGGTACTGTGGCTATAGTTACTTGTCTTGATTTAATCGTGTGAATCATACAGAGGTCTGAATTTGGTATATTTTAGATTTAGAATTTAAACCCAAATTGAGCAACTTATTTCTTAGTTGCAGTAAGCAAAGTATGGCAGTCCCTAAGTTTTTCAGCAAAGTGTGGCGATCCATAAGTTTTCTTCTTAGTGCCATATTTGTCCTCTTTTCTGTCCCTGTGAAAGAACTCGGTAGTTAGTTTTGTCCTTGGTTCTGGTTTAGGCAATTTTTAGCTCTAAGAAATAGTTATTGTTTCTTCAACTGCAGTGGAAAACATTTACTGTAAAGCTCATGACTTTAGAGTTTACTTTAACCATAAGCCTAGGATTTTCATTTTGCTTTAAAATTAGAGACTGACCAGTAGTAAATCATCTGGCTCTTAAATATTTTGAGTAGTTGTTTGACATGCTACCTGCCCTGAGTTGTCTGTCTTCCATACCTACACCAAAAATTTAGAGTTCTTTTGGCTTGTCTATATTGAGGCCAGCTGTGATGGTGCATCCTAGCACTGTTTCTGGTTCCAGAAAGAAGGCAGTTCCTTGCTCTCCTCTATAATCTAAAACTGATGTAATTGTCTTCCCCTGTGTTCAGAAAGCAAGTTAAGCAGTTTCAAGCCCCTCAACTTTACGGCCTTATTTAACTTAGGTAATGGATATATGTGTGTATAAATAATTGACCAATTTGCTCTCCCCAGTGAGAGGTGTCTTGAATGATGTAATGTGCAGAACTGATTTGGTTTCTGTCTCACTATTAGTTTTTGGTATTATTGAGGGAAATGAACTTCACAGTGGTAGGAAAGACAGAAGTATGGCTTGTTGTTGTTAAAGATGTTTTGAAGAAGAACTTAGGTTAAATCACTTTTTATATTAGAAAAATGTTATACACTAAAATTATACAAATTAAAATAATTAAAATGAGCATTGTCGTTCACTTAAATTTGAACAAGAACAGTGTGTTAAGTGCTCACCTGAGTACCTGCTGTGTATAAAGTAGTGTGCTGGAGACTGGCATTTGAGGAATGCCCATTCACTTGTAATATTAACCTTGTAATGTTAACCTAAGCAGTAATGTGTACTAAAACCTCTCTTTTATTTAGTTCAAGGCCAGGGAATGAGGTGACAAGTGCTAAAGCATGGGAAAAGTAGACCCCTTAGTTTCCTTGTGGATAAAATGCAAAATTTATACTAGATGACCTTGCAAGTTCCTTTAGCTTAAATTTCTATGACTCTGTTTCAAAATTAATATTGACAGCGATAGAAAGTATACCATAAGTACAGAGAAAGACTAACATTTAACTAATCAGCAGTCAGCAGAACATTTTCATTGGACGAATTACTAGGTCTTGCTGGTGTTTCCTTGGGTGCTAGCCCATGAGGACTACCTGAAGGTGTAATTCACTTGTTACCTGTGCAAGACTTCTCTTACATGAGATTCAGTCTGCAAATATTTATTGAGTATATATTACATTTAATGTATTCTAAGAGCTGTTGTTGATTATGCAGAAATATGTAAGACTATGTAGTACTCCCTGTTGTTGGGGAGTTTACTAGTTGTTGGTTAAGAGATTGTACTAGTAGGTTGTTTGTGTGACTGTTTTATTTATAAAGAGGTGCTCAATACTTATAAGCACCTCATAGGAACTTTTTTTCCTGTAGTAATATTTTAAGGCAGTGGTGAGTGTTATATTGTAAATTTGGTTATGTAAATAAGCTGTGTATGTTGAGTTGAGCTTCACAGCTTTATTCATCAAGGGTGGACATTTTAATTCATAGTTGTGACTGAGCGTTCTTTATAAGTACTATAAAGTACAAGACAATAAGATACTCTGACCAAACTAGACCACTATGTCCAGTGCCTCCTTTTCCATCAGTCTCTCTGCATTTGGTCTTTTTAGTTGCTTTCTCATCTGCTTCCTTGAGAGTTCTAAGAGTTCAGGTTAAAGATGGGCAGTATGGACCAATAGGAGGAAGACTCTTCCTGTCCTGAGCAGAATATTAAACAAGGAACAATAAGCCTTAATGCACTTGATTGCTGACTCTGAGATTAAGATAGTTAACACTTAACCTTATCCTACATGAATACAAACTTTAAAACATGATTTAATTCCTCTTTCTTGAGACATTTACTTTTTTCTGTTTCGTGGACTGTGTACTTCCTATTTGTAAGAGGAAATAGAAAACAGTGAGGTTTGCCTAATTATGCACCTCTATCAGGCATCTATTACAGGAGCTCCTATATGTATTAGAAGAATGTGTGGGAGGTGAGGTTTTATATCTTAGAACAAGCAGAAAACATCCAGATATATTCCTTGCTATTTGGTTTCTTGATTCAGAGAGTGAGAGGTCAGAGTGACAGATTCCAATCTGTTATGTTTTGAAATTTGGGAAAGCAAAAGTCCATATGCTGTGAAACACCATCTCCTCCAAATAGCTTTATCTTGAAAAAAAAATTACCCGAACCCATTCCTGGTCTGGATTTGAATAGGAAGGGTTCAGATAGCAAAAGATACCTTTACACTCATTGTGACACTAGATTCAAATTGACTGGAACTTGCAGATGCTACAAGTCTGATTGATGAGTGATGCTTACCAAGGGCATGGGAATAGGAAGTGATGGTACATATGCCTATAGTTACCACCCCTTTTCTTTCTGAAATCTGTGATTTTTAGAATTTGAGCTCGATTATAGGTAAAGCATCAGAACTATTGGTTATCTTGGAGGGTGGTCCCTAGAGCTTTATAGGATGATTGCCAGCTTTGATGTCTGATTTTAAGATACAAGCTAAGCACAGAGAACACTTGGGTTTGTGTTTTTCATTCTTTTCTTGTCATTTTATTTTTCTATGACTTGCTTAGTTTGATCATCTTTTACTGCCAGGTGGCTTCAAGATGGGAATAGGGAACTACTATATTAAGTGGCTACTTCAGTTTGTATCATCCATAACCCTTATCTTTGCTTTTATTGTCTTGTTTCTCTGCTTAGGTCTGTGCAGGTTTTTTTTACCTGCTACCTTAAAAACCCATTTCATTTTTCTGGTGATGCATTTTAACTTTAGGATCCAACTCATGTGCCACTGCTTCTGTGAAACTTCTTCCTGCTCCTGAGTAACAATGATCTAAGGTGTATAAATTAATTTTTTTCATTAATTTAGACTGGCCTTACCTGAGACAAATCCATTTTAGTGACGTTGTAACTGAATTTAAATGAAATATTCTCATTTTCCAATACGTAAAGTTTATAGGAATCCAGAGACTGGGTATACCTGAAACAGAGCAAACACTGCATAGTAAGTAGTTTACAATGTGACAGTAAAATTCTATTTGTTATATGGACTAGCCAAGAACTTGCTGTTGTTTTGCAATATACATAATATTTTTAAAATGTAATTGGATAAGAATGTCACTTCAGTGATATCTTGCTTGCAACAAAGCTGGTGCTTCTGAGAGGTTGGGAAATGTATTAGAACAAGGTGCTTCAATTAAACGTAAGTGAATACTTCCTTACTTTGATTGCATTCATTAGATTTATTAATTTGCATTTGTGTAAAAGCAATCTATGATCAAAAAATTAACTGTCAGATTATTAAATGCATGATCCCTTTTTCTAAAGCAGAAGATATTAGCAAGCGTTATTAGGGCAAATTCTGTACACACGAGTTTCAAAACAGTGAGAAAATCAACGCCTTTCCTATGTTTACATAATCAATTCAATGCCCATTTGTTTTAATGTCTAGTACATACTGGCATAAGTAAGTAAGTGTTAGTCACTCAGTCGTGTGCGATTCTTTGCGACCCCATGGGTGGTAGCCCACCAGGCTGTTCTGTCCATGGATTCTCCAGGCAAGAATACTGGAGTGGGTTGCCATACCTTTCTCCAGGGGATCTTCCTGACCTAGGGATTGAACCTGGGTCTGCTGTATGGCAGGCAGATTCTTTACTGTCTAAGTCACCAGGGAAGCCCACATACAGGCCTAGGAAGATTAAAAAGCAGTTAAGACACTAGCTCTGCCTCACATTCACCCTGTGTGTGTGGTCGTATGCAACAGAATTGAATTTAATAAAGGTTAGATTTTGTGAATGCAGTGATGATATAATCGATAGTATAAACAAATACAGAATTTAGATGAATGAGAGATTCAGTGAGGACATAATAGTTTTATTGGCAAAATGCAGGATCACGGCCTTAACAAAATCGAAGGATTAGCTTCTGATCCAAATACGTTTAACAGTTTGCTTACTCAGTTCGGTTCAGTCGCTCAGTCGTGTCCGACTCTTTGCGATCCCATGAATTGCAGCACGCCAGGCCTCCCTGTCCATCACCAACTCCCGGAGTCCATCCAAACCCATATTCATCGAGTCAGTGATGCCATCCAACCATCTCATCCTCTCTCGGCCCTTCTCTTCCTGCCCTCAATCTTTCTCAGCATCAGGGTCTTTTCAAATGAGTCAGCTCTTTGCATCAGGTGGCCAAAGTATTGGAGTTTCAGCTTCAACATCAGTCCTGCCAATGAACACCCA
>NW_011494638.1:4186165-4186891 GCF_000754665.1 Bison bison bison | reverse complement strand
AGACAGGGTTGGATCTCCTTGCAGTCCAAGGGACTCACTCTCAAGAGTCTTCTCCAACACCACACTTCAAAAGCATCAATTCTTTGGCGCTCAGCTTTCTTCACAGTCCAACTCTCACATCCATACATGACCACTGGAAAAACCATAGCCTTGACTAGACCGACCTTTGTTGGCAAAGTAACGTCTCTGCTTTTTAATATGCTAAGTTGGTTATAACTTTCCTTCCAAGGGGTAAGCGTCTTTTAATTTCATGGCTGCAGTCACCATCTGCAGTAATTTTGGAGCCCCCAAAATAAAGTCTAACACTGTTTGCACTGTAATCCCATCTGTTTGCCATGAGGTGATGGGACTGGATGCCATGATCTTAGTTTTCTGAATGTTGAGCTTTAAGCCAACTTTTTCACTCTCCTCTTTCACTTTCATCAAGAGGCTCTTTAGTTCTTCACTTTCTGCCATAAGGGTGGTGTCATCTGCATATCTGAGGTTATTGATATTTCTCCTGGCAATCTTGATTCCAGCTCGTGCTTCCTTCAGTCCAGCTTTTCTCATGATGTACTCTGCATATAAGTTAAATAAGCAGGGTGACAATATACAGCCTTGACGAACTCCTTTTCCTATTTGGAACCAGTCTATTGTTCCATGTCCAGTTCTAACTGGTGCTTCCTGACCTGCATACAGGTTTCTCAAGAGGCAGGTCAGGTGGTCTGGTATTCCCATCTCTTTCAG
>NW_011494638.1:4163361-4186065 GCF_000754665.1 Bison bison bison | reverse complement strand
CACACAGTCAAAGGCTTTGGCATAGTCAATAAAGCAGAAATAGATGTTTTTCTGGAACTCTCTTCCTTTTTCGATGATCCAGCGGATGTTGGCAATTTGATCTCTGGCTCCTCTGCCTTTATCTAAAACCAGGTTGAACATCTGGAAGTTCACAGTTCACATACTGCTGAAGCCTGGCTTGGAGAATTTTGAGCATTACTTTCCTAGCGTGTGAGATTGAGTGCAATTGTGTGGTAGTTTGAGCATTCTTTGGCACTGCCTTTCTTTGGGATTGGAATGAAAACTGACCTTTTCCAGTCTTGTGGGTACTCCTGAGTTTTCCAAATTTGCTGGCATGTTGAATGCAGCACTTTCACAGCGTCATCTTTCAGGATTTGAAATTGCTCAACTGGAATTCCATCATCTCCACTAGCTTTGTTCGTAGTGATGCTTCCTAAGGCCCACTTGACTTCGCATTCCAGGATGTCTGGCTCTAGGTGAGTGATCACACCATCATGATTATCTGGATCGTGAAGATCTTTTTTGTACAGTTCTTCTGTGTATTCTTGCCATTTTGCTTACTGCGAGATCTTTATTCCCACTATCAGGAATTAATTGTTGATGATAGTAAGCCTTGCCAGTAATGAGACTAATTAGAGGAGAATAGCTTAGGACACAATTTGCTTGACTGAAGAGTGGGGTTTTCACCTGTCACAATCCTCTCATGTAAATTTTAACGCACAAAGGTAGAAACAATAACATAAAGTAATAATAAAGAAGAAAAGGATGCAGGTGGGTGGAGCTGGGCCAGGGGACCAGAACTGTTCTGATAGCAGTCTTGGCAAGGAACTGTGTATCCTGCATTGACTCAGTGAATGATGCTACTTCATGAAGAGGATTAGAATATTTAATGTGGGGTCCCTCATGTATCTCATTCAGCCCATATCTTGGCTCCTGTATCTATGTACTTTTCTATTATTGGAGGCAGTTTGCTTTCCCCTTTGGATTCATGTGTGTCCGTATATTTAGGGAATTTGTTTTTTAACACATACCCCTTTTCTGTCAGCATCATCAAACTGTTCTTTTCCACAGGCTGCTTTTTCTGTGACTTTATACATGATTAGGACTTCCTTAAGTCAGCAGCAAGCAACCTTGGAGGTTTTGCAGTAAAACAAACAGTTGATCTCTGAAAAACCTAAGGAGCTCATTCATAGTTGTAAGAAAAAAGTCATTAGGTAAATGAAGAATGTAAATGCTCATTTTAAAGAAAGAATAACATAAACTATTAACAAATATTCAGAAATCTTTACTTGCAATGATGAACACAAAAGTGTTCATAGCAAAAAAAAAAAAAAAGTGTTCATAGCAGAAAAGTACTGATTTTCTGACTACTAAGAAAGGATTTGAGAAATATAGTGATCATCGCTAGCCAGTCTTACTATTTCCTTATCCCTTTACCTTCCTCTAGTCCCTTAGATATTCCATTGTACGATATGCAAGTGCACTCAGATTTTTGGTGGATTAAGTTTGAACATATATTTTAAATGCGTTAACTGTGCCTGCACTTAGGTGGTAGAGCAATGTGTGATTTTTTTCCCCCTCTGCTTTATTTTCTCCAAATTTTTAAAAATGAGCAAATATTTTTAGCTTGAAAAAATATCCAAACAACTAAATGAATGCCCTTTATCTACCCTGCTGTTGCCTCTTGCTGCTGTCTTTCCTTCAGATCTTTTCTCTGTTTTACCCTTTTTAATTCCTGAAGTCTGGCTTCCTGCTCTCCTTGCCAATTCAGTGACCTTTTTTTGAGTCTTTATTTTTCATTTTGTCTCTAATTTTTCTTCTTATTAAGATTGCTTCATACTTGGGAAATTTTCATTTATTCATTTTTGAGAGTCACCTTTGGATCGGCTACTCAGAGGCCAGGCACTAGGGATTCCATGAGCAAGGATGTAGGATCTCCGATTTGGGGACATTTCTTCTTATTAATATTTTATCTTTTCTGTGTCTTTCCTCTAGATACTTTTTAATTATGAATATACAAACACTTATTTCTCAGCCATGCATTCTTTTTTTCTTTTTATGTCTTTGCTAAAGTCAAGAAATAGGCTGATAAGACAGCTCTAACCACATCTGTTCGTTCATTCACCAGAGTACAGGTTGCCCCCAGTGTCATCTTAAACTTGGCCTTTTCACACTAACCCTTCTTCTGTCCTATGATGCCTTGCCACTTCAATTTGCTTTCTTTTCCAGTTACTCTAGTCCTTTGGTAGCAGATATCACTGTTCCTTCATTCTGTCAGGCTAGCAATATTGGTTTCATATTTGATTTTGCCCTCTTATCCCTTACCCAGAATTTTAACATGTTGCCAAGTTTGCCTTGTCACTTAAAGTTTTTCCCTGTCTTCCCATTTCTACTGCCAGGACCATAGCTAAGTGCTTTACCATCTCATTCCTGGATTATTACAGCAGCAAAATAGCTGTTCTCTGCCCCTAGCCTTTCCCCTGCACTCAAATATGCTGTATATTGCTGCCAAAGTAAGTCTTCTGGAACATCTTTTTTTATGTAGTCCCCTTCTAAAACTTATAGTAATTTCATCTTGCCTGCTGTATCATGTCTGAGTGTTTGTCAGGTTTCAAAGGCCTGTGTAGGGACTTCTCTGGTGGTCCAGTGGTTAAGAATCCCCCTTCCATTGCAGAGGACGTAGGTTTGATCCCTAGTCAAGGAACGAACATCCCACATGCCTTGGGGCAACTAAGCCCATGCACTTCAACTACTGAGCCTGAGCACCAGAACTAGAGAGAAGCTGGGATGCTGCAAGAGAGATTGCATGTGCTGCAACTAAGGCTCAATTCAGCCAAATAAATAAGTATTAAAAAAAAAAAAGCCTGTGTAATCTAGCCCTGTACAATCCATCCAATGCTGTTCCTTACTGTTTGCAAGCATTTGATCCACTTCAGTGTAGGAGGCACTTTTCTATTTGCCTTATATCTTGTGGTCCTGTTTTGTATCTTTTCTGGAATCTCTACTCCCCTGTGTCCAAATCCTGCTTAATCACATTTCAGCTAGCTTGAAGTCATATCTCAAGTCATTGTACTATTCATCATTCTTTACTCTAGTCCACGTATGCTTTTTCTTGACCTCATTTCATATATTGAGGTCTGTACAATTTAGCAGTCAGTGTTAATTTTTTTCTTATGCTGTTTATTATTATTATTATTTTCCTATGCCATTTTATTATTATTATTATTATAGGTCTTCTTGCCTTGTGTGGGCTTTCTCTAGTTGTGGTGTGTGGGTTTCTCTTGTTGCAGTGTGTGGGCTTAGTTGCCCTGTAGTGTGTGGACTGTTAGCTCCCAGACCAGGGATTGAACCCACATCCCCTGCATTGGATGGTGAATTCTTAACCACGAGACCACCAAGGGAGTCTCGCCTATGCTGTTTTAGTAAAGAACAAGTTCTTTGAAGCTAAGGGCAACATCTTTTGCATCTTTTTATTTCTCATGTGACAATAGGTACTATTGCATACCATTTTGTTTACTATATTCTTAAAGATAATTTGTTTTTTCTATATATTGTTTCTATATTTGATATATTTAATGTCTTAATTTTCACCCCAAACAAGTTACTAAACTCATGCTGCATTTTATATAGTAGAGGCATTATATCAGTTGCTTTTTTTAAATAATGTTGGTGAAACTGGAAAAAATCATGTATTTTGAGTTTCAGTTCTACTGGTCAAATATTTTTTACTATATTTAGATTTTAAAAAATGTATATCCCAAGTGAGATATACTCATTTAGGTATCTCATTTAAAAAGTGCTGAGCAGAACTTCCCTGGTGACTCAGTGGTAAAGAATCCTCCTGCCAGTGCAGGAGACACAAGTTCAATCCCTGATCCAGGAAGATCCTACATGCCGTGGAGCAGCTAAGCCACGTTCACCACAACTGTTGATCCTGTATATCTAGAGCCCAGGAGCCATAGCTGCTGAAGCCCTCACACACTGCAGCAAGAGAAGACACCTCAATGAGAAGCCTGCACACCACAACTAGAGAGTAGCTTCTGCTCACCACAACTGAAGAAAAGCCTGAGCAGCAGTGAAGACAGCACAGCCAAAAAGAAATAAATAAAATTATTTAACAGAGAATACTGAGCAGGTAACTACTACATAGTTAAGTAGCCTTTCATGAATCAGTGTACTGCTTGATTAGTACAGTAGTCCAGGGTATGAACGACTTGGGTATGAACTGGGCACGTCTACATTTATACGGAATTTTTTCAATAAATACATGATATAGTACTACACCCCATGGTTGGTTGAATCTGTGGATATAGAAGCACAGATACTTAGGGTGACCGTGTAAAGTTTTACTCAGGTTTTTGATTGCATGGGGGTAGGCTTCCTTGACCTCTGTATTGTTCAGAGGTCAACTGCATTTAGTTAGGGTTTTCTGGACTGATCAGCTATGTCCCAGCTTAGTTCCCAAGAGATCAACTTGGACTTTTGAAGATTCCGTTAACATTAAAGCTATCTCCCTGGAGATAGCTTCTTGTAAGTTTGGTCCTGGTGAAAGATTTGACCATCTTATCGTAGGAGCCAAGATCAAAAGCTAAAGTAACTTGCTGAGTCATAGCTAAAATCTGAAAACAGCAAAGGAAACCTGTGAGTGAGGGCAAGTAACTGAGGGAGGTGGATTTAACTGGGAATTAAGGAGGGAATGACCAAAATAGGAAAATAATTCTGAGGAATTGAAGTGTTTGCAATTCATAAACAGGCTACTCTGCTGAGCCTATTTATCTGACATAGAGCCTTTTTTGTTTATTTGGTCTGATATTCTTTCAGAGAGGTACAACAACTACTTTATCTTTAAAAGACCCCTTAAGCTTTAAAATTGCATTTATATGATGCTACTTGGTTTGTTGAGCTGAGAAGAGAAGCAAAAGGCAAATGAGAAAAGGAAAGATACATCTATCTGCATGCAGAGTTCCAAAGAATAGCAAGGAGAGACAAGAAAGCCTTCCAAAATGATCAATGCAAAGAAATAGAGTGAAACAATACAATGGGAAAGATTAGAGATCTCTTCAAGAAAATCAGAGATACCAAGGGAACATTTCATGCAAAGATGGGCACAATAAAGGACAGAAATGGTATGGACCTAACAGAAGCAGAAGATATTAAGAAGAGGTGGCAAGAATACACAGAACTATACAATAAAGATCTTCATGACCCAGATAACCATGATGGTGTGATCACTTACCGAGAGCCGGACATCCTGGAATGCTAAGTCAAATGAGCCTTAGGAAGCATCACTACAAACAAAGCTAGTGGAGATGATGGAATTCCAGTTGAGCTATTTCAAATCCTGAAAGATGACACTGTGAAAGTGCTGCACCCAATATGCCAGCAAATTTGGAAAACTCAGCAGTGGCCACAGGACTGGAAAAGGTCAGTTTTCATTCCAATCCCAAAGAAAGGCAATGCCAAAGAATGCTCAAACTACCGCACAATTGCACTCAATCTCACACGCTAGGAAAGTAATGCTCAAAATTCTCCAAGCCAGGCTTCAGCAGTACGTGAACCGTGAACTTTCAGATGTTCAAGCTGGTTTTAGAAAAGGCAGAGGAGCCAGAGATCAAATTGCCAACATCCGCTGGATCATCGAAAAAGGAAGAGAGTTCCAGAAAAACATCTATTTCTGCTTTATTGACTATGCCAAAGCCTTTGACTGTGTGGATCACCATAAACTGTGGAAAATTCTGAAAGAGATGGGAATACCAGACCACCTGACCTGCCTCTTGAGAAACCTGTATGCAGGTCAGGAAGCACCAGTTAGAACTGGACATGGAACAACAGACTGGTTCCAAATAGGAAAAGGAGTTCGTCAAGGCTGTATATTGTCACCCTGCTTATTTAACTTCTATGGAGAGTACATCATGAGAAATGCTGGGCTGGAAGAAGCACGAGCTGGAATCAAGATTGCCAGGAGA
The DNA here is from genome assembly GCF_000754665.1 of Bison bison bison. NCBI lineage: Eukaryota > Metazoa > Chordata > Mammalia > Artiodactyla > Bovidae > Bison > Bison bison. The sequence goes on along the minus strand of NW_011494638.1, from coordinate 4,180,099 downwards.
AATATCAATAACCTCAGACATGCAGATGACACCACCCTTATGGCAGAAAGTGAAGAAGAACTAAAAAGCCTCTTGATGAAAGTGAAAGTGGAGAGTGAAAAGGTTGGCTTCAAGCTCAACATTCAGAAAACTAAGATCGTGGCATCCAGTCCCATCACTTCATGGCAAATAGAGAAACAGTGGAAACAGTGTCAGACTTTATTTTTTAGGGCTCCAAAATCACTGCAGATGGTGATTGCAGCCATGAAATTAAAAGACGCTTACTCCTTGGAAGGAAAGTTATGACCAACCTAGATAGCCTATTGAAAAGCAGAGACATTACTTTGCCAACAAAGGTCCATCTAGTCAAGGCTATGGTTTTTCCTGTGGTCATGTATGGATGTGAGAGTTGGACTGTGAAGAAAGCTGAGCGCCTTAGAATGAATGCTTTTGAAGTGTGGTGTTGGAGAAGACTCTTGAGAGTCCCTTGGACTGCAAGGAGATCCAACCAGTCCATTCTGAAGGAGATCAGCCCTGGGATTTCTTTGGAAGGAATGATGCTAAAGCTGAAACTCCAGTACTTTGGCTACCTCATGCGAAGAGTTGACTCATTGGAAAAGACTCTGATGCTGGGAGGGATTGAGGGCAGAGGAGAAGGGGACGACAGAGGATGAGATGGCTGGATGGCACCACTGACTCGATGGACGTGAGTCTGAGTGCACTCCGGGCGTTGGTGATGGACAGGGAGGCCTGGAGTGCTGTGATTCATGGGGTTGCAAAGTGTTGGACACGACTGAGCGACTGAACTGAACTGAACTGAAGGTGAAGCTACTGAGGTGCAGAAAGGTTGAGTAATTGCTGAAGGTCACACTCAACAGTGGCTACATATTTGAAGATATATACTACAGAAGATAGTGAAGGACAGGGAAGCCTGATGTGCTTGCATTCATGGGGTCGCAAAAGCGGACACGACTGAGCAACTGAACTGAACTGAATATTTGAATATAATTCTGCTATAGCATTGTTTACTCTGTATTGCAAAAGATTTCCACTAAGTCGAAATCTTTAGTTTCAGTGATGAATTGATGAATAAAAATGAAACAGATAGTGCTTAGTCATCATCGTACTCAGCCCTGGTTGACAATTAAAAGACACACAAACACCCACAGACACAATGCGAGGGACCATGTGTGCAAGAAAATATGAGATGTATAATCCAGGAGTCAGCAAGGTTTTGCTCCCAAGGGCTTAATATTAAATATTTTTTACTTTGTAGTACATAGTCTCTGTTGCAACTACATTACCCTGCCAGGGTATTAGGAAAGTGCCGTCAACAATATATAGATGAATGGATATGGTCAAATTTATCTCACTGCTGGCAGGATTTGGCCCTTGGGCAGTCATTTGTAGACCCTATATACCACTGCTACCTGAGAAAACTGTGCAAGGAATATAGATAACTGTTTTCAATCTTCACTGTCTTACATTGACAAAGAATGGACAGTAGTCAGGTATTAATTGTCTTATAATTCTACCTTTGGTAAAACCAGGATTATATGCAAATCATAATAGAATGCTAATGAGAGTTATGTTTCGGTTATAGTCTTACCTCACCTCCCAGTGATGATAATAAAGTCTGTTGACTTTTGATTTCTGGTCTAACATATAAAGAGTTGGAAAGTCTTCATTCCTGTTGTCACAAGAATAAAAGGAGGAGAAAAGTAGCTATTTTGAAATACATCCAGAGCTCTCTGTTCTCTTTAACAAGACCTGCCTCAAGGGAAACTTTTACCAGAGCTAACCACCTGAGACTTTGTTGTTGTTTAGTTGCTAAGTTGTATCCACCTCTTCTGTGATCCCATGGACAGTAGCCGGCCAGGCTCCTCTGTCCATGGGATTTCCCAGGCAAGAATACTAGAGTGGGATGCTATTTCCTTCTCCAGGGGATCTACCCAATCCTGGGATTGGGCCCATGAATCCTGCATTGACAGGTGGAGTCTTTACCACTAAGCAACTTACTAAAGGTTAACTGACCAGAGGGAAAGAAAATACCCAACTTTAGCCCCCTCTAATCTTCCATGTGGGGGAAGGGAAGTATCCCCACTCAAGCCCACTAAATGACCTGAGACCTAATCATAGGACAATAGAATCCGCCTCACCGCCCCCCCCCCCCCCCAAATTTTACCACATCAGTAGGGCTTCTGTATAATAATGGGATTACAGCTAAAACAACTGTAAGCCTCAGACCTTATTTAGTAAGTACCCTATAGGTACTCTTAAAAACAACACAGGAGACAAAAACAAGTAAGTTAGAGAAAATTTTAGCTTCAGACACCACAGCCGTGGCAAATTAATGCAGCCTAACTTCTAGCCAGACGTACATAAAACCTCACAGTAAGGAGCTATCTCAATTACTTTCACCAACATCATCATGTCTGTCTTTCAACAAAAAATTGTAAGGCATACTAAAAGGCAGAAGCCACAATCTGAAGAGGTAAGCCCAGTATCAGAACCAGACTCGCACATGATACAGATTTTGGAATTATCAGACTGAATTTAAAAACACTAGATTAATATGCTAAGGGTGCTAATGGAAAAAATGACTAGCATGCAAGAACATATGTGTAATGTAAGCAGAGAGGTGGAAACTCAAAGAAAGAACCAAAAGGAAATGCTAGAAGTCAAAAATACTGTAACAGAAATGGAGAATGCCTTTGATGGGTCCATCAGTAGACTGACCGGACTTGACTGAGGAACAAATCAGTGAGTGTGAAGATATGTAAATAGAAATTTCCAAAACCAAGATGCAATATGGAAGAAAGAATAAAAAAAAGATGTAACAGAATATCTGAGACTGTGGGATGATTATGGAAAATGTAACGTGTAGTTGGAATACCAGAAGAAGAAAGAAAAAAAGGAACAGAAAAAAATATTTCAACATTTTAATGGCAGAATTTTCTCAGTTAGTGACAGATACCATACCACAGATTCAGGAAGCTCAGAGTACCAAGCCAGATAATTAACAAGAAGAAGGCTGAGCACCGAAGAATTGATGCTTTTGAAGTGTGGTGTTGGAGAAGACTCTTGAAAGTCCCTTGGACTGCAAGGAGATCCAACCAGTCCATTCTGAAGGAGATCAGCCCTGGGATTTCCTTGGAAGGAATGATGCTAAAGCTGAAACTCCAGTACTTTGGCCACCTCATGCGAAGAGTTGACTCATTGGAAAAGACTCTGATGCTGGGAGGGATTGGGGGCAAGAGGAGAAGGGGACGACAGAGGATGAGATGGCTGGATGGCATCACTGACTCGATGGACGTGAGTCTGGGTAAACTTGCGGAGTTTGTGATGGACAAGGGAGGCCTGGCGTGCTGCAATTCATGGGGTCGCAAAGAGTCGGACACGACTGAGCGACTGAACTGAACTAGTGAAAGTGAAAGTTGCTCAGTCATGTCCAACTCTGTGACCCCATGGACTGTACCCTTCATGGAATTCTCCAGACCAGAATACTGCAGTGGATAGCCGTTCCCTTCTCCAGGGGTTCTTTCCAACTCAGGGATCGAACCCAGGTCTCCCACATTGTAGGCAGATTCTTTACCAGCTGAGCCATGAGGGAAGCCCAAGAATACTGGAGGGGGTAGCCTATCCCTTCTCTAGTTTATCTTCCCCACCCAGGAATTGAACCGGGGTCTCCTGCATCGAAGGTGAATTCTTTACCAACTGAGCTATCAGGGAAGCCCCACACCTAATATCTATATCTAAGCTTATTATGTTCAAACTGTAGGAAATTAAATACAAAGAGGACATCTTGAAAGAAGTCAGAGGAAAATAACCACCTTACCTACAAGGAACAAAAGTAAGAATTGCATCATTACATCAGACTTCTCTTCAGAAACCAAATAAGCAAGCAACCAACAGAGTAGAGTTAAAATATTTAGCGTTGAAAGAAGAAAATTGGAATTCTGTATCCAGTGAAATTATCCTTCAAAAGTGAAGAAGAAATAAAGGCTTTCTCAGACCAACAAAAATGAGAGGATCTGCTTTGCAAGAAATGTTAAAGAAAAGTCCTTGAAGGAGAAGGAACGTGATATAGACCACTCAGGTCTTCATAAAGATAGGAAGAATAAGTAATAAATTAAGTTTAAATAAAATCTTTTATTTTTCCTTAATTGATTTAATGGCTGATAGTTCAGAATAATGTGTTTGGTGATTATAGCTGTGGATAAGTGTAATGAATGACAATAATGTTATAAGGGACAGAAGGGAGGAACAGGGAATACTCTTAGAATGTACTTGCGCTAACTGTCAAGTGGTATAGTGTTACTTGGAAGTGAACTTAGAGTAGTCATAAAAATTACCTGGGGTAACCAGTAAATAGATTTACAAAGGAAGTATAATTGACACACCAAGAGAGTATAGAAAATAGAATCATAAAATACTTGAAAGAAGGACCAAAGAAGGGAGAAAGTGGAGAAGACCAAAAAAGAAAAAAAGAAGAGGCAATGAATAGTAAACAGTTACAAATATGGTACATATTAATTCAACTGTATTGGTCACTTTAAATGTGAATATTCTAAATTAAAAGACAGAAGCTGTCAGAGTAGATTAAAAAACAAGCAAGCCCCAACTGTATATTGTCTACAAGTATTATCTTTCTTATACTTTGGTACTTTATCCTTTAGTAACCAATTACTTGTAAAATATCTCAAGAATATGTTGTAACACTAAATTCAAGAAACTTTGCTATAAAAGTTACAAGCAAAAGGTGAGCAATTTAAGTGGTAGAGCTCAAGGGAGAGTAGCCTTGTTTTGTGCCCAGTTTTGTTTATAAACTATTTAATATTCTCCATTTAAAATTAATTTTATAATAAAGTAATTATTGAGCATTTCTTGTGTAGATTCTGATTTTATTCTGATTTTTACATAGCTTTAATGAGATAATTCGCATACTGTTAAGTTCATCTGTTTTAAGCATACAATTCAGTGGGTTTGTAGTATATTTGCAGAGTTTTCAATCACCATGATCTGATTTTAGATGTTTTAATTTTTTTAAGCAACTGACAAATGAACTATATTGACTAGAAGTAGAAAGATGGTATCTCTAATTGTAATTCTGAAGAGTCAAAGGCAGTAGGAGCATTTGAGGTAGTGTTTTTGTTTTATATGTTGATAGATACTTAACAGTAGGACATGGGTTTCTAAAAACTCAGAGATGAAGTTGCATTTGTCTCTACTCTTTTTCTCCGCAGTCTTTGCTTGTCTTCATCCTCTATGGACCAGTCTTTCATTATTTTAGGTGTTTGTCTAAGTATTGCTTTGAGCTTCGTCATAACTGGTTAAATACTTGTGTGGGTCTTGTTATGGCACACATTAAGACATCACTGTTTTATGTATTTGTAATTATAAACCACTGTGTGTCAGTTTTCGCTTTTTTCTTTAACATACTTTTTAAACGAATGAGGTAGTTGTACTATCCTAAATTAATTTTCTCTTTAAGATGGTTAGAAAATTTCTCTGCCAGGCATAAAACTTACAAAATAGAATAACTTTTAACTTTAAAATCTTACATATTTAACAGTTTTAAAGTGAAAATAATCAGAATCACAAAGAGGCAGTCCAGTGCAGTGATATAAGTCATTATATGATATTCTGAAACTAGTTGCCTTGGTTTGCCACTTAAGTCATATAACCTTTTGAAGTTTTCTCCTTAATCAGTGAAATGAAAACAGTAATAGGTTTACCTGCTAGTATTGTAGTGAAGATTAAATGAGATAATTCATGTGAGACACTGAGTATGGAATCTGGCACATGGTAAGTACTCAATATATGTTGCCTGTTATTTTTTAACCACAGTAAAATTCAAAGAGCTTTTCAGTTTAACACGTAATCAGTTTACACAGAGAATTTGGATTACTTCCTGATTCTAATTACTGAATTACTGTACTGTAATAGAAGGAACCATATTTGAAGGAAGTTTTCCAGGCTGAGGGAACAGCAAATGCATAAGTTGTGAGAAGGCCACCCCAAGCAGGCCAAGTGTTGACAGTGCCTCAGAGTGTGCAAGTGAGGTCAGAGATAGAGGGGGTGCAGATTTGTGTAGGGCCTTGCAGGCCTAGTAAGCACTAAGACTTAGGCTTTCCCTCTGAGTGAGATGGAAGGCTCTTAGCAGAGGGGTGACATGACCCTACTGATGTTTTAAAAGGCTCACTGCTCCACTGCTTTCCCAACTCTAACACCTGCTTGGTAAATTTCTACTTAGCCTTCAGAACTCAACTCAGTAATCCCAGAAGGAAATAATCTTTCCTGAATAGTTAAGGTAAATCTAAATCAGGTCCATAATCACTCTCCTCTTAGGTTGTAATTCTAATTACCAGGCATTACAGTTATAGTAAAATAATCAGATAACTTCATAGTTTCCTTTGTTAGAATATTAGCACCATGAAGCCAGGGACTCTATCTCTCAGAAATATTTCCCGAGTGCAGTGAATGCATGCATTATATACGAGCTAACTCAACAGCTATGCCCCGAACTTCTTTTACACTTCAGTCAGAGGTCTGGTGCAGTTTTCCTCCTCTTCCTCCTCCCACCTTCCACTGTCTACCTCTCATGTCATGTTTTAAGTTATAAATTACCAAGTGTAGAAGTTGTAAATAAAAACGGAAATTTTAATATTTTTACCATTTAAAATCTTGTTTTCTTGATAAACCATTTTCATCAGTATGAAAATATTAACTTATTTTAAGTTTCTGTTTAGAGATGACCTTTTTGAATGTCTAATTTAGTGTTAGTATAGACAGCATTACCAAAATTAGATCGTTTTATCAGAATTCAGATTGGTTTGTATAATCTCAAGTTGGTGTTTTTTAGCATGAAGCATGAAACATTTTTCTGAAACTGACCAACATATTCTCTTTTTCCTCAGTGTGGTAGTATGTACGTAAAAATATATACATGTGTATATATACACATATATATGTGTGTGTATGTATATTATGTTTTATTGCGAGGAAGTATTAAGTGCTCTTAATAGAAATTTGTTAAATTTCTTATTGGGGAGGAGAAAAAAATGACTTTGTGTCACTGGCCCACTTGTTTATTTTTAGCCTCTGGAAATGATGGCATGTCAGATTAGTACAGCCTGAATGTATTTATCGGTATGAGGGAAACAATATAAGGGAAAGTTGGGCATATCAACAACCTGTGCACTTAGCTGTGATTCTTAAGGCTTAATTCTCAGGTGATGTGTCTTTCTTGAGGGACATTTCCAGGGAATGCAAGATTAACTAGACACTTAAGTTTTTATGTCTATCTCAATTCTTTAAAAAATCTTTCTGATCACTTTTTTTTCTCTCCCTTGTAGAGTAATGAAGTTTTTTATTCACTGTTGATTGCTTGAGGATTTTTAGAGTTTTGTTTTGTTCTTTTTAAAACAGAGAATTCCAAAACAGTTTCCCCCAGGTAAGATGGATCTGTGAAAGTGAAGTTGCTCAATCATGTCCCACTCTTTGTGACCCCATGGACTGTAGCTTACCAGGCTCCTCAGTCCATGCAGTTTTCCAGGCAAGAGTACTGGAGTGGGTTACCATTTCCTTCTCCAGGGGATCTTCCCAACCCAGGGATGGAACCCTGGCCTTCTGCATTGCAGGCAGCCACTTTACCGTCTGAGCCACCAGGGAAGCCCCAAGATGGATCTGAGGAACCTCCAAATATTAAGAAAGCTCTCTTTGTTCTTAGCTTGTGGTTCATCATGCTTACTCCAGTCCCAGTGTTGGGTGCCACTTTTCTTGGGGCTGCAGTCTTGTTTTTATGCTCTTCCTCTCTGGAGGGTTTCACACAGTATGTGCTCAACCACTTTTAGCTTTTCATTCTATGTATCATATATGCCATAATGATAAGGAAATCTTTGGGTATGGACTTGAATTTGTTGTTGTCCTTTGGTTACTAAGTCATGTCTGACTCTTGGTCACCCCATGAGCTGAAGCATGCCACTGTCCTCTGTCATCTGCTATCTCCCAGAGTTTGCTCAAATTCATGTCCATTGAGTCAGTGATGCTATCTAAACATCTCATCCTCTGCTGCCCCCTTGTCCTGTTGCCTTCAGTCTTTCCCAGCATCAGAGTCTTTTCCAGTGAGTGGACTCTTTACATCAGGTGACCAAAGTATTAGAGCTTTAGCTTCAGCATCAGTCCTTCGAATGAATATTCAGGGTTAATTTCCTTTAGGATTGACTTGGTTTGATCTCCCTGCTGTCCAAGGGACTCTCAAGAGTCTTCTGCAACACCACAATTTGAAAGCATCAAGTCTTCGGTGCTCAGCCTTCTTTATGGTCCAGCTCTCATGGGTCCAGTATATCAGAGTCACACTTTTGTTATCTGAAAGAGCAGGTCTTAACACAGTGTGTAAGCATTTACAGTTTTCTCTCTATATTACCTTCTTGTTCCATCTTTGCTTCTAGCTCATTTAGTCTGGGTTTTCATTCTCAGTTTCTTTCATCACTTTCTTTTTTCTCCCAGTCTTGCCTCTGCAGTCAGCCTGTAACATCTGATAATCATTCTTACCAGAGCTATTCCTTGCTCTCTATCCTGCTCTAGTTGATTTCCCTCAGTATAAGTAATGGTGAATATCTGTTCTCCACCGCTTCTTAATTTTTATAATCACCAGTTCCTCACTTCTTCTAGTCATTTCTTCAGTCAGACTCTCTGTGGCCCCAGAATATTTGTATTGGTCAATTATTACATTTACTTCTTTAGACTTCTGTCTTATAAATGTAGATCATTTCATCTAAAATAAGATGAGATAATTTCCAGTAATTGGTGAAAAGAAATAATTTCCTCACAGTTCTTATATTAGTACAGTACAAGGTATTATTCATAACAACTAATTTGGAACCTCCTTGTTTGTATCCCTCGATTTTTCTCCATTCTCCCTACCTTTTTTATTGTTTTGTTCTTATACTTTTCTTTTTCCCCCTCTTCTTTTACTTTTTTTTCTGTTTCTTACCTTTCTCTCCCCATCATAAAAGAAAAAGCTCATCTGTGTAATTTGTATGTCTTCTTAAATTTAGAATCTGAGAAGTTGATAGCTTTATTTTCTGTTGGGTTATTTTGAAGCCTAGTCAGGTTTTTATCCTTTTTCCTTTTGGCCTCGTCACCCTGCATTTGGGATCTTAGTACCCCGACCAGGAATGGAATCCATGCCCCTTTCAATGGAAGTGCAAAATCTTTTTTTTTTTAAGTTGGAGGATAGTTGCTTTACAGTGTTGTGTTGGTTTCTGCCGTACATCACCATGAATCAGCCATATGTGCCTATGTCCCCTCTCTCTTAAACCTCCCTCTCGCCCGCCCTACCCCTTTAAATTATCACAGAGCATCAGACTGAGCTCCCTGTGTTATACAGAAACTTCCCATTAGCTGTTTTACATATGGGAATGTATATATTTCAGCGCTGCTCTCAGAATTTGTCCCACCCTCCTCTTCCCCAACGGTGTCCATAAATCTGTGTTTGAATCTCTATTCTTGCCCTGCAAATATGTTCATCAGTACCATTTTTCTAGCTTCCATGTATATGCATTAATATATTTGTTTTTCTGACTTATTTCACTGCGTATAACAGGCTCTAGGTCCATCTACCTCACTAGAACTGGCTCAGATTCATTCATTTCTATGGTTGAGTAATGTCCCATTTTATATGTGTACCACAGCTTCTTCATCCATTCATCTGTCAACAGACATCTAGGTTGCTTCCACGTTCTGGCTGTTGTAAATTGTGCTGCAGTGAACATTGGGTTACATGTGTCTTTTAGAATTATGGATTTCTCAGGGTATATGCCTAGTAGTGGGATTGCTGGGTTATATGGTAGTTTTATTCCTAGTTTTTTAACATCACCATGCTGTTCTTCATAGTGGCTGTATCGATTTACATTCGCACCAGCAGTACAAGGGGGTCCCCTTTTCTCCATACCCTTTCCAGCATTTATTGTTTATAGATTTTTTGATGATGGCCTTTCTGACTGGTGTGAGGTGATACTTCATTGTAGTTTAGATTTGCATTTCTCTAATAATAAGTGATGTTGAGCATTTTTTCATGTGTTTATTAGCCATCTATATGTAGAAGCACAGAGTATTAACCACTGGACTGCCAGGGAGTCCCTAGTCAGATTTTAAAGAAAAGATGTGATGAGCCTTTGCTGTGGAAAAGATTATGCAAAATTATTTACTAATGTACTGTAGAGAAGGTGTGAGTCAGCAGGCGAGTATAAAAGGGAAGGACCATGCTTGGCTGATTGCTTTCTTGCTTTAGTCTCCATATATAAGGCTACCAAATTGCCACCAGTTGAAGACAGATAGGAATTGACAAAGAGACATTTTGGGATACTTGACTCCTGAAGTGAGATGTGAAATGTTGTGAATTGTCTAAAATTTCAACCTATTTGGGTAGATATGCAGCTTAGTCTTGCTTTATTTAAATAATATAAGTTCTCTGTAGCTGTTTAAAATCTTTTTTTTTTTTTTAATAAGTGGGAAGTTGTGTTCCACCATTGGTAATGCAATATGAAGAATTTAGATTTTGCTCAGACAGTTGCTTTTCTGGATGAAGACAAAGAACTGTGAGGGACTATAACTAAAACCCAACTGAAGAAATTCAGTTTTATAGGAAATTGTTCTGGATGTCAGTATTGCAGTGTGTTTGCTATTTGAATATATAGCTGAGGTTACATGTGTTTAATCTTTGTGATAATTTAAAGAGATGAAAAGGCTTTGGAGTGATCGTGGCAGATTAAAAAACTTTGTATTTTGGACCTGTAATATTTGGCTGTTTTGGATTGCAGCTGTTCATCCATTGAGTTCCAAATATAAAACTGTTACGTACATTCATAATAAAATTTTTGTTACTGTCATTTATATTTTTAAAAATTTAAAATAATAATCAAGTTTTTGTTTCAGTTATAGTACAAGTACCTGATAAAAAGGGCATCACAAATGAGCAGGAGGACTATTTAAGAAATGATATTAGTGTAATTGCTTAAATTTAGAGCCTCAGCTCATAGCAGTGATTAACACATTAGAGATGAGTAAATGGTTAAATGAAAAGAAAAAAATCAAATGGTTAAAAGACTAGAGCAAAATAGAAATTAATTCATGTGGCGTGAAAGATGTGTTCCTGTTAGAAGTAGTAGAAGACATCTCAGAAGAAATTAAAAGAAAAAAAGATTTTACTATTTAAGATAAAAAACAAAAAGCTTAGTAATTTTCCTTACCTCCTACTCTAAATTAAAACCCAAACAGAACAGAATAAAATTTAAATGGTTATGCTCCCATTAAAAATGGTTGGGGAGAATAAGTGAATAAAACCTTTGATGGAGTCTTAGTGGAATTTTAAAAAAGCAATATAGTTACACAATGTCACAAATATAACCAATCATACAAACACATGCATGCACATAAGCACACACCCACACACAAACCGTATCTTAGAAGAGAAAGTGAAAGAAGAACACAACAAAATACTGCCTTTCATAATGTTGTGAGTGGTGGTGTGGGTGATTTCCAAAATAATTTATTTTTTTAAGATGTACTTTCTAGCCTCTCTGAAGTACGTGCTTACTTTACTTTAAAAAATGTTCCTTACAGGATCAAGTCTAAACACTTCCTAATTTGTCAGCTTATCTTCTCTGTCTTCCTTTCTCTTACACAGTATCTCTATTATTGGGACTAACACAATGCTTTTTATAAAATTTTATAGAAATTTTAATGTGAATACCTTCAGTTTCTTTGATTTCACAATATAGCCCACCACATCCTGTATTAGGTCCTACTGTATCACACATTTAGCTTATATGTCCAGCCCTGGAAGATAGCCTTGCCATGTGCCTCTTACCTGATAGGTGTTTTGCAGTTTGTGCTATTCTGTAATAGGTCTGTCATATAGTCTCTGCCCTGGTTTTGACTTCCTTCTTCCCTCTGCATATTCAGAGACAGTTTTCAAGACCATAATTGGGTCACCCCTGTTTACTGTATTCTTTCCAGTGTTTATTTTCCCCCATTTTACCTATTACTTCCAGTATAGCAATTATCACAGTTTGCTTGTACCATATATTTTTACTGTGTATGTCTTTCTTTCCCAGTAGATGTTGGGCCCCTGATGGGCAACAACTATATCTTATCCATTCATCTTTGTATCTCCCACAGTGCTATGTTAGTAAATATTTATGGTCTTAAATTGATGTAAATAATAATTTGTCATAGATTAAATCACTAGTCAGAAAGATGTTTTAGTTCTTTTTTACTTATATGCATTTATTCTTATTTGATATGTAATCTAAGTACATTGTCTTTTTTAAAAAGATCATTTTTTAGATTTTAAAAGCAAGTAATATTATTTACAAAAACCTTATAAACATGTTTCTTTTTATCCTGTTTTCCTATAAATAATTTTTGTTTATTTTGGTCTAGTTGAAATCATATTGTATATTGTGTCCTTCTTTAATAGTCATATAATGATTCATTCATTTAACAAATATTAGTAAGTGCCTGTTGTTAGGCAAGGATTCTTTGAGAACTCTGGGCTTAAAGCAGTAAACAAAACAGTAAAAAAAAAAAAGTCTGCTTTCTTAAAGTTTGTATTGTAGTTGTGGGAGACATAAACAATAAAATATATTGTGATATAATATATCACACTAAGTGATATGCTGGTAGGGTCTTCCCTGGTGATATGATGGTAAATTATATATACACAACAATAAATAAATACATATACACTAAGTGATATGCTGGTAAATTATGTATACACGTGTGCCACCATTTCTTTGTTCATTTATCTGTCAGTGGACACTTAAGTTTTCTTCCATAACTTGGCTCTTGTAAATACTGCTGCAGCGAACATAAGGGTGAATATATATTTTTGAATTAGTGCTTTTGTTTTCTTTGGATAAAGACTGAGCAGTTGGATTGGTGGATCATATGGTAGTTCTCGTCTTAATTTCTTCAGGAACCTCCCTACTGTTTTCCATAGTGTGCCTGTTTACATTCACCAACAGTGCCTAGGATTCCTTTTTATCCACATCTCTGATAATACTTGTTATTTCTTGTCTTTCTGATAATAGCCATCCTAACAGGTATGAGATGATAACTCATTGTGGTTTTGATTTGCATTTCCCTGATGATGAGTGGTGGTGTGCATCTGTCCATGTGTCTGTTGAGCATCTGTAATGTCTTTTTTGGGGGAAATATTTATTCAGGTCTTCTGCTCAGTTTTTAATTGGATTATTTTTTGGTGAGGGCTGTAATCCTGAAGAAAAGGAAAACCCAGGAGGTGAGCTCACTCTGACTTTCTAAAGTACAATTCGGGGAAGTAGAGCCCACACAGAAACCAGAGGTTTGTTGAGATGGTGGAAACAGTGATTGATGTGCATGGCTGCTGAAACAGCTGGAATTGGGAGTACTAGAAAGGAAGAAGCTACTTAGAGAAAGAGCTTTAAGAATTTCCACAGGGGTTGTCAGATCCTTCAACTGATAGTGAACTCCACATGTGCAGGACAGGTCTTTTTTCAGAGAACAGCTACTAGGACCTTTAAGTCAACAGTAGATTCTGAAGGTCACATGGTGCTGAGAGAATTTCAACCAGCCAAGTTGGAAAGACCTTGCTGAGTACCTTGGGCATTAGTGGAGACCCCAGAAAATCTTATGTTTTAGGAATAGGGCTATTTTACCCATAGAGTAAGGGCTATTCTAGACTGTTCTAACAAAGGTTAAAACTACACTTCAACAGAATCAGGTTGAGTTGCCAGTACATTAACTTCCTGCCAAAATAAAACATACTTTGAAGGAACTTCAGACACTCCATGGTATAGTACCCACAACGTCCAGTTATTTAAAAAATTGCTAGACATATGAAGAAGAAGGAGAATACAACTCATCTCTAGAGGATAAAACAATAGGAACAGACCCAGAGGTGACAAAGATGTGGCATTAGCAGGCAGATTTAAAAATTATCTCTGGTAAGTATCTTCAAGGATTTAAAGGAAAAGATGGGCATCATCCATGTGTACAGAAAGGGAATCTGAACAGAAGTAGAAATTTAAGTAATTATAAAAAGAAAAACCTAGAACAGAAAATTCAATATCTGAAACAAAAAATTCACTAAGTATATTTAATGGCAAATTGGAAACTTACAGAAGAAAGCTTGAGTAAACTGGAGCATGGAGAGACAAGAAGAGGAAAAAAATGAGCAAACCACAGTGATCCATGGGCCAATGTTGACTGGTAATGGAGTCCCAAAAAGAGAAGAGGCTGGAATAGGAAAATATTTGGAAATAATAATAGTTGAAAAATGTCCAATTTGATAAAAATCCACAGACCTGTGGTGGTAAACAAATTCCAAGTACAGTAAACACAAGGGAAACCATACTAATATTTCAAGTCAAATTGCTGATAACCAAACATAAAGAGAACATGTTACAAGAAGCTAAAGGGAGAGAAAGACAGTTGGATTTTACATAGGGGAACAATAATAGGAATGAACACTGACTTCTCATCAGAAATAATGGAAACTAAAAGGCAACAGAATATATTGTTTAAAGTGCTAAAAGATAAAAATTCAATCTGAAATTATAAATCCAGCAAAAATATATTTTAGCATTGTAGGCAAAATAAAGATGTTTTCAGATGAGCAAAAGCTAAGAGAATTCATCACCATGAGAAGTCACTACAGGTAACACTTGAAGTCCTTCAGGCAAAAGGCAACATCAGTCAGTTCAGTCACTCAGTCGTGTCCGACTCTTTGTGACCCCATGGACCGCAGCACACCAGGTCTCCCTGTCCATCACCAACTCCCGGAGTTTACCCAAACTCATATCCATTGAGTTGGTGATGCCACCCAACCATCTCATCCTCTGTCCAGTATTCCTTTTCCTATTTGGAACCAGTCTGTTGTTCCATGTCCAGTTCTAGCTGTTGCTTCCTGACCTGCATACAGATTTCTCAAAGGCAGGTCAGGTGGTCTGGTATTCCCATCTCTTTAAGAATTTTCCACAGTTAATTGTGATCCACATAGTCAAAGGCTTTGGCATAGTCAATAAAGCAGAAATAGATATAGTCAACATATCAGTCAGAAACTCAGCTCTAAGTAAGGGAATGAAGAGGGCCAGAATTGGTCTTTATTTAGGTAAATATAAAATAACATTTTTCTTGTTTCTTATTATCTATAAAAATTCTATTTAAAATGTTAATGTATTGTGAGTTTATAACACAAGTGAAAAAAATGGGACAGTAAATAGCACAGGATAGTAGGAAGGTACTTTGAATTACATAGTTGCAAGGTGATGCAATGGGGTTGATATAATATTAACGGAAGGTCGACTGTGATATTACCAGATCACTAAAGCAATCACTCAGCAAAGTGGTATGGTATGGCTAAAAAGCTGATAGAGGTGATAAAATGGAATACTAAGCGATACCAGATGAAGCAAAGCCAACCGTAGTATTTACCTTAAGTGTAAATGGACTAAACACTACGGTGTTTTAGAATCTGCTGGCAATGCAAGAGACCCCTGGTTCAGTCCTTGAGTCAGGACCCCTGGAGAAGGAAATAGCAACCTACTCCAGTATTCTTGCCTAGAGAATTCTGTGGACAGACCATAGGTTTGCAAAGAGTCAGACAAGACTGAGCAACTAACACTTCCACTTTTCACCCATTTTAACACAGTTGTGCCACACAATAATGGCACAACAAGCCTTTGAGTCAGGAAGACATAAGTGAATATGTTACTGTATTTCAGACACTGTACTGGGCTTGCTTTTCTTACCTACTGTGAGTTAGGTGGTAACATTCCTATTTTAAAGTAAAAAAAAAACAAAACTGAGTAAAGAAAAGTAAGTATTGTAATTTTTCAATTAATAACCAAGAAATTTAGGTTTTTATAGTAAACTTTAGAAGGGTATTATTTTACCAACCTCTTTTTATCTGAACTTAAGTTCTTTCTCATATTTACATTAGCTTTTTCTCTTTTAAAAAAAAAATTTATTTTTTAATTGGTGGAAAATTGCTTTACAGTTTTGTGTTGGTTTCTGCCATACAACTGTGTGAATCAGTCATAATTATATATGTATATATGTCTGTATCAGAGAAGGCAATGGCACCCCACTCCAGTGCTCTTGCTTAGAAAATCCCATGGATGGAGGAGCCTGTTAGGCTGCAATCCATGGGGTCGCTAAGAGTCAGACACAACTGAGCGACTTCACTTTCACTTTTCACTTTCATGCTTTGGAGAAGGAAATAGCAGCCCACTCCAGTGTTCTTGCCTGGAGAATCCCAGGGACAGGGGAGCCTGATGGGCTGCCGTCTATGGGGTCGCACAGAGTCGGACACGACTGAAGTGACTTAGCATAGCATGTGTGTATGGACCTAATGGAAGCAGAAGATATTAAGAAGAGGTGGCAAGAATACACAGAACTGTACAAAAAAGATCTTCATAACCCAGATAATCACGATGGTATGATCACTCACCTAGAGCCAGATATCCTGGAATGTGAAGTCAAGTGGGCCTTAGAAAGCATCACTACGAGCAAAGCTAGTGGAGGTGATGGAATTCCAGTTGAGTTATTTCAAATCTTGAAAGATGATGCTGTGAAAGTGCTGCACTCAGTATGCCAGCAAATTTGGAAAACTCAGCAGTGGCCACTGGACTGGAAAAGGTCAGTTTTCATTCCAATCCCAAAGAAAGGCAATGCCAAAGAATGCTCAAACTACCGCACAATTGCACTC
>NW_011494638.1:4144179-4163261 GCF_000754665.1 Bison bison bison | reverse complement strand
CAGTTTTCATTCCAATCCCAAAGAAAGGCAATGCCAAAGAATGCTCAAACTACCGCACAATTGCACTCATCTCACACACTAGTGAAGTAATGCTCAAAATTCTCCAAGCCAGGCTTCAGCAATACATGAACCGTGAACTTCCAGATGTTCAAGCTGGTTTTAGAAAAGGCAGAGGAACCAGAGATGAAATTGCCAACATCCACTGGATCATGGAAAAAGCAAAGAGAGTTCCAGAAAAACATCTATTTCTGCTTTATTGACTATGCCAAAGCCTTTGACTGTGTGGATCACAGTACACTGTGGAAAATTCTGAAAGAGATGGGAATACCAGATCACTTGACCTGCCTCTTGAGAAACCTGTATGCAGGTCAGGAAGCAACAGTTAGAACTGGACATGGAACAGCAGACTGGTTCCAAATAGGAAAAGCAGTACGTCAAGGCGGTATATTGTCACCCTGTTTATTTAAACTTATATGCAGAGTACATCATGAGAAACGCTGGGCTGGAAGAAGCACAAACTGAAATCAAGATTGCCGGGAGAAATATCAGTAACCTCAGATATGCAGATGACACCACCCTTATGGCAGAAAGTGAAGAGGAACTAAAAAGCCTCTTGATGAAAGTGAAAGTGGAGAGTGAAAAAGTTGGCTTAAAGCTCAACATTCAGAAAACGAAGATTATGGCATCTGGTCCCATCACTTCATGGCAAATAGAGAAACAGTGGAAACAGTGTCAGACTTTATTTTTTAGGGCTCCAAAATCACTGCAGATGGTGACTGCAGCCATGAAATTAAAAGACGCTTACTCCTTGGAAAGTTATGACCAAACTAGATAGCCTACTAAAAAGCAGAGACATTACTTTGCCAACAAAGGTCCGTCTAGTCAAGGCTGTGGTTTTTCCAGTGGTCATGTATGGATGTGAGAGTTGGACTGTGACGAAGGCTGAGCACCGAAGAATGGATGCTTTTGAAGTGTGGTGTTGGAGAAGACTCTTGAGAGTCCCTTGGACTGCAAGGAGATCCAACCAGTCCATTCTGAAGGAGATCAGCCCTGGGTGTTCTTTGGAAGGAATGATGCTAAAGCTGAAACTCCAGTACTTTGGCCACCTCATGTGAAGAGTTGACTCATTGGAAAAGACTCTGATGCTGGGAGGGATTGTGGGGAGGAGGAGAAGGGGACGACAAAGGATGAGATGGCTGGATGGCATCACCAACTCTATGGATGTGAGTTTGAGTGAACTCTGAGCGTTGGTGATGGACAGGGAGGCCTGGCGTGCTGTGATTCATAGGGTCGCAAAGAGTCAGACAGGACTGAGCTACTGAACTGAACTGAACTGAACTGATAATGTGTATATATGTGTATGTATCCCTTTGCTTCTGAGCCTCCCTCCACGTTAATTTATTCACTGTTTTAGTGTACATTAACTCTCTAATTTTGCAATTAGGACTTTCTATTACCTGGCATTGGTAAAGAGTGAGTGTATACTTTTGTAATAAGATAAACCTACACTTGAACTCTGGTTCTTTTTCTAGATTGTATTTCTTGTACCTCATTTTATAAGCAACGAATAAAATACTATGTATTGACACTTAGTACATAATAGCATTGGGCTTCCCTGATTTCCCTGGTGGCTCAGTGGTAAGAATCCACTTGCCAATGCAGGAGATGTGGGTTCTATCCCTGGGTCAGAAAGATCCCCTGGAGAAGGAAATGGCAAGCCACTCCAGTATTCTTGCCTCGGAAATCCCATTGACAGAAGAGCCTGGCAGGCCACAGTCCATGGGGTCACAAAATAGTCAGGCACAACTTAGCCACTAAATAGCAACAACAACAACGTAATAACATTATTATCTGGGAGGGTTTTTGTTGTATTTGTTATAATATTATTTTGGTTTGTTTGTTTTGGACGGAGGTGATTAGTTCTTTCTTGTTGCTCACTGTACATGCTCTCTACTTCCTTCTCAAATAGAGAATAACTGTACTTTATCATCCCTTCTTGTCACTAGAGGCCCAGGTACTGTAGTTCCATAAACCAGGCTCACTGTTTTCTCCAGTTGGGCAGGTAATCAGCCTGAGTGCATTGCCCCAGCTGTGGTTTCCAGATGGACTATTCACAGCCAAGGGACACTATGTTTCTTCTGTTTAGGATTTAAGACATAACAGACTAATGATGTAGAATAGTCAGTAGCCAGTGAACTGTTGAAGGACTCCTTAAAGATTACTCTTTAGGGAAGATGTATAAAAAGATTCTTAGTCATTACTGTACCAAGGAGGAAGGCAGGATTAAGGAATATTGATATTCCTTTTTAATATGTGAATTGTTCAAGCTGATGGTTAAACTCTGTGCTGTTACATGTAATAGCTGTTGGTGCTGGTTCATTACTGGAGAAATAATAAAAATGAAAGAAAAACTGACAAATAGGTTTCGCTGAGTAAAAGAATATTAATTATCACTTGTGAGCTATTTAGCATTTGTGTCTGAATACTCTGCCACAAAAAATACGCATATCATTAAATTTGGGTCAAATTAAAGCTCTAATCAAATAAATCTTACATACTGTACAGTTCAATTAGTGTGTTCTCAGATATCCTGACTGGTGCAATTATATGGACATTGACTCATAACTTAAAATGTTTAATGGAAAAGATAAAGTATTTGCTATAAAAAATGCAAGTATTCTTTGCATTCACTTGTGCCATCAGGAGGAAGCAGTCACAAAAATCCAGAATACGTGACTCTCTCTAGTCAGCTGTCGTACACTCTTCAAAAAGTAAATGTCATAGGGGAAAAGTGGTAGAGAGATTGTTCTAGGAAAAGATACGAGAGACACCTATAATGCATGAACCTGGATTTGATCTAGTTCTGAGATAAGAGCTATACCAAGACAGTCTTGAGATAATTAGGGAAAATGGGATGTGGGCTACATGATATATTGTGAAAGTATTGTTAATTCTCTTAGGTGGCATTTGAAATTGTGGTTACTTAGGAGATTGTGCTTATTCTTGGAGAAGGAAATGGCAACCCATTCCAGTGTTCTTGCCTGGAGAATCCCAGGGACGGTGGAGCCTGGTGGGCTGCCGTCTCTGGGGTTGCACAGAGTTGGACACAACTGAAGCGACTTAGCAGCAGCAGCAGTAGGAGATTGTGCTTATTCTTAGGAGATGTGTGCCAGGCTCTTCAGGGATCAAGTGTCTACAACTTTTATTTTTGGTTAATTAATTAATTAATTTTAATTGGAGGGTAATTACAATATTGTGATGGTTTTTGCCATACATCAGTATGAGGTATATATGTGTCCATAGATATAGATGTGTCCTCCCATCCTGAACCCCCCCACCCCGACCCTGTCTCTCTGGGTTGTCCCAGAGCACTGGCTTTGGGTGCCCTGCTTCATGTGTTGAACTGGCACTGGCCATCTACTTTACATATGGTAATGTACATGTTTCAGTGCTATTCTCTTAAATCATCCCACCCTCACCTTTTCCCACTGAGTCTAAAAGTCTGTTCTTTACATCTGTGTCTCCTTTGCTGCCCTGCATGTAGGATCATAGGCACCATCTTTCTAAATTCCATATATATGCATTAATATACAATATTTGTCTTTCTCTTTCTGACTTACTTCACTCTGTATAATAGGCTCCA
The DNA here is from genome assembly GCF_000754665.1 of Bison bison bison. Lineage (NCBI taxonomy): Eukaryota > Metazoa > Chordata > Mammalia > Artiodactyla > Bovidae > Bison > Bison bison. The sequence continues at coordinate 4,159,618 of NW_011494638.1, read as the reverse complement.
GGTTCATCCATCTCATTAGAAATGACTCAAATGCGTTCCTTTTTATAGCTGAGTAATATCCCATTGTGTATGGCAATCCACTCCAGTACTCTTGCCTGGAAAATCCCATGGGTGGAGGAGCCTAGGAGGCTGCAGTCCATGGTGTCGCTACGAGTCGGACATGACTGAGCGACTTCACTGTCACATGTCAGCGACTTTTCCACTACTTCCTTATCCATTCATTTTCCAATGGACATCTAGGTTGCTTCTGTGTCCTAGCTATTGTAAGTAGTGCTGCAATGAACATTGGGGTACATGCGTCTCTTTTAGTTCTGATTTCCTCAGGGTGTATGCCCATCAATGGGATTGCTGGGTTGTATGGCAGTTCTAGGGGCTTCCCAGATGGCTCAGAGGATAAAGAACCTGCCTGCAATGCAGGACACATCAGAGATACAGGTTCAGTTCCTGGGTAGGGAAAATTCCCTGGAGGAGGGCACGGCAACCCACTCCAGTATTCTTGCCTGGAGAGTCCCATGGACAGAGGAGCCTGACAGGTTACGGTCCATAGGCTGCGAAGAGTCGGACACCACTGAAGCGACTGAGCACAGCACAGCACTCGACAGTTCTAGTCCCTAAGGAATCTCCACATTGTTCTCTGTAGTGGCTGTACCAGTTTGCATTCCCATCAACCGTGTAAGAGGGGTCCCTTTTTTCGAACCCTCTCCAACGTTTGTTTGTAGACTTTTTGATGGCGGCCATCTAACCGTCGTGAGATGACACCTTATTGTGGTTTTGATTTGCATTTCTCTAATAATGAGTCATGTTGAGTATCTTTTCATTAGCCATCTGTATGTCTTCTTTGGAGAAATGTCCGTTTAGGTCTTTAGCCCCCTTTTTGATTGGGTTGTTCATTTTTCTGGTATTACAACTTACTTTTAAATGGTATAGCAAAATGCATGTGTTATACGTGCTATCTGTGTGTATATGTAGAAAGAGAAAATAAATTTGGCAGATAATTATTATTGAATCTAGGTGAAGCCTATACAATTAATTGTTGGTTGTACTTTTATTTTTATTTTTATCTTTTTAATTGGAGACTAATTATTTTACAATATTTGTTGTACTTTAAAAATGTTTTGCCTTAACTGTTTTATAATGAAACATTTAAGAATACCTCTGCACATTTAGCAGTTTTACAGTATCTTCAAAGAAGAAATCATAATGAACATTAGAAAATATTAAGAACTAGATGATAATGAAAAGATTCCCCATTAGAACATATCAGTGTAGCTAACTGGTACTTAATAAAGATAAGAATAGATATCAGTTGGATAGAAAATTAAAATATGATAGAATCCAAAATAAGGTTTCTTTGCAAAATCCTGTTAAATGGTCAAGACTCAGAGAATTAGGGATGAAAAACAAAAATAATTATAGGTGCAGAAGAGATCACAATAAAGAAATTTGAAAGCAACCTTGATGTCAGTAAATTAAAAATTAAATGCAGTGGATAATTTTTTTTTAACTTTAAATGACTTCAATAATATTTAGAAAAGCTGGTTGCCCTTTAACTGTTATGGAGGTTGAATCATTTCTTTAAAAACTGCCTACAAAGAAAATTTTTTGTTGTTGTTTTAATTACTAAATCATATCTGACTCTTTGCGACCCCATGTACTGTAGCCTGCCAGACTCTGTCCATGGAATTTTCCAGGCAAGAATATTGGAGTGGGTTGCCATTTCCTTCTGCAGGGTATCTTCCCAACCCAGGGATCGAACCATCATCTCCTACATTGGCAAGTGGATTCTTTACCTCTGAGCCACCTGGGAAGCTTGCAAAGAAAATACCAAGTCACAATTGTTTTATAAGTGAAACCTACCAAATATTTAAGGAACATATCATTCCAATCTTAAACAAATTTGGAAATTAGAAAAAGAGGGAATACTCTGTGGTCATTGTTAAAGATGTTAAAACTCTTTTGGTGCTCTTTGCTTCAAAAGGTAGAGCCTAATTCCCTCCCTTTGAGAGTGGGCTGGACCTGTTGATGCAGCTTTAACAGAATGAAAGCAAAAGTGATGGTGTGAGACTTCAGAGAACAGTTCATAAAAGGAACTGCAGTTTCTTCCTCACTGTGTCTGTTAGATTACTCATTCTTGGAGTGGGCAGTTAATTATCATGGGGACACTCAAGTCTGTGAAGGAACTGTGTGAGAGGACGTGAGGCCTCCCACCAACAGCATGTGATTGGTCCATCTTGACAATGGGTACCACAGCCCCTCTTGACATCCTGACTGAAAGCCCATGAGAAACACTTAGACACCACCTAGTTAAGCCACTCCCAAGGTCCTGACACATAGAAACTTAGAAATGTTGGTTGGTTTAAACCACTAAGTTTTTTGGCAACAGTAGTATTATACAGCAGTATAATACAGCAGTGGAGAAGGCAATGGCACCCCACTCCAGTACTCTTGCCTGCAAAATTCCATAGAGAGAGGAGCCTGGTGGGCTGCTGTCCATGGGGTCGCTAAGAGTCGGACACGACTGAGTGACTTCACTTTCACTTTTCACTTTCATGCACTGGAGAAGGAAATGGCAGCCCACTCCAGTGTTGCCTGGAGAATCCCAGGGACAGGGGAGCCTGGTGGGCTGCCATCTATGGGGTCACACAGAGTCGGACATGACTAAAGTGACTTAGCAGCAGCAGCGGCATAATACAGCAGTAATTAATATATACCCTTACTCATTTTATACTTTGGCCACCTGATGTGAAGAGCTGACTCATTAGAAAAGACCCTGATGCTGGGAAAGATTGAGGGCAGGAGGAGAAGGGGACAACAGAGGATGAGATGGTTGAATGGCATCACTGACTCAATGAACATGAGTGTGAGCAAGCTCCAGGAGATGATGAAGGACAGGGAAGCCTGGCGTGCTGCAGTCCATGGGGTAGCAAAAAGTCTGGCCTGACTGAGTGACTGAACAACAATGTTTCAGCCAGCTTGAGTTTTGCAAAGTCAGTTCATTAGAAAATTTTTTCATAAAACTGATTGCTTTAACAGATGCAGAAAGACAAATTATTGATTATCTGTGGTGCAGGAAAAAATTTAATAACATGCAGTACCTGTTTATGATAAAACTTAAAAAGCTTGGAACAGAAGTTTCTTAATGTGATAAAGGGTATCTAAAAAGCTACTTGAAACATGCCTATTAGTGGAAAAGATTTGAAATACCCTTTTAAAAATTAGAAACAAGATGAGGATGTTTCTTATCACTCTTATCCACATTGTACATTCAGAAATAAAGAAAAAAATAGAATGAGTTAAAGTTTGGGATAATTATAAGGAAAAAAGTAAATATATGAGTTGGTTTGTAGAGAAAACTTAGTCTACATAAAAATTAACAAAATTATTAGGATAGTCTAGCAAGTCATTTGCATTCTTATATACAACAGTAATTTTAATCTAAATATATATATAAGTATAAAATTTAATTTAAAAACATTCAATAACAAAACCATTTCTTGTAAATAAATCTAACAAGAAATGTGCAAGCCTTTTTAAGATGGCTTTAAAAACCTAACTGAAAATTTTTAAATAATTTAGAACTAAATAAATGGGAAAACATATCATGTTTATTTAAACAAAGACTACTATAAAGATTTTTTTCTCATTTCTTACCTAGTAGTTCTACAGATTCAATGCAATTTGAATCAAAATAGTGTTTTTCAATAAATCTAATAATATTATTTATTATTATTATTAATTGTTATAATAATAAATAATAAATATAATTTTAAGCTTTTTGTGAAAGAGAAAATGGCATAGTCAAGGTACTCCTAAAGAAGAAGGACAAAGTTAAGAACCAGCAATACCAAATACCAAGGCTAATTATAATTATGACTATAGTATTTATGTCATGAGGGTTCTAATTTCTTCATATCCTTACCAACACTTGTTATTTTGTTTTGTTTTGTCGATACTAGTTATCCCAATGGCTATGAGATAGTATCTCATTTTTCAACCTATGAAATTGCTCCAGCACCATTTGTTGAAAATCTGTCTTTCCTCCATTATTGCTTTTGCACCGTTGTCAAAAGTCAGTCGAGTCTGTTTGAATGGGTCTTTTTAAAGTGCTGTCTTCTATTTCATTGATCTGTGTGTCTGTCACTCTGACAATACAATGATAATCCAAGCTTCATAAAATGAATTGAGAACTCTTCCCTCCTCTTCTTTTTTCTGGAAAAGATTGTAGAGTTGGTGTTAGTACTTAAGTGTATGGTAGAGAGCATTTATATTTAATTCTGAAGTTTTGTGATTTAATAGATTTAATTCTGTTAGTCTTGTGTAAACATAATGAAAGTGAAAGGATGAGTCACAAAAAGACGATGGTTTCCACATAACTGAAAGATTAATGTTTGAAGTGTATAAAGAAATCCTTCAGATTACTAAGAAAAAGAAACAAGTAAATAGAAATTTAGGCAAAAAATGTAATCAGGCATTCTGTAAAAAGGAAACGTGGTTTAAAAAGAAAAAGAAAAAAGACTACTAGACGGGGCTCAGACTTGTTTAGTGCTCAGGGAAAGACGAATCAAGACAACCTTTTCACATCTACCAGACTGGCAAAAATTAAATGTCTCTTCCACAACTGTCCTGAATACTTTGTCTTACCTTTGTTTTATTTTCTTTCCTTTGATCATGAAAGGAGGAACTTTTAATCCAGATTAGGGATTTGAAGAGATCACAGAATATTTTTTGGAGTGTGTTCCTTGTTTTATAGTACTAATGATACCCTCCATAAACCACAGAAAAACCTCCTTCTTTCAGGGAAATAACTTACTTTTGTCCCTTCTTAATTGGCACTCTTACAGGTATTTTAAATTCCTTTTCATTCTAGACAATGTAGCTGTTTCATGTGTTTCAATGACATTAATTGGTCTTGTTGCTTGTTTAACTTTGTGCTGTGAGCTTCACAAAGTTCTTAACCATGCCTGATTTCAACTGCAGCTTTAGAATCAGATTATTTTTTGACCTTCACTCCTATTTAATTTCATAAAGTTTCTCTTTTGTTTTGCAGGAGCATAAAGAACAAAAGATTTGGGAGTGGTGGTGGTAGGATTTTAGTTTAATTAATCTTGTATTTCATAGCCATTATGAGTTGAATATAGAAAGAGGGTAGGTATTATAGCTCTCTAGACAGATCAATGCCTTTTATACTTGACCAAAAGATGCTCCTGATAATTTAGTCCTTAGAGTTTATGTTAGAATATTGTTAGGAACCAGACCTTCAAAGCCTTGCCTAACAATTCAGTATACTCTGTTCTTAAAACCCCCACCAACACTCTAGCATTGATTCTCCCTGGGGTTGTGGGGGGAATCTTTCTTACTTGTGTTTCTAGATCAGTATTTTACAGCTTGAGATGCTAGTTTCTTAAGGTGACCAGTGAGAATAAAATTTCTTTGTTAAATTCGTTTGGAAATGCTGCTTACTATAGCCCTCTTTCCAACCTGCTATAAGATGGAGACAGTGCATGATAGCATATTAAGGTCCATGAACAGTCCTGTATTAAAAAGATGGGGGAACCTAGAACATGTTTAATTTTATTTAACTCAGCAGTTCCTAAATTTGCTTGAACATTGGCCACTTTTCCCATGGGATATCTATTTATATTGGGAGGAACAGTCCTCAAAATGCAACTCTAGAATAAATGCCAGCAGTATGTCAACTAAGGTATACTGACCTTTCAGTTATTTCTAGATGTATTTTCATACACTTTTTTAATTTGACAACTACTTTCTCCCTGTATTATGTTATAATCCCTTATTGACTGCAAAACATAAATGGTTTGTCCATCTGTGCCTGTGATTCTTGGTTTTAAGTGAAGTACAGCGGAATATTAGCTTAGTGGCTGCTTTTGTTAGGGACATATATTGGGATACTGATTACTTTACTGTCCTAGTAAGATCTAGAAAAGGAATTATTTCATATTAATTGTGAAGGGAGTCTCCCCAAGAGATTGACAGTTTCATGTACTTTTTAAGGAGTGTGTTAGTGTTAGTTGCTCAGTCGTGTCCGACTCTTTATGACCCCATGGACTGTGGCTCGCCAGGCTCCTCTGTTCATGGAATTCTCCAGGCAAGAATACTCGAGTGGGTTGCCATTCCCTTCTCCACAGGAGCTTCCCAACCCAGGTCTCCTGCATTGCAGGCAGATTCTTTACCATCTGAGCCACCAGGGAAGATAGTGTAGTCATAACTTTTATGTGTCCTGGGAAAACAAGAAATCTGTGTGACTTCCTTTACTATAGTGGCCTGGAACCAAACCCCCAACAACTCTGAGGTGCCTGTATTTATGGAGAGTTTGAAAACATGTCTCTAAAGGACAGTGCAACAGGTGGGTCATGTGGAAATCGCAAGGAGATGTCAGCTAAGGAGGCACCAAGAAGGAAGGGCCAAGAGGAGCGAGACTGTTGTTATTGCTGTTAGTCACTAAGTTGTGTCTGACTCTGAGACCTCATGAACTGTAGCCCGCCAAGCTCCTTTGTCCATGAGATTTCCCAGACAAGAATACAGGAGTGGGTTGCCATTTCCTCCTCCAACTTTGTAAGGAGTAAATATAATTAAAGAGTAACAGATGACCTATTTGGTCTGTTTGCTTACCTCTGAAGTGAAGTCGCTCAGTCATGTCTGACTCTTTGCGACCCTGTGGACTGTAGCCTACCAGGCTCCTCCATCCATCCATGGGATTTTCCAGGCAAGAGTACTGGAGTGGGTTGCCATTTCCTTCTCCAGGGGGATCTTCCCAACTCAGGGATTGAACCCAGGTCTCCCACATTGTAGGCAGACGCTTTTACTGTCTGAGCCACCAGGGAAGTTGCTCACCTCTGAAGCCATCATCAAACTTGCCTGTGTTCTTTTAAGTGTAGCCCATGAGACATACTGTGCCATTGTTGTTTGGTCACTAAGTCGTGTCCAGCTCTTTGTGACCCCATGGACTGTAGCCTGCCAGGCTCTCTGACCAGGGGATGTTCCAGGCAAAAATACTGGAGTGTGTTGCCATATCCTTCTCCAGCAGATTTTCCCAAGCCAGGTATCAAAACCACGTCTCCTGTATTGGCAGGTAGAGTCTTTACCACTGAGCCACCTGGGAATCCCACACTGTGCCACACCTGTGCTATCCAGGACACTAGCCACTGGCTGCATGTGGCTGTTGAGCAATCAATATATTGAGTCATATTGAGATATGTGAAGTAGAAAATGTATACTGGATGTCAACAATTTAGTAATACTAAAAAAAAATCTAAAATGTTTTGATGATTTTTATATTTAAATACTGAAATTTTAATGTTTTATGTATTATATTTAATTAAAATTAATTTCATCTTTTTTTTTACTACTTAATGTGACTGCTAGATAATTTAAGATTACTTGTGTGGCTTGTATTATATTTCTGTTAGACAATGAGGCTACAAATACTTTTCCCATGAACTGACAGGTCTTATTATTTAGATTTTTATTACTATAAAGCTTTCTGGCCCAGGGGAGAATTCTGGTTTTGTTTTGAAAACTTTTGACCTAAGATCAAATGATTCTTCATTCTCTAAATCTCTTTCAAGTTTCTGAAGAAGAGATTATTATGAGACCTTAATGGAATCATTCTTTAGGAATAGGGAAAAAGATGAAAACTGTAGACATTTCTAACTATCATTAATAAATTATTTTACCTGTTTCCATTGACAACTATTCTACCTTTAAAATATGACTTTATGTCTTGGTGTCTTCCTCTCTAAAACATCTTCTGAGCATCGAATGTCTTTATCCTCCTTGGATAATCTTCTACTTTATAGATTGGAACAATGTTCTTAGGTTAGGCTCTCTGCTTTTGGTTCTTTTAGTGCTTTGGGGGAAAGAATTTTAGTGTTAATTATAAAATTTTTATTTATGATTTTTGCCTTTCTGACAGAAGTCCTATGATTCTTGAGGTTAAATGGCAGACACTAGGACATTGCACTTGGTGTCTTTTTTATAACATGCTGGTGTACTGAACCCTTTGCAGTCATAAATATGACTGTAGAATAAAATCTAGGAAAGAATAGTAGTAAGTCATGTCTCAAGAAGGCAGTATGCATGAGGGTCCTTTCAAGTACAATTTTAAGAACACATCAAGCATCATTGCCTGCATCTGTTATCTTAGAGGAAATTTCATTTTAAGTTCAGTCATTGGTAGCCATCCTCAGCTTGGTTTCCTTCTTTTAGAATCTCAGTTAAGCAAATATATAGTAATGAATACTATAGGTTGGATAAATGCTTTTTAGTTTAAAAAGACTTACACATATGTCACCTGTTGATCACACATAAGGTGCATTCAAGGAAAATTAAGTTACTTACCTTTATCTCTCTTTTTTTTTTTTTTCAATTTAAAGATCTGCCTTATCTCTGACCCAGCCTTTTCATAATATAACATAAGAAGATATGAAGCTGCATGGCTCTATACTCTTTTTTCTGAAACTATGCACAAGGAGAGAAGAATAGTTTTTCCTATTTTCCTATTCCTATGATTAGTTTTTCCTAACATGTGGAATGCCCACATGATTCTGTCTTTTTCATATTTTTAGTTTGTTTATGTTTGTTTTAAAAATTCAAACAAGAACAGAAAGTGTAAAAAAAAATTTTAAGTTTGCAAACAAAGTAAATAGATTTTGATGCTTCTCAAAATCTCATCTCCAAAAGAAAACAGAGTCATCTTTATAGATAGATCTCTCTTTGCATGTGCCTGTCTCATGTTTCATTTCATTACCAGTGTGGGCATTGTTACCTGGTCTGTAGACCAGGAAGGTATATATGCCTGTCTTTGGAACCTAAGGCTGCCTCTTCAAATCAGCACTAGAGGGCATTGAAGCCCAACAAAGAGTATACTACTTGAGAGCTAGCCAAAGCCTTCATCCAGCTCACTCGATGGCCATTCCTAATGTTTTTTGGAGAAGGAAGTTCCCAAGTTATGAGACGAGGGAGCAGTTTTTCTTCTTTTGAAAGTATCAGTGTAAAATAGGGGCATTATTATCAGGTAGTATTTTTACTGTATAATGGAATAAATAAAAATGTATGACCTTGCACAAGGCATTTATTAACCTCTTTGATCTTTAATTTCCTTATTATAAGTGAAAAAGGATTAGAGTATTTGGTTTCATTTAACATTTACCAGTAGTCTGTTACTTGCTTGTTATTGCAGTATGGCTTTTATGTAAATCATCTTGTTTAATCTTCACAAAAAGCTTTGGAGCTGTCATTCCTGAAAAAGAAAAACTAGTTCATCTAATTAACAGGCATAACACTGATAGTGGCAGAATTGGAATTCTTTCTTTCACAAACCATGGTATTTTTTCCTGCCACATGTGTCATAGTGTTTCTTACTACATAAATTTCTTTAAAGGAGTCTTTTTAATTTTAAAAAGTATATTGTATGAGCAAATGTTTTCCCGTTATTTGACTGCACATTTGCATCCTGTTGGGTATTTGAACTTATCAACCTGAAAAATCTGTTTGCATCGAAAAAACTGGGAAAATGCATAGATTGAGACTAAAGAGAATAGCCAATTTTGTTCAGTACTCTGCCTCTCCAAAGTACAGATTTTTACAGTCTTTTTAGAGCAAATTTTAATGGTGAAAGTCAGCATTTTAATCAACTAGACACGTATAATGAGAGATGCCTCTATGTGGAATAACAGCAAAAATGGGAAAATAACTCATTAGAAAGTTTTTATGAAAATGAATCATTATAATCTAAACTTTCTAATATAGTTGTTCTTCATTATCTTTGGAGGATCGGCTCCAAGATCCCCCCTCAGATTCCAATATCTGCACCACTGAGGTCCCTGATATAAAATGACATAGTACAGTCGGCCCTCGGGTACTAAAGTACTCAGGGCCTCAGGTACTGAGGGCCGACTGTACTACTAACGTATTTTTTGGTATCACTTAGTGGCTGTTGAATAATGCAGTAGCATTGGTTATAGTGGATGAGTCTGTGATTTTAAGTATGGTGTATAGTCTGCTGCTGCTAAGTCGCTTCAGTCGTGTCCGACCCTGTGCAACACCATAGACGGCAGCCCACCAGGCTCCCCTATCACTGAGATTCTCCCGGCAAGAACACTGAAGTGGGTTGCCATTTCCTTCTCCAGTGCATGAAAGTGAATAGTGAAAGTGAAGTCGCTCAGTCGTGTCCAACTCTTAGTGACCCCATGGACTGCACAGCCCACCAGGCTCCTCCGTCCATGGGATTTTCCAGACAAGAGTACTGGAGTGGGGTGCCATTGCCTTCTCTCTATAGTCTACTCTTAGAATTTAAATTGTAATCAACCTCAGAAGGTTTTTAGGTGTCAAACTATTCTCTTGGCTTTAATACTTAGACAGTTGAACTTGCTATTCTTTTGAAAAGGATCTACAAAGTACTTCCACTTTCTAAAGTTTGTTTTGAAAATTTTCAATTGTATACAAAAAGAGAGAAAATACAATGAACTCTGTTGTCTTTATTCAGTCTCAACAGCTAGTCTCATAGCTAATCTTATTTTTATGTAGCCTCCATTTATAACTATTGATTATTTTGAAGGAAATCTCAGGCATCATATGATTTAATCTTTAAATAAGTAGAGGTATATAATTAACACAAAAATAGTAATTCCTTAATATTAGCAAGCATACAGTCAGTGCTCAAATTTCCACATCGCTTTTTTTTTCTTTACAGTTTGTTTGAATCAGCACCCATACTCTGCTCTTCGTTGAAATCTCTTAATCTATAGATATTCTTTTAAATTTTTTCTAGTAGTCTTTTGTTTGTCAAAGAAACTGGATCATTTGTCTTCTGGATTTTCCCATGGTCTAGGTTTTGCTGGTTCACTCCTATGGTGCTTTCCCTCTTTTTCCTATATGTTGGTGGTTAGATGTGTATATGGTTCAATGTGTAGACATGGTTCAGTATTTCAGCAAGAATACTCATGGGACATACTTCTTCTGTACTGAGCTAGATACCATAATGTTGCTCTAGGGAGCTATTTTTCTATTGAGGACCACTGAGACAAAAGTCATTCTAGGTCTCATTTTTATTTTGTTTTCTCTTGTCCTCCCTAACCCTCATTTGACCTTCAGGTTAGGAATGGTTGGGAGGAGACTATTCATTCACCTGTTGATTGTTACTGGATTATTTATTTAAGGATATAAGAAGCCACATGACTTCCTGAATAGTAGTAAACGCAGCTTACTTTTTAATAACTTTTCTAATCTGTAGACTTCTGTGGTACCTATAGCCACCTTTCCTGCAGGAAAAATTCAGCTCAAGTTACATTAAATTCTTGGTATATCTTTGCCCTTTATACTTAGGCTTTGATGAACATTTTGCAAAGACTTAACATAATCAAGTGATATTTACAAAACATCATGGTTTTCTGGATTTTTGAACCAATTTAGTGCTGCTGCTGCTGCTAAGTCACTTCAGTAGTGTCTGACTCTGACCCAGAAACAGCAGCCCACCAGGCTTCCCCGTCCCTGGGATTCTCCAGGCAAGAACACTGGAGTGGGTTGCCATTTCCTTCTCCAATGCATGAAAGTGAAAAGTGAAAGTGAAGTCGCTCATTCGTTCCCGACTCTTAGCGACCCCATGGACTGCAGCCTACCAGGCTCCTCTGTCCGTGGATTTTCCCGGCAAGGGTACTGGAGTGGGGTGCCATTGCCTTCTCTGATTTTAGCACTAGCAAGGCCATATTCTCATCCTGGGAAAGAGAGAGCAGAGTCAGTATCAGTTACACATGAGCAATATCTTTGCCTCTAACTTTCCAGAGTTCTGGAAAGTTCATCTTCCTGCAGACCACTCCTGTTTTTCTGGTGGGTTTGTTTTTTGTTTGTTTGTTTTTGGCTATGCTGAGTCTTTGCTGCTGCGCAGATTTTCTCTAGTTGCTGAGAGCTGGTGGAGGGGGCGGAGGTGCTGCACCTTGCTGTGGTGCGGGGGCCTCTCATCGGGTAGGTCTCTATAGTTATGGCACTTCAGCTTAGTTGCCTTGTGGCATGTGAGATCTTCCCGGACTAGGAATCAAACCTGTGTCTGCTGCATTGCAAGGCGTATTCTTAACTGCTGGACCACCAGGAAAATCCCCCGAATCTGTTTTAATACCCTTTGACTTGTATGGTTCTGATATTTAGTTTTCACCAATGACCATGATCTGAATACTTACCCCACACTCCCATCCCCATGTTGCCTTCTTTTCTCTCCTTTCTCTTCCATCTTTTCCTCCTTGTATTGATCACATACTTATAACCACCTATAATAGGCACCAGGAAAAGTGCTTTTAAGAAGCAGATTAATAAGACATAGGCCTTGTCTTCAAGTGAAAAGGTGTACTGCTGACCTCTAGTTCTCTGTATGAGAAAAAAACAAAACACAATGTGTATCACATGCAGAATCCAGGGAAATTTAACCCCCTAAATGTAAAAAGCAAACACTTAAAAAAAAAAATCTCTGTGGCCTCATGATAAAGAAGACTTAAGACACCAAAAGCACTTCTCATGAAGAAAAATAGTAATAAATTTGACTATATTAAAGTAAAAGCTTTCTGCAAAACCATGAATGCCATAAAAAGATAAACGAGCAGCAAATGGGGAGAAGATACATGTAATTCAAATAACTGGCAAAGGATTAGTATCCAAAGGATAAGAGGACACTTCTAAGTAAATAAAAATATATGTTAATATTAATAGTAATAATATTTATATTGGCAAACAACCAAATATAAAACTGTGTAAAGGATTGAGAGGCAGTTGACAGTAGAAAGATTAATGATCAATAAACATAAATATGTTCAGCCTTACTAATAGGGAAATGAGTATTAAACAACAAAATATTTCACACACATGAGATTGGCAAAAGTCTATCATTACCACATTTTGGAGAGGATAGAAATCATTTTCATACACAGCTGATGGAGTGTACTTTGAAGGGCAATTTAGCAATAATTGGAAAGTTGAAGATCAACCATTCCAGAATTCCCCTGCAAGGTTTGTCTCTGTTTGTTTGTGTATGTGTCTATCTGAGGAAGAGTCTTGGCAGTGTGTATAGTAAGATCTGTGTGCCAAGTGTTTGTTGCAATATTATGTGTTACAAAAATAGAGCTGGAAATATCATAGAAGTCTTTCAGTGAAAAAAGGTGTAAATAAATCTAATATGTTCAAATAATGGACATACCGTGGAGATTTGATTCCAGACCACTGCAATAAAGCAAATATCAGAATAAAGTGAGTTGCATGAAGTTTTTGGTTTGCTAGTGCATATAAAAGTTACATTTAAATATACTGTAGTTCATTGTGTTCAATAGCATTATGTCTAAAAATGTATATACCTTAACTTAAAAATACTATATTGCCAAAAAATGCTGACCATCACCTAAGCCTTCAGCGAGTCTTAATCATTTTGCTGGTGGAGGATCTTGCCTTGATATTGATGGCTGCCAACTGATAAGGGAGTGGTTGCTGAAGGTTGAGGTGGCTGTGGCAGTTTCTTAAAATTATAGTGAAGTTAGCCACATTGATTGAATCTTTTTTTCAAGGCCAAATTCTCTGTAGTGTGCAATGCTGTCTGATAGCACATTGCCTATAGTAGAACTTTAAAAATTGAAGTAAATTTTCCCAAACCCTGCCACTGCTTTATCAACTGTTTATGTAATATTCTGAATCCTTTGTTATTTCAACAAATCTTCACAACTTCTTTATCAGAAATAGATTCTGTCTCAAGAAGCAACTTTCTTTCTCATCTGTAAGAAGCTACTGCTCATCCATTAAAGTTTTCTTGTGAGATTTCAGCAATTCAGTCACATCTTCAGGCACCACTTCTAATGCTGGTTCTCTTGCTGTTTCTACCACATCTGCAGTTGCATCCTCCACTGAAGTTTTGAACCCCTCAGAGTCATCCGTGAAGGTTGGAATCGCTTCTTCCAGCTTGAATCATGAATGGGATCTGGAATGGTGAATCTTTTCCAGAAGGTTTTCAATTTAGTTTGCCCAGATCTGTAAGAGGAATCACTGACTGGTAGCTATAGCCTTACAAAATGTATCTCTTAAAGAATAAGATATGAAAGTAAAGATGACTCCTGATTCATGGGCTGCAAAATGGTTGTTGTGGTAGCAGGCATGAAAGCAACATGAATTGTATCACATTTCCATCAGAGCTGTTGGGTGACCAGAGCAGATAATGACCAGAACATTGTCAATAAGCAGTAATATTTTGAAATTTACTTTTTTTTTTTTTTTGAGCAGTAGCTCTCAATAGTGGGCACAGGATGTTCAATAAACCATATATAATAGATGTGCTTCCATCCAGGCGTTGTTGTTCCATTTATAGAGCACAGGCAGAGTAGATTTAAGGCCTTAGGATTTTCATAGTGGTAAATGAGCGTTGACTTCCACTTAAAGTCACCCACTGCATTAGCTCCTAACAAGAGAGTCAGCCTGTCCTTTTAAGCCAGGCATTGACTTCTCTCTAGCTATGAAAGTCCTAAATGGCATCTTCTTCCAGTAAAAGGCTGTTTTGTCTGTGTTGAAAATCTTCATTATTGATTTTAGGTAGATCTGGATAACTTGCTGCGGGTTCTACATCAGCACTTACTGCTTCACTTTGCACTTACATGTTATGAAAGTAGCTTCTTTCCTGAAACTTCATGAACCAACCTCTGCTAGCTTCAGACTTTTCCTTCTGTGGCTTTCTCACCTCTTCCAGCCTTCATATAATTGTAGAGCGTTGGAACCTTTCTCTGGATTAGGCTTTGGCCAAAGGGACTGTTGTGACTGGTTTGATCTTCTGTCCAGACCACTCACTCCAGCTTTTTCCATATCAGCGTTAAGGCTGTTTTGTTTTCTTATCATTCATGCATTCACCAAAGTAGCACTTTTAATTTCCTCCCAGAACTTTCCTTTGCATTTGTAACTTGGCTAACTGGTGTAAGAGGCCAAGCTTTGGGCCCTCAGCTCTCTATATGCCTTCCTCACTTAGCTTAATCATTTCTGTCTTTTGATATTAAGTGAAGATCATGGTATCCAGTCCAGTCACTTCATGGGAAATAGATGGGGAAACAGTGGAAACAGTGTCAGACTTTATTTTTTGGGGCTCCAAAATCACTGCAGATGGTGACTGCAGCCATGAAATTAAAAGATGCTTACTCCTTGGAAGGAAAGTTATGACCAACCTAAATAGCATATTGAAAAGCAGAGACATTACTTTGCCAACAAAGGTCTGTCTAGTCAAGGCTATGGTTTTTCCAGTGGTCGTGTATGGATGTGAGAGTTGGACTGTGAAGAAGGCTGAGCGCTGAAGAATTGATGCTTTTGAACTGTGGTGTTGGAGAAAACTCTTGAGAATCCCTTAGACTGCAAGGAGATCCAACCAGTCCATTCTGAAGGAGATCAGCCCTGGGTGTTCTTTGGAAGGAATAAC
>NW_011494638.1:4103593-4144079 GCF_000754665.1 Bison bison bison | reverse complement strand
CTCTGATGCTGGGAGGGATTGGGGGCAGGAGGAGAAGGGGACGACAGAGGATGAGATGGCTGGATGGCATCACTGACTCAATGGACGTGAGTCTGAGTGAACTCCGGGAGTTGATGATGGACAGGGAGGCCTGGCGTGCTGCGATTCATGGGGTCGCAAAGAGTCGGACACAACTGAGCGACTGAACTGAACTGAACTGAGGGGCATAGAATTCTTCCTTTCCCTTGAACACTTAGGCCATTGTTGGATTATTTATTGGCCTAATTTCAATATTGGTGTGTCTTAGGGAATTGGTACCATTGACTCAATGGACAGGAGTTTGAGCGAACTCCAGGAAATAATGAAGGACAGGGAAGCCTGGCATACTGCAATCCACAGGGCCGCAAAGAGTCAGACACGACTGAGTGACTGAACAACAACAGAGAATAGGGAGGCTTGCAGAGAGGGAGAGAGAGAGGGATTGGCGGGTCAGTGGAGCAGTCAGAACTCAAAAAACTTTTATTGATTATGGGTATTTCATACCTATGGAATCATATAATATGTGGCCTTTTGTGTCTGCCTTCTTTTAGCATGAAGTTTTTAAGATTCATCCATGTCAGAACTTCAGTTCTTTTTGTGGCTAAAGAATCCCATCGGGTGACTGTGACTCATTTTGTCTATCCATTCATCCATTGACGGACTTTGGGGTCGCTTTACCTTTTGGCTCCTATGAATAGTGCATCTGAATATTTATATACAGGTTTTTGTTGACATAGTTATTTTCATTTCTTTGGTTATATACCAAGAAGTAGAATTGCTGAATTATATGGTAATTTGGTTTTTAACTTTTTGAGGAAATCCCAGACTGTTTTCCACAGCACCTCCACCATCTTGTATTCCCACCAGCAGTTTTTCCATGTCTTCACCAACAGATCCCAGTTATATTTAAGATGACATACTGAGTGAATGAATCAAAATGTCTAGATACTGGGATCAGGGTAGTTTCTGTTTTCTTTTTTATATTTTCTGGCTACACTTTTTAATCTTTATAAAATTAGCTTTTACTATGGTTATTTTTTGTGTGTTTAAAATTTTACTTGTTTTCATTTTAACAAATTTAAAGTAAATGTTTCACATTCATTATTGACAAATATAGGGTAAAAATTTGTTTTCAATGATGAACTGTGAGCTGAGTTGTAATCTACAAAAAAGATCTGAAGTCTTAAAATATTTTAACAGAATTATTTTACAAGACAACAACGTAAGAGTTTGATTTGTTCTGGCAAGACTAGAATGCAAAAGCTTCTTATGGTTGATGGATTACACAGTACCTCCGCTACCTCACATTTTCTGTGGGTGAAGTCTAGTATCTGGTATTCACAAATCTCTATTTCTGCAACACAGGAGTTTTGAATCAAGTATACTGAAATTGTGAGTCACTCTGAATTCAGATTTGGGGACGCTAAATAAATTTAGAAGTAGTAGTGAACTACTACTTGTAGTGAACTACAATTTGGATGGAGGCCAAATTGGTGTTGGAAGAGATGAGTGGGAGTCTCTTAGAGTGATATCAGCATTAAACAGATTATAAACAATTTGTTGAAAGTGGGGGAAACAGAGGCTCTGAAATGTTTTTAGCTAGAGCAGTGTTCTTTCAGGCATCTTGTTACTTACAGTGTATTATATACTAGTATTTTTGGCTGGTGACTGTTTATTTATTGTATCATATTTTTCTGAAGAAAGGGAAATGCTATACTGTATTTTTGTAAAGTGTTTTGAAATAGGCTTAGATTAAGTTGATTTGTTTTTGTTTCTGTTTTTTAAAAACATGCATATGTTTATTGTCTCTTTTGTTTAGTCCCTCTGGGAAAGAAAGTTTTCCACAGCTTCACTCTGTAATTTGATTTTGTTGTTGCTGTTGTTTAGTCACTAAGTCAAGTTGTGTCCAACTCTGCTTTGACTCCATGGACTGTAGCTTGCCAGGCTCCTCTGTCCATGGGATTTCTCAGGCAGGCATACTGGAGTGGGTTGCCATTTCCTTCTCCAGGGCATCTTCCCAACCCAGAACCAAACCCATGTTCCTACACCAGCAGGCGGATTCTTTACCACTGAGCCATCGGGAAGCCCACATAATTTGGTTTAAGGGAAACAAAACATGCTTTCTCAAACTGTACCTGTTATATGCCCTTCTTGCTGGTGGGTTTTCCCCTTTTTCCTACTCCATTGTTCTAGGATTGAGCTCTATAACATAGTGGTGATCTGACTTGATATGCAAAGATCGAACTAAAGATTTAGAAGATGAATGACTGGCATGTTTCATAATTACAATAGTGTTTCAGTAATTACAATAACAGGGCAAAATTGTGAACCTGATATTTTGTTTTTATGTAATACCAAAATACCAAGTTGATACTGTTTAATTAAAATGTTTACAAAAGCAATGATTTTTAAAAAATCAGTGACACATTAAGTTTAATGAAACCAGTTGTCATTAAAAATAATCAATTATCAACAATTTAGAAAATATCAAAAACCTTAGAAAAATATTAATGTTAAACTTACATTATCATTTGAATGTAAGTTATTTGTAGATAAAATTAACAAAATAGTTTTATTCAAAAATAAAAATGAAGACCACTTAAACAATGAAATATTTAAAAGTCAAATATTATCTACCTTTTTTTAAACTGCAGATTCATGTATGCATCAGTGGTTCATTATTGAGTAGTGACCATATTTTTGTAGTAGTGCATATTTTTTCTGCTGCTGAAAAAGTGTTCTTAAACTTAACAAGTTGAAGTAATGGTGAAAAAATAATTATATCTCCAAATATATCCATAGATAATCTCATTCCTTATTTGATAGCTTTGAGATGTTTTACTTTAAATTTTATATATTTAATTTTTCATTTTTGAAATGCTCATTGTTTTAAATGATCATAGTTTAATGAGTCAGAATAGGTCTTACAAGACTTGCTAAGAAGAACCACAGGCCCTAACCCTAACTCATGGCCTCATCAGAGAAGAAAGCCAAGTGAAGTAAATACCTCCTCTGTCTTTTGCTGTCTTACCTCCTCCTGGTGACTAATATCAGCCCACTGGAAACCGCAGGGGAAGGAAGCCATACAGATACAGTCATACAGGCCAGCCTCCTTTTGCAGAGGGTAGGAATTGGATCTGGAAGGGCAAACAGGAAAAATGTAGCCCAATAGTTTTAATTTCTAAGACACCACTTTTTAGTAATATGGTATCTTTCTGTGTGTGATATAGCATCCAGTTTTTGTTTTTGCCCTTTGTGGGGATTAAATTTTTTTTCCTTCTTGCATGATCTTCTTTCTTCCCAGTGAGGATTTCATGCCCCCTTTTTAAGGGGAATGTCCTGTTTTTCATATTAGAGGTTTTCCTCAATTGTATACCCATCTGAGTCAATGTAAGAGTGAGGTACAAAACTGTTGGTGGGAATGCAACCTAGTACAGCCACTATGGAGAACAGTGTGGAGATTCCTTAAAAAACTGGAAATAGAACTGCCTTATGATCCAGCAATCCCACTGCTGGGCATACACACTGAGGAAACCAGAAGGGAAAGAGACACGTGTACCCCAATGTTCATCGCAGCACTGTTTATAATAGCCAGGACATGGAAGCAACCTAGATGTCCATCAGCAGATGAATGGATAAGAAAGCAGTGGTACATATACACAATGGAG
The DNA here is from genome assembly GCF_000754665.1 of Bison bison bison. Classification (NCBI taxonomy): domain Eukaryota; kingdom Metazoa; phylum Chordata; class Mammalia; order Artiodactyla; family Bovidae; genus Bison; species Bison bison. The sequence goes on along the minus strand of NW_011494638.1, from coordinate 4,140,393 downwards.
TATTACTCAGCCATTAAAAAGAATACATTTGAATCAGTTCTAATGAGGTGGATGAAACTGGAGCCTATTATACAGAGTGAAGTAAGCCAGAAGGAAAAACATAAATACAGTATACTAACGCATATATATGGAATTTAGAAAGATGGTAACAATAACTCTGTATATGAGACAGCAAAAGAGACACTGATGTATAGAACAGTCTTATGGACTCTGTGGGAGAGGGAGAGGGTGGGAAGATTTGGGAGAATGGCATTGAAACATGTAAAATACCATGTAGGAAACGAGTTGCCAGTCCAGGTTCGATGCACGATGCTGGATGCTTGGGGCTGGTGCACTGGACGGCCCAGAGGGTTGGTATGGGGAGGGAGGAGGGAGGAGGGTTCGGGATGGGGAACACATGTATACCTGTGGCGGATTCATTTTGATATTTGGCAAAACTAATACAATTATGTAAAGATTAAAAATAAAATAAAATTAGAAAAAAAAAAAAGCTAATAGGAGGGGCTTTTGCTTTCTGATTCTGTAGGTGCGAAGTGGGCCCTACAAATTTACATTTCTAACTAGTCCCAGGTGATGCTTGTCCAAACGTCATATTTTAAGAACCATTTTATTAAGGAATGCTCTTGAGAATCACATCTGTGAAAGGAATGGATAGGAAGGAAACAGAGAGAAAGTTAAGCTGCAGTGTGAAGAGTTCTGAAGCAGAAATGGCCCATCAGAGATGTCCCAAAGACAAAGAGCTGGGTCTTTATTTCCTGCATGCTGTGCAGCTCTGAATGTGAGCTGCCCCTAGAAGGAGATATGACCTTAGGGAGTGAAGTTTTCTTCAGCATAGCTATCCCCATTTGTTGTTGTTGTTGTTCAGTAGCTCAGTCCTGTCTAACACTTTGCCACCCCATGGACTGTAGTACACCAGGCTTCCCTGTTCTTCACCATCTCCTGGAGCTTGCTCAAATTCATGTCCATTAGTCAGTGATGCCACCAACCATCTCCTCCTCTGTCATCCCCTTCTCCTGCCTTCAATCTTTCCCAGCATCAGTCTTTTCTAATGAGTTGACTCCTCACATCAGGTGGCCAAAGTCTTGGAGCTTCAGCATCAGTCCTTCCAATGAATATATGTGTCCTTAGTTGCTCAGTCGCGTCCGACTCTGTGACCTCATGCACTGTAGCCTGTCAGGCTCCTCTGTCCATGGGATTCTCCAGACAAGAATACTGGAGTGGGCTGCCATGCCCTCTTCTAGGGGATCTTTCCAACACAGGAATCAAACCCAGGTCTCCCACAATGCAGGCAGATTCTTTACCATCTGAGCCACCTATCCAATGAATATTCAGGGTTGATTTCCTTTAGGATTGACTGGTTTGATCTCCTTGCAGTCCAAGGGACTCTCAAGAGTCTTCTCCAACATCACAGTTCAAAAGCATCGATTCTTTGGCACTCAGCCTTCTATATAGTCCAACTCTCACATCCATACATGACTACTGGAAAAACATAGCTTTGACTAATGTCTCTGCATTTTAATATGCTGTCTAGGTTGGTCATAGATTTTCTTCCGAGGAGCAAATGTCTTTTAATTTTATGGCTGCAGTCATGATCTGCAGTGATTTTGGAAGCCAAAAAAATAGTCTCTCACTGTTTCCATTGTTTCCCCATCCATTTGCCATGAAGTGATGGGACCAGATGCCATGGTCTTAGTTTTTTGAATGTTGAGTTTTAAGCCAACTTTTTCATTCTCTTCTTTCACTTTCATCAAAAGGCTCTTTACTTCCTCTTCACTTTCTGCCATTAGGATGGTGTCATCTCCCTAGCTGAGGTTATTGATATTCCTCCCAGCAGTCTTGATTCCAGGTTGTGCTTCATCCAGCCTGGCATTTCGAATGATGTACTGTGCATATAAGTTAAATAAGCAAGGTGACAATATATAGCCTTAATGTACTCCTTTCCCAATTTGGAACCAGTCTGTTTCCATATCCAGTTATAACTGTTGCTTCTTGACCTGCACACAGATTTCTCAGGAGGCAGGTCAAGTGGTCTGGTATTCCAGTCTCTCTAAGAATTTTCCGCAGTTTGTTGTGATCCACACAAAGACTTTGATGTAGTCAATGAAGTAGAAGTAGATGTTTTTCTGGAACTCTGTTGCTTTTTCTAAGATCCAACAGATGTTGGCAATTTGATCTCTGGTTCCTCTGTCTTTTCTGAATCCAGCTTCAACATCTGCAAGTTCTCGGCTCACGTATTATTGAAGCCTGGCTTGGAGAATTTTGAGCATTACTTTACTAGCATGTGAAATGATTGCAGTTGTGCAGTAGTTTGAACATTCTTGGGGCTTGCCTTGTAGCTCAGTCAGTGAAGGATCTGCCTGTAATGCAGGAGACCAGGGTTGGATCCCTGGGTTGGAAAGATCCCTTGGAGGAGAAAATGGCAACCCACTCAGTATTCTTGCCTGGAGAATCCCATGGGCAGAGGAGTCTGGCAGGCTACAGTCCATGGGGTTGCAAGAGTTGTACACGACTTAGCAACTAAACCACCTTGAACATTCTTTGGCATTGCCATTCTTTGGGATTGGAATGAAAACTTTTTCCAGTCCTGTGGCCACTGCTGAGTTTTCCAAATTAGCTGGCATATTGAGTGCAGAACAAAGCTAGTGGAAGTGTTGGAATTCCAGTCAAGCTATTTCAAATCCTAAAGGATGAAGCTGTTAAAATGCTGCATTCAGTATGCCAGCTGTCCCCAAAGGGGGCTGATAACTGAGGGCCTTTCTGTTCGAAAGTCCTGGCTCTGCTATTTCGGGATTTCCTGGTGGCTCAGATGTAAAAAATCTGCCTGCAGTGCTGGAGACTCTGGTTCGATCCCTGGGTCAGGAAGATCCCTGGAGAAGGGAATGGCAAACCATTCCAGTATTCTTGCCTGGAGAGTCACATGAACAGAGGAGCCTGGCAGGCTGCAGTCCATGGGGTCCTAAAGAGTTGGATGCAGCTGAGTGACTAACACTCACTTTTTCTGCTGGAAGCACTCCTAGCAGGTGGGGGACAGTGTCCTTTTTTTCCTGAAAAGGGAAAATGGGGCCATCTATTACAGAGTCCCGGAGAAGGCAATGGCACCCCACTCCAGTACTCTTGCCTGGAAAATCCTATGGACGGAGGAGCCTGATAGGCTGCAGTCCATGGGGTCGCTAGGAGTCGGACACGACTGAGCGACTGAGCGACTTCACTTTTCACTTTCGTGTACTGGAGAAGGAAATGGCAACCCACTCCAGTGTTCTTGCCTGGAGAATCCCAGGGACAGGGGAGCCTGGTGGGCTGCTGTCTCTGGGGTCGCACAGAGTCGGACACAACTGAAGCGACTTAGCAGCAGCATTACAGAGTCCACACATACTCTTCTTCCAGTCAGCCTCCCACGCCTGTCCCAAGACAGCCACTTTTTCTAATTTTTCTTACTCCATTGATTAATTTTGCCTATTCCAGAACATCATATAAATGGAACTGTACAGAGCAAACTTCTGGGTGTTGTCTTGGCTCAGTATAATGTCCTGTGGATTCATCCATGTTCTTTTATATGTCAGAAGTTGTCACTACTGTTGTTTCTTGTTACTGAGTAGTATTCCAATCTATGAATATACAGCATTTTTATCCATTCTTACGTTAACTGCCACTTGGATTGTTTTGAGTTTGGGGGCATTTTTACTAAAGATTCTGTGAACACGTTTGTAAGAGTCTGTTTTGTGGACACAGTTTTGTTTCTGTTGGATAAATACCTAGGGACAGAATTGTTGTGTTATATAATAGGTTTATATTTACTAAAGTTTTTCAAAGTGATTTTACCTTTTTCATTTCCATCAGATATGACAGATGTGATTGCTCAATCCTTGCCAACTTTTGGTGTTTCCAAGTGTTTCTAATTTTAACCATCCCAGTGCATATATAGTATATCCTGATGACTAATGGTGAACATCTTTTCATGTGCTTTTATTAGATGATTTGTCTATCTTTTCTTTGTGAACTATTTCAGTTGTTTGCTCATTTATTAATTGGATTACTTGTCTTGATTTTTGAGTTATAGGAACTCAGTATATATTCTGGGCATAAGTTTCATCAGATATATTTTGCAAATATTTTCTTTTGATTGGTGACTTGTTTATTTTCTGACATCTTTATATATTTTCAGGTCATGATCTTCTTCTAGGCATTCTATAATTTAAATTTTTATGGTTAATTTTATGAGCCAACTCAAATTTTTCTACAGAATGAGATGTGTTCACTTGTTTATAGATATATCCAGTTATTCCATCAGCCTTTGTTGGAAAGGTTTTTTCTTCTATCTTTTGAATTGCTTTGGTATCCCTATTGCAAATTGGTTGACTGTATAGAAATCAGCTATCATTTATACCACTTTTTTTTTTTTAACTGTAATAATGTTACTTTACTCTGGCTGCCTTCAAGATTTGTTTTCATCTTTGTGTTTTCACCCCTTTAATTGTGATGTGTTCGTGTGTGATTTTCTTTCTAATTATTCTGCTTGGAATTTGCTGAGCTTCTTTGAATATGTAAGTTTGTATTTCTCACAAAATTTGGAGAAATTTTGGCCATTATCAGATATTTTTCTGTCTCATTATCTTCAGTTGTATATAACTAGACCGCTTGTTATTGTACTATGAATCTCTGAAGCTCTATTTATTATTTTGAAGATCTTTTTCTTTCTCCTTTAGAATCAGTAAAATGTACTGATTTATTTACTGGTTTAGTGACCTTTTTCCTGCTGTATCTGATCTCCTTTAAAGAAATCCAATGAATTTTGCATTTCAAATACTGTCAGTTTTACTTCTAGGATTTCCATTTGGTTCTTTCACTTCTACTCTCAGCTGAGATTCCTCCCATGTGTACATTTATTATGACCATATTTTCCTGAAATACTTGAATGTATTTATAATACTTGCTTTGAAGTCTTTGTCTGTTAATTCTGAAGTCTAGATCATTCAGGGTTTGGTTTCTTTGAGCTGCTTCTTTTTCTTGACTCTGGGTCTGTCTTTCCTTTTTCTTTGTTCTGGCAAATTTTGCTTGTATGATGGGTATCATGAGTGATATGTTGTAGACTTTGAATTCTGTTATTTTTCTCTGACGAGGTTTTTTTTTTTGTCCTGATAGACAGTTAACAGGGCTGAGTTTAAATGCCCCAACATTATCATTCGTGTGTTAAGTAGCAACAGAAGTCTCCTCTCAACTCAGGTCTTTACATGTTTCAGCTGTTGCTTTTTGCTGGACTCCTTGGAGCCTTCCCCAAATGAAGGCCATTTAAATATTTGGGCATAGTTTACACAGAAATCTTGTGGCGCTTTCTAGCCTTAGACTTCATCCTGTGGCTCCTCAGCTAGCAGGAAGGCGCATTTTTGTTTCAGTCCCTACTGATTGTTACTGTGTCTGTAATAAGTGACCTCAGGCAACAGCCCTGTAAATACAGATCCTATCTGGTGCAGTTCCTTCTTTTAAGGTTGATGTCCCTCCAGTTACTGCCTGCTTTTGATCATATCTGTTTTTATATTTTATCCATAGTATATGGTTGTTAAAGATGGAAAAGCTACTCTAAGTTAGCTTGTCAAAAGCAGAACATTAAAATGTTGAAGCTTTATTTTATTTTAATTGAGTCAGTCAAACCATCCATTATTCAGAGAATATTTTAGGAAATTGTAAAATATCCACTAAATGGAATATTGCAATATATTAAATTTTTGAAGCAAAATTTGGAAATGGAACAATGATGTCTGCTGTCACTGCTACTTTTTACCGTTAAATTAGAGATTTTAGTCAAAGTAATTAGATAAGAAGCAGAGGTGGGAGGAAATAGAGATTGGAAAGGAAAAAAATATTTTCACTATCATAAGTGAAATTATATTCTACAAGAGAATCTATATACAATTAGAACCAATAAGAGTTCAAGAAGGCTGCTGGATATAAAGTCAGCATAGCATACCAATAGCATAGAATACCAGTACCAACATTCACCACATCAGAATGTACATTAGCAGAAACCAGTTGGAAAAGATATTAAGAAAAAAGAGATACAGTTTATAATACCATCTATAAGCTACCTAGTACTCATTAACAAAAGATAATAGAGAAAATTACATGACATCTTTAAGGACAGGCAAGAATAAATTCAAATTATCAGTCAACTCCCCCATTTCTGTGATACCTATAGTATCAGTACAGTTGTTGAATATGGAAAAACTAAAAGCTCACCTGGAGTTAGGCATCCAAAAATTATCAGGACCATTCCAAAAATGGTCAACAGGTGTCATGCACATTCAAAGTGTGGTATTGACTCAGATATAGACAAGTAGATTAGTAATAAAAATGAAAAAAGCTTGAAACAGATTCAAGCATGTATGTAAACATGTATGTAAAGCATGTACACATAGTAAAGTGAAAGTCACTCAGTCATGTCAACTCTTTGCCACCCCATGGACTATTCAGTCCATGGAATTCTCCAGGCCAGAATACTGGAGCGGGTAGCCTTTCCTGTCTGCATGGGATCTTCCCAAACCAGGAATTGAACCCAGGTCTCTTGCATTGTGAGTGAATTCTTTACCAGCTGAGCCACAAGGGAAGGCCAAGAATACTGGAGTGGGTCGCCTATCCCTTCTCCAGCAGATCTTCCCAACCCAGGAATAGAACCAGGGTCTCCTGCAATGCAGGCAGATTCTTTATCAACTGATCTCTCAGGGAAGCCCAAGTGAAAGTCGCTCCGTCGTGTCTGACTCTTTGTGATCCCATGGACTGTACAATCCATGGAATTCTCCAGGCCAAAAGACTGGAGAGGGTACCGTTCCCTTCTTCCAGGGATCTTCCCAAGCCAGGGGTTGAACCCAGGCCTCCCACATTGCAGGCGGATTCTTTACCAGCTGAGCTGCAAGGGAAGCCCATAGTAAAATAGGAAACAATTGACCATACAGAATAAACTATGATTAAAATCAAAATCAAAAAAACTAACTTCAAAAATTTTAGAGCAAAATATGGAATGTCTTTAAAACTTGGCTAGATAGGATTTCTTACAACAAAAAACACAGGTCATAAAGAAAAAAATTAATAAATTTTACTAAATCAAGAATTTAAACTTTAGTAAGTTACTAAAATGTATCCCTAGCAAACTTAAGATGAGAAGACTAGTATCCAGAATATATAAAGAACTACTCCAATCTAATAAGAAATCATCAACTCCACTTAAAAATGGGCAAAAACAAGAACCAGCAGTTTATGGAGGAGAACCCATACAGTCAAGAAGCAAGTAAAAAGTATAAAACATTGCTAGTAATTGGGATGATGACAATTTAAAAGTTTTTTCATACCCATTAGAATGGCAAGTTTTTAATGTATATATTATATGTATCATGTATAAATGGCATATGCATGTACATTTTTTGCACAATAGGCAAATTAACTCAAACTACCACACAATTGCACTCATCTCACATGCTAGGAAAGTAATGCTCAAAATTCTCTAAGCCAGGCTTCAGCGATTGTGAACTATGGACTTCCAGATGTTCAGGCTGGTTTTAGAAAAGGCAGAGGAACCAGAGATCAAATTGCCAACATCCGCTGGATCATGGAAAAAGCAAGAGAGTTCCAGAAAAACATCTATTTCTGCTTTATTGACTATGCCAAAGCCTTTGACTGTATGGATCACAATAAACTGTGGAAAATTCTGAAAGAGATGGAAATACCAGACCACCTGACCTGCCTCCTGAGAAATCTGTATGCAGGTCAAGAAGCAACAGTTAGAACTAGAAATGGAACAACAGACTGGTTCCAAATAGGAAGAGGAGTACGTCAAGTTTGTTTATCATCACCATGCTTATTTCACTTCTATGCAGAGTACATCATGAGAAACGCTGGGCTGGAGGAAGCACAAGCTGGCATCACGATTGCGGGGAAAAATATCAATGACTTCAGATATACAGATGACACCACCCTTATGGGAGAAAGTGAAGAACTAAAGAGCCTCTTGATGAAAATGAAAGAAGAGAGAGGAGAGTGGGAAAAGTTGGTTTAAAGCTCAGCATTCAGAAAACTAAGATCATGGCATTCGGTCCCATCACTTCATGCCAGATAGATGGGGAAACAGTGGCAGACTTTATTTTTTTGGCTCCAAGATCACTGCGGATGGTGACTGCAGCTATGAAATTACAAGATGCTTACTCCTTGGAAGGAAAGTTATGACCAACCTAGACAGCATATTAAAAAGCAGAGACATTACTTTGCCAACAAAGGTCCATCTAGTCAAAGTTATGGTTTTTCCCATAGTCATGTATGGATGTTAGAGTTCGACTATGAAGAAAGCTGAGCGCCGAAGAATTGAATCTTTTGAACTGTGGTGTTAGACAAGACTCTTGAGAGTCTCTTGGACTACAATGAGATGCAACCTATCCATCCTAAAGGAAATCAGTCCTGAATATTCATTGACAGGAGTGATGCTGAAGCTGAAGCTCCAATACTTTGGCCACCTGATGCGGAGAGCTGACTGATTTGAAAAGACCCTGATGCTGGGAAAGATTGAAGGCAGGAGGAGAAGGGGTCGACAGAGGATGAGATGGCTGGATGGCATCACCGACTCAATGACATGAGTTTGAGTAAGCTCCAGGAGTTGGTGATGGACAGGGTGGCCTGGTATTCTGCAGTCCATGGAATCGCAAAAAGTCGGACAGGACTGAGCAACTGAACTGAATAGGAAAATAGAGACCTATATATTCTACTTATGGAAGTATGAATGTATACAGGAGCTTTTGGGAGAGGAATTCTGTAATACATAATAAAACTGAAAATATATATTCATGAATCCTAGAAAATTGACTTCCAGACTTATAACTGGGAAGTTTTTGATTGTGTATACCAGAAGACATGTACAAAGACATTGCAGCATTGCTTGAAGAAAATCTGAAAAGTACCTAATTGGCTTTCAGTAGAGGAATGGATGAATAAGTGTGATATAGTCATTCAGTGAAATACTTTCAGCAGTTAAAATAAATGGACTTCATCTAAAGTGTATCAACATGGAGAGATCTCAAAGACATGGTTGGGTGAAAAAGACATTTGCAGAATATATACAGTGTAATGGCATTTATATAAACATTTAAACGCTTCTGGTAGAAGGGGAATATATTTAGATCTATGGTTTTTTAAAAAAAAATCACATTTTCACTTTGATGCAGCCATGAAATTAAAAGACGCTTACTCCTTGGAAGGAAAGTTATGACCAACCTAGATAGCACATTCAAAAGCAGAGACATTACTTTGCCAACAAAGGTCCATCTAGTCAAGGCTATGGTTTTTCCTGCATTACTTTGCCAACAAAGGTTCGTCTAGACAAGGCTATGGTTTTTCCTGTGGTCACGTATGGATGTGAGAGTTGGACTGTGAAGAAGGCTGAGCACCGAAGAATCGATGCTTTTGAACTGTGGTGTTGGAGAAGACTCTTGAGAGTCCCTTGGACTGCAAGGAGATCCAACCAGTCCATTCTGAAGGAGATCAACTCTGGGATTTCTTTGGAAGGGATGATGCTAAAGCTGAAACTCCAGTACTTTGGCCACCTCATGCGAAGAGTTGACTCATTGGAAAAGACTCTGATGCTGGGAGGGATTGGGGGCAAGAGGAGAAGGGGACGACAGAGGATGAGATGGCTGGATGGGATCACTGACTCGATGGACGTGAGTCTGAGTGAACTCCGGGAGTTGTTGCTGGACAGGGAGGCCTGGTGTGCTGCGATTCATGGGTTCGCAAAGAGTCAGACACAACTGAGTGACTGATCTGATCTGATCTGATGCTTTCCTAAGTGGTCCCAAAGAGTTTTCTTTATATGGGGGACTAAGTGTATGTTCCATCACTCATTTGTTCAATGGGTTTTATTGAACATCTAACATGTGCCACATGATAATACAGCAGTGAGCAGAACAGATTGAGCCCATTTTCATGGAGTTTAAATTCTAGCCAAGGAAGATATCCAGTAAACAAATAAATTAATAAAAATACAGAATGGTTAGGGCAATAGTGAAAAGTAAAGCAGGACAAAAGGAAGAGAGAGTGATGGAAAGTATTTTGCATGAAGAAGGAGTCAGGGAAGAAGTGTCTGTGAAAGATAATATCTAGCAAAGTCATGAGGAAAGTGAACAGATAAGTTACATGGAGGAAGGGTCTTAGAGGCTGACTGAAAAAGCCAGTGCAAGGCCCTACTCCTGCCTTGAGAAGCAGCAGGGAGGCCAGCATGGCAGGAGCTGAATGAATGAGGAATAGACTAGTATGATATGAGATTAGAAAGATAGCAGAGGACTGGATCCTCCAGGAACATAGGACTAACGTGGTGGATGGTGTTGCTTTGAACACTTGGTTGAGAATAGTTCACAGAACTGATGCTGGAGGGTGTAAGGATAGATGCGAGGAAACCAATTAGAAGGTTATTATAACACTTTTGAAAAGAAATGACGATGGTTTAGACCAAGGTGGTGAGAAATGGTTGTATTTTTTATATCTTATTTTTTAGCAGCAATTCTTAAACTATAGAAAACCCTCTTCAGTTTAGTCACTCAGTTGTGTCCAACTCTTTGCGACCCCAGGGACCACAGCACGCCAGGCCTCCCTGTCCATCACCAATTCCTGGAGCTTGCTCAAACTCATGTCCATCTAGTCGGTGATGCCATCCAGCCATCTCATCCTCTGTCATCCTTTTCTCCTCCTGCCCTCAATCTTTCCCAGCATCAGGGTCTTTTCTAATGAGTCAGTTCTTCGCATCAGGTGGCAAAGTATTGGAGCTTCAGCTTCAGCATCACTCCTGCCAGTGAATATTCAGGACTGATTTCCTTTAGATGGACAGGTTGGATCACCTTGCAGTCCAAGGGACTCTCAAGAGTTTTCTCCAACACCACAGTTCAAAACCATCAATTCTTCAGCACTCAGCTTTCTTTATGGTCCAACTCTCACATTGATACACGACTACTGGAAAAACCATAGCTTTGACTAAACATACCTCTGTTGGCAAAGTAATGTCTCTGCTTTTTAATATGCTGTCTAGGTTGATCATAACTTTTCTTCCAAGGAGCAAGCGTCTTTTAATTTCATGGCTGCAGTCACCATCTGCAGTGATTTTGGAGCCCAAGAAAATAAAGTCTGTCATTTTTTCCATTGCTTCCATGAAGTAATGGGACTGGATGCCATGGTCTTCATTTTTTGAATGTTGCGTTTTAACACAGCTTTTTAACTCTCCTCTTTCACTTTCATCAAGAGGCTCTTTACTTCTTCACTTTCTGCCATAAAGGTGGTGTCATCTGTGTATCTGAGGTTATTGATATTTCTCCTGGTAATCTTGATTCCATCTTGTCCTTCATCCATCCTGGCATTTCACATGATGTACTCTGCATATAAGTTAAATAAGCAGGGTGACAATATACAGCCTTGACGTACTCCTTTCCCAGTTTGGAACCAGTCTGTTCCATGTCTGGTTTTAACTGTTGCTTCCTGACCTGCATACAGATTTCTCAGGAGGCAGGTAAGGTAGTCTGGTATTCCTGTCTCTTTAAGAATTTCCCACAGTTTGGTATGATCCACAGTCAAAGACTTTGGCATAATATATAAAGCAGAAGTAGATGTTTTTCTGAAACTTTCTTGCTTTTTCGATGATCCAACGGATGTTGGCAATTTGGTCTCTGGTTCCTCTGCCTTTTCTGAATCCAGCTTGAACATCTGGAAGTTTATGGGTCACATACTGTTGAAGCCTGGCTTGGAGAATTTTGAGCATTACTTTGCTAGTGTGTGAGGTGAGTGCAGTTGTGTGGTAGTTTGAGCATTCTTTGGCATTGCCTTTTTTTGGGATTGGAATGAAAACTGGTGGTGAGAAACAGTTGTATTTTTGATATATTATTTCTTTGCAGCAATTCTTAAACTATAGAAAACCCTCTTATCTCAGAGAAACTGTGGGAGTTAAGAAGTGAGAAAGATAGCATGCTTTAGCTGCTAATGAGTGAGAAGCTATACACACAATCCCAAAATCCCCCAAAATTTTAAGCTTCTAAAGATTTTCTGTGGAACTGTGAGGAGGGGATTTCAATTCCTCTTACCAAAAGGTATCATTTACTTTTCTTTTTCTGTTAATGATTCTGAGTTTTGCAGTTGAGTTTAATACAGTCACAGTTTGGTCTTTAAATAATGAAATTTGAAATTGAAGTACAGGGGTAAAGTTTTGAGGTTACTGATTGCATTAACTGAATTGTGATTTAAATACTTAATTTTGCTTACTCCACAGATTAAATGTATAGCTATATATAAAGGCAAATAACCATTTTTTGCATTTATATGGCTCTAGAACCTTTTATTGAAGATAATATGGTTTGTAACATCTTTTATGATTGTATATAAACTATCTTTGAACTTTTGTATGATTTCATTGTATTTGCACTTTTGATGTGTTAAGATTCAATTATTAAATTAGTTTATACTGGCTTCATTTGTTTTATATATTGTTCACTTTTTTCAGTAATTCAGTTAAATTTATATATAGTGGCTTTTGTGTTATTTCTAAGTATAGTCTTTTTCTCCAACTTATTGTCATATTAGCTAATCTTTTTTATTTTTATGTCTAGGGAGTCCATGTTTGTGTGTGTCTGTGTGTGTATGAGAGAGGAGGGAGAGAGAGGGGAGGGGAAGAGAATCTACTTTTTTTTTTTTAAGTAAAAAAAAATTTTTACAGCTCAACAAGCTGTATGTGGGATTTTAGTTCCCCAACCAGGAATCGAACCCACACTCCCCTACAGTGGAAACAAGAAGTCTTAATCACTGTACTGCCAGGAAAGTCCCCAAGAGAATCTACTTTGTAACAAGTCTTTAGATATACTGATAATATTACACCATTATGGCTTTTAAATCCTAAACAAATCATTGTCCAAAGTAGCAGGCATACAGTAAAAATCACAATTCATTGTAAACTCTGTGTTCTATTTCTATATGTACTAATACATCTGCACTTTTATGTATGACTAGAAATTTAATTGTTTGTTTAAAATATCTGTTATAATGATAGAGCATAACAACAATAAGATTACTATAGCAATGAACTTAGAAAATATTCTGATCATGTTTTAGGATTGAATTTAGTACGATGAGTAGGAAATAGGTTTTTGTTTTGTTTTGTGAAAAATGCAGTTTTAGGCTCCAATGCCTAATCTTAATAAAAAATTTAACTTATTTTTTCATGGATATGAATAGTGAATTACCATGTCTGTTTGAAAATACTTTGAATATTTAATAAATTTAAATTTATTAGTCTTACTAATTTAACTTTCTTTTTCTTTTAGCAAAACTATACAATCTAAGGTGGACTGCATTTTGGTAAGTAAAATAACTAATTTAAAAGTTTTTTTATGATAAGGCTTTTCCCACTGCATAAAATATATTATTTTTGAGTAAATACTTATTTTAAATATAACTGAGTTTTAGTGAGTAAAATTTGACGTTTAATTACAACCATAGGGATGAACTGGCTATATGCTGTCTATTTTCCTATATGTCATCAATAATGAAATCATAATCTGAGGTAATTGCATGTTTTTGAAACTTACTGGCTTTTACTAAAGATCGCTTCAGCATCTAATGAAGTGAATGTTTAGCTTTCTACTATAGTAATTCTTAAAGGATTTGTTAAAGAAAAAACTTAAGATGTTTGATAGGGTAGTTTTCTTGTGGTGAGTGAAGTGAAAGTCGCTCAGTTGTGTCTCTTTGCGACCCCATGGACTATACAGTCCATGAAATTCTCCAGGCCAGAATTCTGGAGTGAGTAGACTTTCCCTTCTCCAGGGGATCTTCCCAACCCAGGGATCAAACCCAGGTCTGCCACATTGCAGGCGGATTCTTTACCAGCTCAGTCACCAGGGAAGCCCAAGAATACTGGAGTGGGTAGCCTATCCCTTCTTCAGGGGAATTTCCTGACCTAGGAATCGAACTGGGGTCTCTGCATTGCAGGCGGATTCTTTACCATCTGAGCTACCAGGGAAGCCCTTTTCTTGTGGTAGTGTGTTTTTTATATTTGGGTTGCTAGACTTCAGGAATTAAAGCCACACTAATAGTTTACATTTAGATTGGACTTATGGACTATAAGAATTTGTTTAAATAAAAGCTTTTTAAAATACTTATTGTCTTAGTTTTTGTTGCTATAATGTACTTTCCGTGTTTGGACTGCTGGCCTTTGGGAGTTAAAGCCACAAAATGGTTTAAATTTAGATTGTATTTTCAGTTCCATTGATCTTCTCTTAAACATATAAGGGAAGAAGTATGCAGCTACTGAGACTACTGGAATAGTACTGACTTCTTTCATGGAAAGTTTATTAATGGAATGTTCCCTGAGCTCTAAAATATTCAGTGACTGCACTGTTAGAGTCCCCAGAATGTCACTGTTGTTAGTCCTCTTTCTCTCTTGTGACATTAGGACTTTGTTACTCAGGTTTGTGTCTTCATTATAAACTACCTTCTTTTTGTTAGGGAGCAGGGGTCTGCAGTGTCTGGTGCTGAAATAGTATATGATCTTATTAGCTTATGATACTAGTTTTTAGGTAGGTGAGTAAATAACATTACTTCATAGGAGAACAGGTATGAAAGGTTCTCCTATGCTTTTCTAACCTAATGTTTGAGAAAGAGTACTTTGTGGGGATGTTTTCCCCCCTTTTTCCTTTTTTTTCAATACTCTAAAGTAAATGATCTTATTACTTCCCTTTTACAAATGAAGAGACTGATGCTCTTGCATTTACTAAAAAAAAAAAATTATTGGGCCAATGCTAAATATTTGGGAAACAAAAGGACATGTTGCCTTGCCCTCAAGAAATCCAGTCTGCTAAAATAGATTTAATGATTCTCTTAAGACCTAGGAAGGTAGTGATTGGGGATGGAGGGGTAACCTTACCCCCACCCCTGAGAGCATTTTCTGTTTCTCTTTACTCTCAAGAGTTCATATCTACTCTCAGTTGTTTATATCTATCACTCAGTAACTACTGCATAATTACTCTTTGCTAGACCCTGTCTGGGTGTCAAAATGCAATGGTAAACAAGACAAATACAGTGGCTATCTAAGACTCTCGGCTTTTTTTCTTTTAGAATCTGAGATAATATTGGAGGAATATTCAGTTTTTCTTTTCATTGAGAAAGTTGAGACAGAACACTGGTATAATTTATTAAATGTAGCATTTATAAAATACTAAATAAGAACAAAAAGGGTTTTTAATCTTTTAAGAATTCAGAAGTGTTTATATTTTAGCATAAATTTTAAAGTTATATATATATTTGATGAACAAGATAGTAAGATCTGTATCTTCATAAAGCTTACATTTTATTGAATGAAGTAGACATTAAATGAATGGTAAAATAAGTAAGCTTTACAACTTCAGATAATAATAAATGCTATTACAAAAATTTTAAAAGGCAAAAGGAGACAACTGACGTTGTATAGGGAATCTTTAGATTGAGTGATTAGGAAAAGTATCTGAGGAAATGACATTTGAAAAGAGACCTGAATGAGAAGCAGCCAGTCTTGTGTAAAGATCTGCCTGTGACAAATACTAGGCAGAGGGAACAGAAAGTACAAAAATTCTGAAACAGAAATGAACCTGGAATGTTTGGAAAATACGAAGAATCCAGTGCACTGGAACTAAACAAAGGGAGGAGAGGATGATAGGAGAAAAGAATAGCTATGGCAAATAGTATGTGTTTTATTCTAAGTGCATGGAAGCCAACTGAAAGATTTATGATCTAGTTTTCTTTTTTTTTTTAATGCCCTAGCAGTTGTTGGGAAATAGGCTTTTAGGGGGATAAGAGTAGAAGCAGGAAAATCAGGCTATTGGAAAAGTTGAAATAAGAATGCAAGGCGGTTGCTCGCTTGGAAGGGGAAGATGGGGAAAAAGTACAGAAAATGGGTTCAAGGCATATTTTGGATAGAAAGCCAGTAAGCCTTGCTTGCTGATGTATTGATTGTAAAGGGAGAAACAAAGGAATTAAGGATAATTCCTTTTGGTCTAAAAAATATCCTTTAGTATTTCTTATAAGGCAGGTTTGCTCATGATGAATTCTCTTGATCTGTATTTGTCTGTGAGTGGCTATTTTACTTTCAGTTTTGAAGAATAATTTTACTGGATATAGAATTCTTGATTCATAGGTCCCCCCTCTCCATAGGAAGCTGCCATTACACATAAGTTTAAATGATTGGTTTTATCCCTCTAGTCTCTGGGATTTTGTTCCTTTTTTGTCTGATTATCTTTCTTTATGTTCTATTTTCTCAATTTTTGTTGAGATTCCTTGTTATTTTTTTCATTGTCATCAAGTTTTCCTTGTCATGTTTAAACATAGTCAACCTCATCCGTGTGGAATAGGTCATGGGAGAAGCACAAGACAGGAGTACAGCTGACTCTCGCAGTTAATACCTGAAGTTCAGCAGTTTTTAATGATCCAACACTTCTCAATGTGTTGCCGTTAGTCAGTTTCCAAAGCCCTAAAATCATTTTTCCATCATTTTAGAGTTATTTGGGTACGGGTGGGGGTCCTGGCCTATTCATTCCATTTGTTCTAGGTATCTCAGCTTTCTCATGTTGTTTTTATCACGTTTCTTCTAGAAGTTTTATGGTTTTAACTTTTTGTATTAGGTCTGTGAGCCGATTCGATTTAAATTTATGTTTGGTATAAGATGAACCTCAGTGTTTATTTTTTTAACCAAGTGGATAGATATCCAGTTGTTTCAGCACTGCTTATTAGGAAGTCTGCCATGGGTCTTTGTCTAGTCTCTCTTTTCCCATCAGTTGCTATCTGTCTTCATGACATCACCACACTGTCTTGTTTATGGTAGCTTTGTCAAAAGTCTTGCCATCAGGTAATGTAATGATTTGAATTGGTTTTGGCTTCTCTGTACGAATTTCAGAATAACCTTGTCAATTTCTGTCAAAAAAAAAAAGTCTACTGGAATTTGTTTGTGTTTCAGTGAGTTTATTGATAGATTTGGGGCCAGTGGCCATCCTAATGACACATTTGCTAATCTATAAGCATGGTGTATCTCCATATTAGTTGATTTCTCTATAATTTCTCTAAGCAGTGTTTTCTGATTTTCTGTGTATAAGTTTTCTATATATTTTGCTTAAATTATTCCTAAATAAGATTTTGGATTTTATCACGAATGGCATTAAAGAGTGTTTGTTATGTTTTATTGCTGATTTGTATATTGACCTTGTAAGTATGTAGACTTAACTAAGTTCACATATGTTATGTCAAGTTTTTGAATTCTCCGCCAAATCAATCATATTATCCCTGAATAAAGAAAAGTTTAATCCCACTTCAGTCTAAATGTCTGTTCATTTTTCTCACCTTATTGGCAACTACAACCTCCAGCTCAATTCTGAATAGAAATGGTGAGAATTGGATTTCCTTTCCCTTGTTCTCAGTCTTACGGGAAAACCATTTATTCATTCACCTTATAATGTGATATTAACATTAACTTTTATATGAATGCTTTTTTAAAGTTACTCCCTTCTGTTCCTTTTTTAAGAGACTTTTTATCACAAATACACACTTGATTTTATCAAATTATTTTTTGCACTTACGGAAATAATCACATGGTACTTCTCTGTGGTTCTGTTAACTTGATAAATTATACTGATTGATTTTCCAAAGTCAACCATCTTTGCATTCACCTGGTAAGCTCCATATGGTGCATATACTTCCGTATGTTGTGTTATACTTTTATATACTGCTGCATTGGATTAGCTATTTTTTAAGACTATTTGTGTTAATTATTAGGGCTTTTGATCTGATGGTTTCTTGTAGTGTCTTTGTTTTTGATATCTGGGTAACATTGGCTTCATTAGTATTATTTCTTTTTTATTTTATTTAATTTTCTGGCCACCCTGCACAGCTTATGAGATCTTAGCTCCCTAACCAGAAATTGAACCTGGATCCTCAGCTAGGCCCTCAGCAGTGAGAGCATGGGGTCCTAACCATTGACTGCCAGGGAATTCTCTCTTATTTTTAAATATTTACGGTAGAGTTCACTAGTGAAGCCATCTGTGGAAAAGGTTTTCATTATGAAATCAGTTTCTTTAATTATTATAAGGCTAGTACATTTTTTCCTGATGCAGTTTTGATATTTGTGTCTTTCAGGGAATTTGTTCATGTTTCCTATAGTAGTGAGTTTGTTAGTATAATATTGTTTAATAATATTCCCTTATCATCCTTTACTATCTATAGGATTTTTAGCAGTTCCCTCTCATTACTAAAATTAGCAATTGTATTTTCTTTTATCTTAATCAGCTTAGCTAGAGGTTTAATAACTTTATAAATAAAACTAAACTTTTGGTTTCATTTACTTTCTTTCTTGTCAGTTTTCTGTTTTCTTTCTCCTTTAATGTACATTTTTTTTCTTATGCTTAACTTGGCTTTAATTGACACTTATTTCTCTAGCCCCTCAGTAAAGAAATTTTAAACTTTTTTTGTCTTTTCATTGTAAACATATAATGCTACAAATAATCCTCTAAGCACTCGTTTAGCTGCATTCCATAATTTTTTTGTGTGTTTTCATTGTCATTCAGTTAAATGAAACTTTTTTTAATTATAATTTATTCTTGTTACCCATAATATAGGATGATCAGTTTCCAAGTAGATGAGTATTTATTGAATCTCGTTTTTGGTATAGCTTAGTGAATGTTTCATATGTACTTGAAAATAACATATATTCTACTGTTATTGGATAGACTGCTCTTCTGTCTCTGTATGTCAACTATTATCAGTTAGGTCCAGTTGGTTATGGTTTTTCAAGACATATTTATCCTTACTGATATTTCACTTTTTCAGTTATTGAGAGGGATGCTAAAATCTTGTATTTGTGATTGTGAATTTTTTTTCTTTCTGATCCGGTCATCATTAGCCTCATGTATTGAAGCTATTAATAGGAGCATAAACATTTAAGATTTTTATGTATTCTTCATGAATTGATTCTTTTATTATTATTTTTTGTTTTTAATCTCTAGTAACATTTGTTACTTTCAAGTCTGCTTTCTCTGATATCACTGTAGCCCTTCCATCTTTCTTATAATTAGTGCTTGATTGTGTGGCATATCTTTTTTCATCCTTTTACTTCTAAGCAAAGTTATATAAACACTTTATAGTTAAAGTGTTTTGTTGTTGTTGATGACATCATATACTTAACCAATCTGACAGGCTTTGTCTTAGAACTGCCTGTAAGGTTGAGTGTATGTATACCATTTTGCTATTTATATTCTTACATTGTAGGTCTACTGTTGATTAATTTGCCCAGTTTTAGTTTATTTGAAAAAAGTCTTTCATTTACAAAAGGTATTTTCACTGGGTATAGAATTCTAGATATTTTTTCTTTCAGCTCTTTTTGCAGTCTAGATCTATTTTCTTTTTGGTTTGCATAGACTCCATTGAGAAGTTTGTTTTCTTTCTTGTTTCCCTATGTGTAATGTGTTCTACTTTTCTCCTCTGGCTTCTTTCCAGATTATTTATTAGTGACTTTCATCAATTTTATAGCCTTATGGCCTTGTTTTTCTTTGTTTTTGACCTGCTTGTGATTAACTGAACTTCCACAACCCTGTGGGTTTACAATTTTACATCAGCTTTCAAATTTTCCAGCCATTCAAATACTCTTCTTTGCCCCCTTCCATCATGGGTCTCAAAGTTTATTTATGTTACGTTCCTCAGTAATTCTCACAGGTCACTAAGGTTATGTTTAGTCATTTTTTTAATTTTTACTTCATTTTGATAGTTTATATTTCATGAATATTATTATCACATTCCTTAATCTTCTTGACACCTGTGATCTCTAGTTCTATTCAATGAATTGCCCATTTTAAACCTTGTATTTTTTAAGTTCTAGAAATTTCACTTGGTTATTTTCTTTTATATCCTCCATTTCTTTTGTTAAATCCTTGAGCATGCTCATAAGAACTCTTTTAAGGTCTTTGTTTTCTAATTATCTCTTAAGTCTCTTTACTGAGTTTTTTTTGCAATTATGAGATCATGTTTTTCTGCTTCTTTACATGTCTAGTAATTTTTAGTTTAGTAATCATTTAGAATGTCTAGATTTTGTTCTCTTTCTTTAAAATGTATTACAGTTTTCTTTGGCTGGCAGCTAAAGTACTTGCAGATTATCCTTTTGAGGTTGTGTTTAAGCTTTGTTGGGGCAAGTCTAGAATAGCTAGACTTTAGAGTTAGTTCAGCTTTTATACCGGAGAAGGCAATGGCACCCCACTCCAGTACTCTTGCCTGGAAAATCCCATGGATGGAGGAGCCTGGTAGGCTACAGTCCATGGGGTCACTAAGAGTCAGATAGGACTCAGCGACTTCACTTTCACTTTTAACTTTCATGCATTGGAGAAGGAAATGGCAACCCACTCCATTATTCTTGCCTAGAGAATCCCAGGGACAGGGGAGCCTGATGGGCTGCACAGAGTGGGGTCACACAGAGTCGGCCGTGACTGAAGCGACTTAGCAGCAGCAGCTTTTGTACTAAGGTGTTACTGCTGTAGTGTCTATACTGAATTTTTTGGGGTGTTGACTGAGATCTCTCAATGCTATCTGATTGGAATTTGAACATGTCGTAGTCAGTTGCAATTTTTTGGTATTTCTCTGCATTATATCTGTATTTGCCCATGGTGACCTCATCTACTTTGATGATGTCAACTAATCTCAGTATGCTGATGACTCTTAATTATACATCCCCAGTATATGCTCCAGACCCATATAGCCAGCTACTGTCTATTGATCAATTTTACTAAGATGTCACATAGGCATTTCAAACTCAACTTTTCCAGAACTAGTTTCACTGTATCACACCCCAAATTCTGAACCTATTTGTTTTGTTTCCTGTTGCAACTGTAACAAATTATCATAAGTTTAGTGGCTTAACCCAAGTTTATTATCTTGTCATTCTACAGATCAGCAGTCTGACACAGGGCTCACTAAGATAAAATGAAGGTGTCAGGAGGACTGTATTCCTGTTGGAGGCTGTAGGGGACAATCTTTTTCTTGGTTTTTACAGCTTTTAATGGCTGCATCTTCAAAGCCAGCAATGACTCCTCACATCTTACACTGTGTCACTCTGACATGTCTCTCTTTTGTAGTCAAATCTCCTTCAATTTCCCTCTTATTAGGACTTTTGTGATTTCATTAGGCCTGCTAGATAATACAGGATGCTCTCCCCATTTCAAGGTCCTTAATGTGATCGCATCTGGAAAGTCCCTTTTATCGTGATGTAACAGATTCACAGTTCTAGGGATTTGAGGATTAGGACATGAACATATTGGAGGGCCAGTATTCTTTCTGTCATATTATCTTAGTGAATATACTCACTCAGCCAACCTAAAAACATGGTAGTCTTTCTTGTTTTCATCCTCTTTCTCACCTACCTCACATCTAGTCAAGTCACCGCATCCCATCACTTCTGCCTTCAAAATTGCTCCATTTTTGTGTATCCTGACTGCTTCTACATTAATGCATACCATCATGTTTGTTGGAAATAATGGCAGCTATTTTTCTGCTTCTCATCCCTCCTCTTTTATTCCATTCTTCAAAACATCATTACAACATCTTTATGAAATGTGAATCTTTGTATTTTATACACTTGGTTAAGACCTTTTACCAGTTCCCCATTGTTTTATCTTAAGGCATTGAAGATCCTTCATACTAGGCTTTACTTCTCTTATTCAATCTCATCTTTCTCTACTTCCTCTGCAGGCTTGTCAGCAAGCTGTAATAAACGCTTGTGAAGTTAGAGAAGAGAATATATACCCTCTTAGTCTAGAACAACAATGGCCATTAGAACATTCTGCATTGGTAGAAATGTCCAGTATATGTGCTCTTCAGTCTGGTAGCCACTACAGATGTGACCATTTATTAAGCTCTTGAAATGTGGCTAGTGTGACCAAGTAACTGAACTTTTAATTTTATTAATTTGATTTTAAGTTAAATAGCCAGAAGGTGCTAGTGGCAGCCTTTTTGGATAGCGCAGTTCTAGAACAGTTGTTCTCAACTGGAGGCAGTTTTGCCCCCAGGAAACATTTGACCACATCTGGAAGCATTTTTGTTTTTCACACTCAGTGAGCTACCAGTTGAGTGAGTAGAGGACAAGTATGCTATTTAAACATCCTGCAAAAGTAAAAGTGAAGTCGCTCAGTCGTGTCCGACTCTTTGCAGCCCCATGGACTGTAGCCTACTAGACTCCTCTGTCCATGGGATTTTCCAGGCTAGAGTACTGGAGTGGGTTGCCATTTCCTTCTCTAGGGGATCTTCCCAACCCAGGGATCAAACCCGGGTCTCCTGCATTGCAGGCAGACGCTTTACCATCTGAGCCACCAGGGAAGGCACAGGGCACTACTTTATAATAGACTTCTCAGCCTAAAATTGTCAGTAGTGTTAGATGATGAAAAACTCTGGTCTAGACTATCCACTCTCTCTCTCTCTTTTTTTTCTTTTTCTATATGTAGCTCTATTTTAAGATTCATCTTAGATACTACCCCCTTGGAAAGCCATCTGTGATTCTTAGGTCTGAGTCTGATATATCTTCTTTCCCCTAATATCCTGTGCTTACCTTCATTTGTTTTTTGTAGTCACCTCTATGATAGTCATAATTAGTATTTTTACTTGTTCTTGGCTTCTTGAGTGTAGGAACATATTCATTGGAATATGCCCACAGGTACATGAGGATGATCAATAAATATTTGTTAAAGTTATGAATGAGTATAACCTAATGACTCAATTATTAAACATATTGTGATTTAAAGTATCAAGAAGTGTTAACACCTTCAGTTGAGACCTTTCAGAGACCATAGACTTGTTAAAATATTTTAATTTCTTTTTTGGAATTACTGAATACTTCACAGTTTGCCCATAAGAACAGAAACTTTTCTCATTCCTTTAGAGAGAAAGACCAATTTTTTTTTTCTGGCATTCTCCTCTTTCCCCCTGTTCTTCTTAGCTTAGGTGTTTCCCTTCCTCACACACTAACCTGCTAAGAGGTAACCACCCCTACTCATCCCCAGAGTACACATGGGGAACTGAAACTTTATTGCATAGATTCAGGAAGGATTTAAACAAGTAAAGTGGAATAAATAGGTCAGAAACTAAGAGTAACTGGCAATAGAATGGCTCAGAGCTGAGACTATAGAATGACACAGTCCTGAATTTGTATCTTTACCCCTTCCTTTATTGCCATTATTGTCTGATTTTGGAAAATTTTAACCTATTTTAGTTGTACTTTAAAAGGTGATAATAATAGTTTCTAATCCACTGAGTTGCCGGGAGTATTAAAGGAGATAACAACTGTACTTGTTACTGGCATGCCTCAGAGATACTGAGGGTTCAGTTCCAGACCACTACAGTAAAGTGAATAATGCAACAAAATGAGTCACACAAATTATTTGGATTTGCAGTACATACAAAAGTTATGTTTACAGTATACTGTAGTCTATTAAGTGTGCAATAGCATTATGTCTAAAAAATATTGTACGTACCTTAATTAAGAGACTGTATTGCTAAACAACACTAACATCATCTGAGCCTCTAGCAAGTCTTAGTAGTAACATCAAAGATCATTGATAACAGATCACCATAAGAGATATAATGATAATGATGGAGAAGTTTGAAATACTGTGAGAATTACCAAAATGTGACACAGAGACACAAAGTGAGCGAATAAGACTGGAGAAAACATCGCCAGTAGATTTGCTCAGTGTAGGGATGCACAAACCTTCAGGTTGTTAAAAAAAAAAAAAATGCAGTATCTGTACGGAGAAGGCACTGGCACCCCACTCCAGTACTCTTGCCTGGAAAATCCGATGGACGGAGGAGCCTGGTGAGCTGTGGTCCATGGGGTCGCTAAGAGTCGGACATGACTGAGCGACTTCACTTTCACTTTTCACTTTCATGCATTGGAGAAGGAAATGGCAACCCACTCCAGTGTTCTTGCCTGGAGAATCCCAGGGACGGGGGAGCCTGGTGGGCTGCCGTCTATGGAGTCACACAGAGTCGGACACGACTGAAGTGACTTAGCAGCAGCAGCAGTAGCAGCAGTATCTGTGAAGCATGATAAAAGGAAACTCAACAAAAGGAGGTGTGCCTGTAGTGTAAATACAGGCACACGTGGCAGTTTCAGTAGAATGTGCTGTACATGTAAATTGTTCATGTGAAATCTGACTTATTAACCACAAATATGTGTTCCTAGAAGGCTACACATTAGTCAGGGATCACATTTTATGTTCATCATCATGGAACTTGCCATTTAAGAATGATTGCTTACCATAAGGAACCTCTGAGGGGACAGTATTGAATCCCTCAAACACAGAAAGAGGAAGATAGAGAAGTTGGGAGTCACCTGGCTAAAGCTGTCCAAGAAGCCAGAAGGTGCATGTTGTAGAACAGCTGCCGGTATCAGCCCTCAGTGCTCCCACCACCTCCAGGACTTAATAGATGCTGTTTCCTCTGCCAGCTGTGCTCTTCTCATTTTTCTTCTCTTGGGTGACTCCTGCTCCTTTCGGACTTGGCTCAAATACCTTTTCAGAATGCTTTTTATCTACTAGGAATGCATTCAGCAGCAGATAACAGAAAACCCCAACTATTGGTGGCTTAAAGAAATAAGTTTATGTCATCTAATAAGTCCAGAGTTAGGCATCCAAGAGCGGTACAATAGCTCACTGGAGTCCTAGGCTTTTTGTGTTTTGCTGAGTCACCTTTCGTCCCATCACAGCATTGATGGCTGCTGCATGTCCATACCTTCTATCCAAATGCCAAGGCAGGAAGAAGGGAGAAAGGGCGAAAGGGCTTTCTTCTAGGAAAACTCTGTGTTTATTTTCAGGGCACCTACTTCTCTTCCCACTTAAGGAACTTCCACCTCCAGGGTGATGTCACTTGGGTGCGCCTAGCTACAAAGGAAACTAGGATACAGAGTATTTTGTTTTGTTTTCTAGCCACTAGGCCAGAAGACAAAGAAGAAGGGAGTTAACAGTATACTCAGCATGTCTGAGTCTAGCCTCTCTCCTATACCTTCTTCTGTTAAGGCTCTTGCTTTCATGCACCTTATAAAAAGCTTTCTACCCCTGTTGCAGCTCTTACTATATAGTATGCTGATCCCCAGGTTAATTTGTTTCCTTCAACAAAAATAAGCTTTTGGTAGTAAGAAGAACTGTGTCTCATGGTCTTGGTATCCCCAGTGCTTAGTACGTTGTCTAGTACATGGAAGACAGTTAACATTTGCTGAGTGATTATCTACAAACAATAATTATCAAAAACTATGTGTAATATGCACATAATATCACCTAAACAGTTTCTCTCTACATATTATTATTATTAACATTTATTGAGTATTTATTATCATGTGACAGACAAGTACTTTACATATTTTATTATTCAGTCCTATAATTTGCCTATGAGATTAATCTGTTATCATCCTCATTTTACATAGGAAGAAACAGGTTCAGACAGGTTAAGCAACTTACTCAGCTTCATAAAACTTGCAAATTGATAGAATTAGGCTTTTAATCCAGTCTGACTCCAGAGCCAAGACTTTTAAAAACAGTGATAAACATAACTTTTTTTAAAGTGTCTAAAATATGAGGTTATTTATATGAATTTTTAAAAATTCTACTTCTTCTTCCTGTAAGAAATGTTTCTGAAAGTAATTATCCACTTTGAAAATAAATCTGAAGAGGAAAAAAATGAAAAGCTAGCCTCATCATCTTACGGAATTTTAGTAATCAGTAATTCTAAATTTAGTCTCTTCTTTGCAAGCAGGTTGCTTGAATGTCATTTAAACATAATATGCTCACTAAAACAAAATAGCTAAAATTATTTTAACTGTTTAAATTGATTACAATTGTGAAGACTATGGCTCTATGAAATATACTAAAAGTAGATAATAGAAAATTGTATCTACTATTTTTTTTTCATATTTTTTTATTTTATTTTTTTTCTTTAATAGAAAATTATTTAATTAGTGCCTAGTATTTGCCTGCTTATCAATAAAGACAAATGAAAATATTTTAGAAGCCTATGAATAAAATTTTTATTAAAATTTTAATGCTTTTATAATAAAAATTGATTTTTACTTAATTTTAATAGTAATTAGTGTCTTAAACTAAAGTTTTCATCAGTTGTAACAGCTTTAGATCTATAATGCCATTATACATTTGTAAAGCCTATCCAGTTATATTTTTCATAACCAGTTTAATAGTCAAGGCAAAACCTTACATTGACACATCCAATCCCATAGGATTAACAGAGTTGAAAGCTGCTCATTCCATATTACCTAATCCCCTTATTTTAGTGGAATTAAATTGGACTACTTGAAAGCTATATCAAGATCAGTATTTGAGAGAAATAATCCTGAATGTTTGATGGAGTAAAAGCCTGCATTGACAGGTGGGTTCTTTACCACTAGCGCCACCTGGGAAGCCCACAAGGCGGGTAGGCACCCCTGAGCCCCATATTGCTCAAGGGTCAACTGTACTTTAAATCCATTTAAGTCCATATTTTAAATCTGTCAGGAAGAGTGTTCAGACTTACTTCTAGGGCTCTCTACTGACCAATATTCTAAGAGAGGAATTATGTATTGCCATTTACTTTTAGGTTTAAAAAAATGCAGTATTGGGGAGTTAACATAGCCTAATAAAGCATCTGCTTTACAGAGCTTTCTGTGCTCTGCACCAGGTAGGCCAAGTAAACTCCCCTGGGCAGAAATTGAACATGTCTGATGAGTTCCTTTCACAGATGAGTCTAAAGGCTTCCTGACCTAAATCCATTCTGCTGGGGGAAGGCTTACGTATGAGAGTTGAACCAAGGAGGACTTTCTAGGATTACCATTAGGAGAGAGAAGTTAAATGGAATGCCTGTTCCTTCTGGAGAGCCAGGGAAACTTGAAATTTGGTGACAGATGCCATCGTTCAGATTATTCAGTAGTGAGGCAAGTTCCCTACAAGGGAGCACTCGCAGAAGGGTCCTTTTGCAAGGGGATACAGTAGAAAACTTGAAAGGGTCAGATGGTGTTGAATCAGTAGTCAACGTGTCTTAGGTTCTGAATGCTGCTTTAGGATTCTACTCTCTGCCTCCATCCCATGCTGGACTGGCGTTTGTCTTCCCTGGGGAAATGAACAAAAATTAACCGTCTAAGCTGTGTTCTATTAAGAAACTTTCCTTCTGTAATGGACACCAAAGTTTACTATTAGATAAATCCTAAAAACCAGCTTTCTGAGCACACATGAGTTGTCCGTTATAAACTTAGGACACTGAATCCTTATTTTTACATGCCATGCATTTAACTCCTAATCATAGATATTTTTCTTATCTGTAGTCTAATCATTTCCATTGCCCAGCTGGCATTTGAGACTGTCACCTCTGTGTTAGATTCTTTGAGGGCAAGATTTTTCCAAGAGCCATTCTTTATAGTGTTATGGGAGCCGTAACAGGATGTATAGGGACAAATAGTGAGAAGCCAGAGTCCATTTTTTTCTGTTAATAATGTGGAGTTTTTACTGTCAGTTCTTGCCCTGCCTGGCCATTAAAACAGTCACTCAATGGAAAACAAAAGTAGGCTAGAACAAAGAAAATTGGTAACTCTTTTAAGAGTCTTTCCTATTGGTTAGCCACTTTGTCAAACAGTTTATGTTCATACTTTACAGTGAAACCTTCCTTGACCACTCTGGGTTAAGTACCCTCACCAATCCTTTTTCCTTATAGTATTTATCATTATCATGCAACAGATGTTTTACTTCTAAATTTTATTGTCCTGAAATGTAAGGTCATGCATGCCTAAAGCATAATTGGCATAAAACCCAGTACTCAATGAATACATGAATGAAAATAATCTCATTTAACTTTTTTAAACTTTTCAAATCTTTCCCATAGTTAATGTTCTAAGTTAGAAGTCAATTCTTTTATGTGCCTACTGCCGAAGTGGTTAGATGAGCACTGAAAGATATGTGAAGCAGCGTGTAGAATATCTGCTTCCTGAGAACCAGAATAATAATAATGTGAAACTGAAAGTGAAGTCGCTCAGTCGTGTCTGACTCTTTGCAGCCCCATGGACTGTAGCCTCCCAGGCTTCTCTATCCGTGGGATTTTCCAGGCAAGAATACTGGAGTGGGTTGCCATTTTCTTCTCCAGAGGATCTTCCCAACCCAGGGATTGAACCCTGATCTCTGTCTCTGTAGGCAGAGAGTTTACTGTCTGAGCCACCAGGGAAGCCATAATATAATAATGTTAAGGGTGGACCTTTCTAAGATAGATGACACACTCCCAGAAATAAATTCGAATAACTTGCTCAACTCTTCTGCCCTCTAGAGATATATGTTATTGATATATGTTACAAATATATGGTGTATATAGTTTGAAAAGACTGCTTTTCTCCCTTTCCTCCTTTATAGAAGAAAGCATGCCTTTTCACCTCAAATCCTGACTATAATGAATACTAAATGATAGGATCAAAGTCAACTTCCTGACCCAATCTTCATTGACACCAAAAATTTTGTTTGGAATATCTAATTAAAATGTATCAGACTTGGGCTTCCCTGGTGGTTCAGTGGTAAAGAATCCACCTGCCAATGCAGATGACATGGGTTCGATCCCTGATCTGGGAAGATCCCATATGCCACAGATCAATCAACTAAATCTGGGAGCCACAGCTATGAAACTTGTGCTCTAGAGCCCGGCAGCCACTACTGACACTGTGTGCCGCGATTACTGACCCTCGAGCCCTAGAGCCTGTGCTCGGCAGCAAGAGAAGCCACTGCAGTGAGACGCCCTCTCACCACAGTTAGAGTAGCCCCTGCTAGCCACAACCAGAGAGAAGTCCACACAGCAACAGCCGAAGATAAGTGTGTATATATATCAATCAGACTTGAAAAAGGCTCCTTTTTAGAAGATAGAGTTTGTCTTGTGATGTGGCACTGAGGTTACTGTTACTAAAGACCTAGCTCAGAATCTGACTTTTTCCTTTCAGTCACTTGGTGAGGAGGAAATGCATAACATTCAAGAGGGCCTTTTTGTTTAGATTTTACATGTCTAGGGAGGGTTTGGGGTGTGGTGCTTGTTGACAAGGGGGCTGGATTTAAATAGTTGGGTTTGGTTTGTTTTTTGAGTATCACAAAAAGAAATCATCTGTATAAGGCCATGCCATCCATTCAGATAAATTTGAACCATTTATTCTTATTTTCATCAAGTATGTGAGTTACTTTATCCCTTAGTATGGGAGGACAATGTAATTATTTTTTTGTTTTTTCTTCCTGTCAGGAACTCAAGTGGACTAAATTGCCACTAAGGGGACAAATCATGAGTCCTGGTTACTTTTCTCTTTCATAATTGTAAAGATTGTCCCTACTGTTGTCAGCTAGCTTTCGAATTCATTTTATTGTCACAAAAAGGGATAGGAAAGAATAAGATGGCAATCTCTCACCTGAAAGAAATTCAATTTTCATTAGTATCTTTATGTTTAAGGAATGAGATAATAACACAGAAATGTGTTTTGATATAAAACAAATGAATTCTTTTATAGTTTTCTAGTCTCTCTATTTTTGCATCTTAAGTTATTTCAAACCCTTAGGAAAGCAAACTAAGAGGAAAAGAAGGAAAGGTTACTAGGAGCAGCGACAGGAATTAGAGGACTAACTTTTCCTCTTCATGGCCTGTACCTTTGCTGAGGCTGTAGCTTTGTAACCTTGAAGAATCAACTAAAACAAATCCAATTTTTTGGAAAAATAGTTGCTGGGTTCCCAGGGACTATCCTTTATCTCCACGCTATAAAATCAAAAACAAAAAACTTAAAACACAGTGACTGGAAGGATCTAAACCTTGTCCTTCCTGCTAGTGCTCTCAGCCTATCCCACCACTAGTAGAACCCTAGGATCTTTTCCAGCAGTGTACAGAACATTGGTAATAACCTTTGCCTCACCTAAATGAGCCAGAGAAATGTTACATGATCATTCTGTGATGCTCACTTTTTGTAGAATTTAACTATGGGCAGAATTAGTCTCCCTAGAGATGGCTCGCATTTGAATCCTTTTTCAGAGGTACTCAAATCTATAGGTTTCTGTATTTTCTATTTGGACCCTAGCAGTATGCCCTTCTCTCAGCATTTCAGTTGATTTTTAGTTGCCTGGACATTTATGTAGCCATGATACTTGCTACCATGTTATTCATTATTTCAATTTCAGGGTTTTAGCCTCCCTTTTTTATTAAGCCCTAAAACATATCACAGAGTATATTTTTAGAGCACATTTATAAAAAATGACCACATGGTTCTCATGGCAAGTTAGGAAACTGAAAATTGCTGAAAATTAAGAATTGAAGCAAAACACATTGAAAAATAGAATCCTTATACCTTGACCTTTTTCTCTATCTTCCTTATTCAATCCTATGGAAGAACAGCTTTCACAACTGCTGGGGCCTGAGAGAATATATATCAGGTATGTTGATTGTTTCCATAAATTAAAAAAAAAAACAAAAAACTATAGAGTAAGGTTCCACTTTCCCCATTCAGCCCTTCTGTCAGTAATGCTGGTGAAGAAAGAGGCCTTTTAGTAACTGTGCTCCTAAATCAATGTTTGCTTTCAGGGGGAAAAAAAAAATTAGAATTTTTTTCATGTTTTGTTTTGTTTCTGTAGTTTACAAAATAAAAGACAGACAAATTCAAGTACAATGATCCTAACTTTATATACTTTCTCTCCACGTGTGATAATTTAATGGAAGAAACAAATTGGGGATTTTCAGTTTCTGAATTTTAGACAACCACTTCTAAATACAAATTTAAATCAAAACTTCTTTTAAAACCTTTCTCTGATACTAGTTTGAAAAGAAAAATTTGAAGAACTAATTATGAATATGATACCCTTGGGTTGGTCCTCTTCCATCAAGACTCTGTCAGTGTCAGCCTGACTCGTTCCTTGAAAGGTGTTGATACGTCTCAACAGGAAAGTTTCTGCTTCTTCTGGAAATAAGAATAATGATCCATCAAAGATTTGCATAGAAGATCCTCATTTAAGTCTTCACCGGTTACCATGTTTATAAATATCAACTGTTACCCAGTTTTGTGACCTTGTTTAAAAAAAAAAAGAACCTAATACTTGAAGGGGAAGTCTCACAACAAGAAGCACAGCACTGCAAAGAAATTTATTTCAAACAGGAGAAATCCTTCTTTATTAATGTTTGAGAAATTGTGGGATAAACCTGATTCAATATGTTCCCTAAGAAAGCAGAATCCGGTCTCTCCACTCAGACTACCTGTGCCAGTAAATAGTGGGAATGTGTTTTCTTACCATCTGCTTAGAGGTTTTAAAGTTGTAGTAATAAAATACTGAAAATGCTCCCTGATTCCTCAGTTCATCTGGTATGTTTTCATAGTTCAAAGGCAAATGTCCTGAGCAGACAAGCTGAAACACTAAAAATTAACTCGGTTGTCGGAAATAAAGAATATTGTTTCAGGTGTTTTTTGAATAACAGAAGACAAGTGGAAAGTTACACATTTTCTTTTCCAAGTCCAACCTGGTAAAAGCTTTTGTTTCTGACCTATTCTAGTATCACGGTTGTCAGAAATATCTTCTAAATTCAGTAACATCTTGATGGCTTATGAAGGAATAGTATCCGTGTTTTTCTGCACTTACTGAGGAAAGTCAGTGCTGGTGGAACACTGTCTTCAATAACTTGTGGTCAAGTCTGATACTCACATAGAATCTAGGAACCTTGCTCTTGTGGTATAACTCTTCAAGTTGGTGAAGGTCACCAGGCCAAATGTTTCCTAAATTTCTTAAGATACGTTGCTTTTTCAAATAAAATATTCTATATTTGTTGATAGAATTTGAATTATAAACTCTCTTGCCAAAATGTGACTTTCAGCAAGTATATATTTCAAAGTAATATTTATGTAATGTGTGCTAAGTCACTTCAGTTGTGTCCAACTCTTTGAGACCCTATGGACTGTAGTCCCCCAGACTGTTTATGTGGTAATAATAACATAACATAGAAATATTTTACAAATTTTTTTTAATCCTCATGAAAATTCATGAGTGTTTTATCAGTGTTTCACAGACTTGAAAATTAATGCTCATCTTGCTTAATATCACAAAGCTAATAAGGGGCAAATCTGGAATTCAGATCCAGGCCTTCTGATTCTGTATCCTGTACCTGACCACTATATCCTGCTGTTTTAGATAGATCAGATTTGAAAGATCCAGCACTCATGCTCAAGTAGCAGCTGCTTTATTTATCTATAATATATACTGTAGGTCGTTTTTCATTATTGGCTACTAATTTATCAATAAGAGACTTGCCTATTAACCTCAAGTTTCTAAAAGCTCCATCAAAGGTGCTTTATTACTATACTAATCAGTTACCAGGTGATTTATGAAAAGTCTGTTCCACAGGTTCAAGAAGGATCAGTGAATCATACATTTTGCTATATGATCCTCTCAAAGATAAGTTGTCAGATTTTTTCTAAATTAAATTCCAACTCAGTTGAAGTTGCTTTTAAATATTGCAAGTAAAAATGGCATTATTTTTAAACTTTGATTTTCAAGGTTCCTGCTCTAGACTGCTGAGTCAGAAACTCTCACCATCTTTAGCAATCTCTCCAAGTGACTCTGATGTATGATAAAATTGGATAGTTATTGTATTAGTATAAACTTAAATGATAAATAGTATGATAGCTTCATCCTCAATCAGAAAATTTAAAATAAAACAAGGCTGGGATACTTGTTCATACTTATAAGATTAGCTAAAATGTAAATCTTAAGCTTTCATAAGAATGTAGAGAAATTGTAGCATTGCTTTTGGAAAACAAATTGGCGTAATAGTTTTGGGGAGCAGTTTGGGAATACCAGCAAAGTTAAAGATGTGCATCTTACATGACCAAGTACTTCTACTTTTAGGGATACGTACTATAACAGAAACTCCTGCACAAGGACACAACAGTCACAAATAAGAATTTTTATTGCAGCACTATTTGAAATAATGAAATTGTCTTATCATAAAGAAATGGATAAACTGGATTTAGTCCATATAACAAACAATACTGTATACTCTAAGAACTTCTGAAGCAAATATGGCAAAAAGTTAGCATCTTTTAATATGGATAGTGATACATATGTACTTTCTGTACTTTGGTTGAAATACTTTATTGTTTACTAAATTTAAAAATTAAATGGGGTATTGAAAGAAGTACTGTCTGGCTCTGTCTTACATTTTCAGTTTTTGCCTCAAAAAGGTGTGGATAAACTAGAATCTTGAATCTAGTTGAGGAGGAAGGTGTAAGTAGACACCAAACAAAATTTCTTTGAACAATCAATAAATGCGAATTAATTGAGTTTAAAATCCTTGTAATTGCTATGGCCCAAAGTAACCAAACAGGCTCTTGTAGGATCATGTATGATCATGTAGGCAAAATTTATTAGAATTGAATTTTTAACTAGGTGTTGTTTTTTTTTAAGTGGACGAAAGCATGAAAGCTATATAATCTGAACTGCATATTCTTAACATTTTTTTAGCCCATGTCTCAATTTGATAAACGTAAATAGCTTGGCTAGTATAATTTGAAATTTCAAAATAAGTTAAATACTATTCTAAAAATGAATGAAAGCTTTTGTGATAGAGAGGAGCCCATTTCTTCTCTCAGCATTTTATTTACATAGAGGAAAAGGTCTAACTTTCTATATTAATCAGGAGGGGCAAGGTGATGCTGCCGAAACAAAGGAAGCCTGAAATATCAGTGGCCTAACCAGAAGAACTTGTTTTCATTCACATTATATATATAGCACAAATCACTGGAGGCCCCTGCTCCACATAGTCCCTCAGGAACCCACATTGACACACATTGCCATGTTGTAGCCTCACCACTGAAACACAGGACTCCCAAGGTGCCACAAAGTGGGTAAAAGGATATTCAGTTTAGTTCAGTCACTCAGTCGTGTCTGCTTCTCTGACCCCATGGACTGCGTCACGCCAGGCTTCCCTGTCTATCACCAACTCCCGGAGTTTACTCAAACTCACGTCCATAGAGTCAGTGATGCTGCCCAACCATCTCATCCTCTGTCGTCCCCTTTTCCTACCTTCAGTTTTTCCCAGCATCAGGGTCTTTTTTCCAGTGAGTCAGTTCTTCGCATCAGGTAGCCTCAGTATTGGAATCTGATTGTTTGCTGTATGCTTTTCTATCTAGGATGTGAAAGGGCAAAGCATTATCTAGGCCATTTGCAACATTAGGTCTGTAATATTGCTTTTCAAAGTTTTCATACTCAAAGTTTCTGAAAAACCACCTGTATAAAGATATGCTTATGTAAATGGGATGATTGACACGCAAGGTCTGCTTACCTACTTGGGAATAAACAAGATTTTTGCCAAAAATTCTTCAGAGTGGTTTCCTAGAATGTATTTGACATCTGAATCAAACTTCAGTTCCAAGATTCCTTTTGGATATCTTCTTGCAAAGATTGAACTATAGGGGAGAAGCCTCATAAGCTTTTGGGCAAGATTTTCAACTGCAGTAGTGGGAACTTATCACCTTAGTTCATTAAACAAACTAGATAGTACTTGAGGTTCCCCCTAAACTTGAAGACACTTTTAATAACTTTGCTTTGAGAACTTCTCTCTTTGTTGAGAACTTCACTTCTTCAACTCAAGAAAATGAAGACTTTTAAGCCTAATAAATAGGGATGTTGATAATTGTCACTGGAAGTTTCAGGTCAGATGCTCAGATATGTCTGCCACATATATCAAGCTCTATTAAAAATTGTAATGTTTATTGTTGTTAAATATATGTAACATAAAGTTTCTCATTAGTACTATTTAGCATATTCACAGTGTTATGTAAACGTCACCTCTACCCAGTTCTGAAGCATTTTCATCACCCCAAGGAAACCCACTAAGCAATCAGTCCTCTTACTGCTCTCTGGTAGCCATTAATCTTTCTCTCGCCATGGATTTGACTGTTCTGGATATTTCATAAAAGTGAAAGCATTTGATAAATGGTTTTTTGTGTCTGACTTCTCTCACCTAGCATAATGTTTTCAAAGGTTCATCCACGTTGTAGCATATATTAATGCATTATTTTATTTTATGGCAGAATTTTAAAATTATAATTTTTTAAAATGTATGCAGTTTTTTTCCTATCCTCTAAAAATAAAGCAGCAAATCCATCAAGCATACTTCTTTTTGACAATTAATGGATCTCCACATGGAACAAAACTTTATTTTGATGTTTAAATCTTTATACAGTATATCAAATAATCTGATGTTTAACATACTTGCCACATGATATTCTTGCCTTGATATAATCAAAGTTAAGGTCTTATACACCACGGATCACTGTTTTGGAGGCCAGTGATTAGCAGGAAGTGACAGGTGTATCCAAAACCAAAATTCTCATGGTAAACTCAGCTTCACTGGACTAGAATGCCATCACTGTACACTTAAGTCATTTTGTTCTCGTTTGCTTCTTAGAATTTTGATGTCAGTTTTAGTGAACTCTCCGATTATTTTCTTCTGTGTGTGAAGTCCCACATAACAAAAGAGTAATTGACAGTAGTAATTTTTCACTGTTTGAAAGACAAACTAAAGGATGCAGCAGTGAGTTTGATCTTTTTCAAAACGATTCCATCTTTGAATCATCTCTTTGGTACTTTATCCTAATTTGGA
Source organism: Bison bison bison (assembly GCF_000754665.1). Classification (NCBI taxonomy): domain Eukaryota; kingdom Metazoa; phylum Chordata; class Mammalia; order Artiodactyla; family Bovidae; genus Bison; species Bison bison. The sequence goes on along the minus strand of NW_011494638.1, from coordinate 4,104,714 downwards.
TTATCTTCTGAATTCCTTCTGGGATTTCTTCCCTGTTCTTTTCTCTAGTATATATAAAAGTTGAAAACTATAGAAACCAAGGTTTTTCCAACAACATAAAGTTTTTTTTATTCTTAGTCATCAAAAATGGTGGGGTTTTTTGTTTGATATTTTTAAGTGAGGTGTAACTGATGTAACATTATATTAGTTTCAGGTATACAACATAATGATTCTGTATTTGTATATATGGGCATACCTTGTTTTATTGCATTTTATTACACTTTACAGATATTATTTTTTATAAATTGAGGGTTTGTGGTAAACCTGCCTGCATTATCAGATGATGGTTAGCATCTTTTTAAGCAATAAAATACTTATAATTAAAGTATGTGCCTTGTTTTTTAAATATAGTGCTGTTGCATACTTGATAGACTATATTACAGGGTAAAGGTAACTTTTGGAGAAGGAAATGACAATAAATTTTCACATTTTCCAGCATTCTTGCCTGGAGAATTCCATGGACAGAGGAACCAGGTGGGCTACAGTCATGGGGTCACAAATAGGCAGACACGATTTAGCGACTGAGCACGAGCAAAGATAACTTTTATATGCACTAAGAAACCAAAAATTTATGTGACTCACTTTATTGTAGTATTTGTTTTATTGTGGTGGTCTAAGACTGAACCTATAGTACCTCCGAGGTATGCTTGTATTATAAAATGAAGACTGCAATAAATCTAGTTAACCTTTATCACCATCAGATCAGATCAGATCAGATCAGTCGCTCAGTCATGTCCGACTCTTTGTGACCCCATGAATTGCAGCACGCCAGGCCTCCCTGTCCATCACCAACTCCCAGAGTTCACTCAGACTCACGTCCATCGAGTCAGTGATGCCATCCAGCCATCTCATCCTCTGTCGTCCCCTTCTCCTCCTGCCCCCAATCCCTCCCAGCATCAGAGTCTTTTCCAATGAGTCAGCTCTTCTCATGAGGTGGCCAAAGTACTGGAGTTTCAGCTTTAGCATCATTCCTTCCAAAGAACACCCAGGGCTGATCTCCTTCAGAATGGACTGGTTGGATCTCCCTGCAGTCCAAGGGACTCTGAAGAGTCTTCTCCAGCACCACAGTTCAAAAGCATCAA
>NW_011494638.1:4098756-4103493 GCF_000754665.1 Bison bison bison | reverse complement strand
GGTCTGGTATTCCCATCTCTTTCAGAATTTTCCACAGTTTATTGTGATCCACACAGTCCAAGGCTTTGGCATAGTCAATAAAGCAGAAATAGATATTTTTCTGGAACTCTCTTGCTGTTTAGATGATCCAGCGGATGTTGGCAATTTGATCTCTGGTTCCTCTGCCTTTTCTAAAACCAGCTTGAACATCAGGAAGTTCACGGTTCACATATTGCTGAAGCCTGGCTTGGAGAATGTTGAGCATTACTTTACTAGTGTGTGAGATGAGTGCAACTGTGCAGTAGTTTGAGCATTCTTTGGCATTGCCTTTCTTTGGGATTGGAATGAAAACTGACCTTTTCCAGTCCTGTGGCCACTGCTGAGTTTTCCAAATTGGCTGGCATATTGAGTGCAGCACTTTCACAGCATCATCATACATAGCTACAAAATTTTTTTTTTATAGTGAGAATTTTGGAGGTCTATCCTGGCTACTTTGAAATTATATTCACCATTGCTATACATTATATCCCTGTGACTTACTCATTTTCTAACTAGAAATTTGTACTTTATGACCCCCTTCTTCCACTCCTACAATCTACACTCCATCCCCCCACCTCAGGCTGCCACCAATCATCACAGTATCCGTGGGCTCAGGGTTTTTGTCTGTTTTGTTGTTGTTTTTAGATTCCATATAAAAGGAAGATCATATGATATTTATCCTTTTCTGTCTGACTTGTTTTACTTAGCATAGTGCCCTCAAGGTCCATTCATGTGGCCACAAATGGCAAGATTTCACTCATTTTTATGGCTGAATAATATTCCATTAAGAAAGACAGTTTACCCAAGGGGAAAAAAAAGATGTTTTGTGTTGCATTTTCTTAGACTTTGCCCGTAATAATACTCATGGGTTTTTTGGTAACATAAACTATTTTTGATTTAATGTGAAAGGCTCTGTTGGGTTTAAGTGGGTGATGTTAGTAATATTCAACAAGAGGTATTAAGGAACTATATTTAAGACAGATTAAAGTGGGGAAAAATAGATACAGGCAAAACAGATAGTTAGAAATTTTTTAGTAACTCAAGAATCATTGTGGGCCAAAGAGCTAAACAGATATTTCTCCAAAGAAGACATACAGATGCTAATAAGCACGTGAAAAGATGCTCACCATCACTCATTATCAGAAAAATGCAAATCAAAACCACAATGAGGTACCATTTCACGCCAGTCAGAATGGCTGCTATCCAAAAATCTACAAGCAATAAATGCTGGAGAGGGTGTAGAGAAAAGGGAACCCTCTTACACTGTTAGTGGGAATGCAAACTAGTACAGCCACTATGGAGAACAGTGTGGAGATTCCTTAAAAAACTGGAAATATTTCCATACAAATTGTGAAATTATTTGTTATAGCTCTGTGAAGAATACTGTTGGTAGCTTGATAGGGATTGCATTGAATCTATAAATTTCTTTGGGTAGTATACTCATTTTCACTATATTGATTCTTCCAATCCATGAACATGGTATATTTCTCCATCTATTAGTGTCCTCTTTGATTTCTTTCACCAGTGTTTCATAGTTTTCTATATATAGGTCTTTAGTTTCTTTAGGTAGATATATTCCTAAGTATTTTATTCTTTCCATTTCGATATTTGGCAAAACTAATACAATATTGTAAAGTTTAAAAATAAAATTAAAAAAAAAAAAAAAACTGGAAATAGAACTGCCATATGACCCAGCAATCCCACTGCTGGTCATACACACTGAGGAAACCAAAATTGAAAGAGACAACATGTACCCCAATGTTCATCGCAGCACTGTTTATAATAGCCAGGACATGGAAGCAGCCTAGATGTCTGTCAGCAGACGAATGGATAAGAAAGCTGTGGTACATATACACAGTGGAGTATTACTCATCCATTAAAAAGAATACATTTGAATCAGTTCTAATGAGGTGGATGAAACTGGAGCATATTATACAGAGTGAAGCCAGAAAGAAAAACACCAATACAGTATACTAACGCATATATATGGAATTTTGAAAGATGGTAACAATAACCCTGTATGTGAGACAGCAAAAGAGACACAGATGTATAGAACAGTCTTTTGGACTCTGTGGGAGAGGGCGAGGGTGGGATGATTTGGGAGAATGGCATTGAAACATGTATAATATCATATGTGAAATGAATCACCAGTCAAGGTTCGATGCATGATACAGGGTGCTCAGGGCTGGTTCACTGGGTTGACCCAGAGGGATGGTATGGGGAGGGAGGTGGGAGGGGGGTTCAGGATGGGGAACATGTGTACACCCGTGGCGGATTCATGTTGATGTATGGCAAAACCAATACAATATTGTAATTACCTCCAATTAAAATAAGTAAATTTATATTAAAAAATTAAAAAAAAAAAGAATCATTGTAAGTTACTTCAGGGCAGGGACTATTGTGTTGTTCATCTATTTCCAGCCTTTATATAGGTTGTGATACACAATATGTTAACACTTACCATTTGTGGAATGTTACACAAAATAAAATTAGTGAATAAATAAATGAGTAAATGAGTTCTCCTTTATTGTTGAAAGAAAGACAGCTAAAGACTTAAACTAATAGAGTGGCTGGGAAAATAAAGAGACTGGAAGAACATGGGGGAAAGAGTTAAGAAGTCTAAATGGAGGATTAGAATGGAACACACCAAGAGGAACAAAACTAGGCAGACTCCCAAACTGAACGCTGGGAAACTAGAGAAAAGAAGATGTTAAATAACAGTTTTGAAAGGAAATGTCTGTGTTTCTATAGGATTTTGTTGTTGTTGGAAATGTCTGTGTTTCTATAGGATTTTGTTGTTGTTGTTGTAGAGGGGAAAGTTATATAAGATATTGCTGGTCAGTCTATCAGATATTAGAACTATTTGGAAAATACCCCATAGACAGTAGAATGAAAACAATGTAGATTTGAGAGTTGATTGCATGTAATTGATTAAATCATTCTGTGGATAGATTGTAAGATTAAACCATTTTTGAATGAATTCTGGTGAGAATAAGAATAGGCTAAATTATATCAGTTTATGCTTTTTAAATAAATTGGATCTGTGTTTAGTTGTACTTTATTATGTAAGGATTCTGTCACCAAAAATGCCAGTAATCTGTCTATATTTTCCATTGCAGTGCAATTCAATTGTAATGCAGTTCAATTGTAATGAATTAGGTTGCCAAAATGTTACATATGTTTTTATTGCAGTAGGATTTATGGCAGATTTAAAACTATCTTGTGGCAATCTCATCTGGGAAGACAACTATACAGTCCTCTGAATAGTGGAAATTATTTTAAAGGTTACATTTATAGATAAAATGACAACGTTGCAGAACAGTAGTGACAAACAATCTTACAAATAGATTCTGCAAATAGCATCCACTGTTGCAAGTCAGAGAATAATCACATCGGCATTGTGTGAAAGGGACTGTTGTTTGTACTTTGGTACAGTTGGCCCTGTGGATCCAGAGGTCGTGCACTTGCAGTTTCAACCAACCCAGGATCATATTTGATTCCTTGGTTATGGTGCTTAAGGAGGACCGACTGTATACCACCATTTTATGTAAAGGACTTGTGCATTTGTGTATTTTGGTATCCACAGTGGGGGAGAAGGGAGTTCCTGGAACCAGTTATCCACAGATACTGAGGAATAACTGGATTTTTAAACCTCAGTTCCACCCCCATTGACAGTAGCATCATTAGTCACATGTTCTAGATTTTTGAGAATTAGAAAAGAATCCTAGAAATTGTCTCATTCATTTTACATTTTTAAAGAAAACCTGATAAGGCATGGAAGTCTCACAACCAGTTAAACGGTTAGGCTATTAGTAAATAGTCTCTTGACTCCCAGTCTAGTACTTTTCCTGTAACATTGTACAACCCTCCTTCTTTAAATGAGGTTTAAAATGAGGAATTTTTATCTCAGCATTGATTTGATTTTATTTATACCCAGGATGTAAGAAATAATAAGAAAGTACCATTTTCTCTTACTAATCAGCATTTTATATGCAATAAATTTGTCAAACAACATGACTGTATTATTTTACTGATGAGAAAAAAGCCTAGATTTTCTGTGCTTTGGCAAGTGACTCATTCCATCTGGTTTAAATTTAGATAGTATTTTTTTAGGAAGATGTTAGTAAATTTTGTTGAGGGAAAAACAATTTTTAAAATGACCTTTGTTTTTTAATCCTTTTTAACTAACAGCAAGAAGTTGAGAAGTTTACAGACCTAGAGAAACTCTACCTCTACCTTCAGCTGCCTTCTGGTCTCAGCAATGGAGAGAAAAGGTATATCTCTTCTTGTCTTTGCCTCAGTTACACTGTTTATATGTGTGTTGTGCTTATTACTGTTTTGCACTATTTCTAAAATCATCAGAAAATGACTGGCAAAACAGTAGATATTTTAGTCTTTGATCATATTTGGTTAAATGTTTACCTGTAGTTTTTGCTAATTTATTTGTGTACCTGGGTACATTTGTGTACCTGAGTCAGTCAGTTTAGTCGCTCAGTCGTGTCTGACTCTTTGCAACCCTGTGAACCGCAGCACACCAGGCCTCCCTGTCCATCACCAACTCCTGGAGTTTACCCAAATTCATGTCCATTGAGTCGGTGAGGCCATCCAACCATCTCATCCTCTGTTGTCCCCTTCTCCTCCTGCCCTCAATCTTTCCCAGCATCAGGGTCTTTTCCAATGAGTCAGTTCTTCGAATCAGGTGGCCAAAGTATTGGAGTT
>NW_011494638.1:4098127-4098460 GCF_000754665.1 Bison bison bison | reverse complement strand
CATTGATCTGCTTTAGGATGGACTGGTTGGATCTCCTTGCAGTCCAAGGGACTCTCAAGAGTCTTCTCCAACACCACAGTTCAAAAGCATCAATTCTTCGGTGCTCAGCTTTCATTATAGTCCAACTCTCACATCCATACATGACTACTGGAAAAACCATAGGCTTGACTAGACGGACCTTTGTTGACAAAGTAATGTCTCTGCTCTTTAATATGCTCTCTAGGTTCATCATAACTTTCCTTCCAAGGAGCAAGTGTCTTTTAATTTCATGGCTGCAGTCACCATCTGCAGTGATTTTGGAGCCCAGAAAAATAAAGTCTGCCACTGTTTCTA
>NW_011494638.1:4041021-4098027 GCF_000754665.1 Bison bison bison | reverse complement strand
GATTTTGGAGCCCAGAAAAATAAAGTCTGCCACTGTTTCTACTGTTTCCCCATCTATTTGCCATGAAGTGATGGGACCAGATGCCATGATCTTAGTTTTCTGAATGTTGAGCATTAAGCCAACTTTTTCACTTTCATCAAGAGGCCTTTTAGTTCTTCTTCACTTTCTTCCATAAGGGTGGTGTCATCTGCATATCTGAGGTTATTGATATTTCTCCCAGCAATCTTGATTCCAGCTTGTGCTTCCTCCAGCCCAGCATTTCTCATGATGTACTCTGCATTAGAAGTTAAATAAGCAGGGTGACAATATACAGCCTTGACGCACTCCTTTTCCTATTTGGAACCAGTCTGTTGTTCCATGTCCGTTTCTAACTCTTGCTTTCTGACCTGCATACAGGTTTCTCAAGAGGCAGGTCAGGTGGTCTGGTATTCCCATCTCTTTCAGAGTTTTCCACAGTTTATTGAGTACCCGAATAAATGCTGTGAAATGCAATTGGCTTATGTTTTATAAATAGATCAATATATTTATGCAGTGTGGGAGATTTTGAAAATTAAACTGAAAAATCAAAGAATAAACATAACTATTGTGAACAATAAAGTGCAAGAATTTTTTTAGGTTGTCAGGTAAGCAGATCACAGAATTTTAAAAAGGGAGGAAAAAGTGAATTCTCTGTATGGCACATGAATTTATGATAAATGTGTGATGTTTTGAGTGCTTGGGTATTACTTTGTTTTCATTAGTAAAAACATGTAATAGCCTCATTTAGAAAATGTAGAGATAAGTTGTTGGTTCATACATTCTACTCTGAGTTTCTCTACCCTTTTAAAATTTCTCAGAATTCATTTCATTTATAGACGTTACACTTAAGAGTCTCCTACTTTAAAAGTATATGTATGAAAAGAAATGGAGTGGAAAATCTGCTGCTTTTACTTTTTCCCCTTGAACCAAATTTTGTAACTGTTTTAATATTTTTTTTGTCCTAGAAATTGGTCAGTAATTTCTTTGGAAATACATAAATTATTATTGTTTTTGTAGCTGAAATGAATGTCCGAGTCAAATGAGGAGCTTCCCTCACATTGTCTTGATTGTTCATTTCATGAAATTAGTTTGTAAGTGACAATGCCAGTTAATAAAAACGTATAATGTTTAGTGAAGACGTTAGTCTGGAGAGGAGGGCCAATTACAGGAAGGCCCATGGAGGGAGATTTGTCCTGTCAGGATCTCTCGAGTGTGAATTCCATTCCAAAGCATAGAAAGTAAAATTTTAGGGTAGTTACTTGAGAATGCTAAGCAAATAGAAAATAAACAATGTTTTCGATAACTTTCATTTTGTAGTTCGATGATTTCATAAGTTTAGGCAAATGAACAGGCAAGTAAGTGAGCAGATGTCCCCTTAGAGGGAGTTGTGGGCTAAACAAATACCTTATGTTTTCAGTACTCCATCACCTCTGCCGTTTTAGAGACAATGGTAGGGGATGGAACAGGGCCATAACTTCAGCCGAACACTAGGTATAGAAAATGGCTCACAACCATAGGTGGACAATTTGTGTTTGGAAAGCTGGGCATATACTCTAAGCCCAGAGTTTGGTTTGATCATTTATAGTGTGTTTACACACAGTCCTTTAGTGGAACATTTAGGCCTGGCTCAAAAATTATCAGTGAATTGCCGTCTGTTTCAGCTAAAATATGTTCTTGTTTTATGATTAGTGATCAGAATGCCATGTCATCTAGTCGGGCACAGCAGATGCATGCCTTCTCCTGGATTCGAAATACCCTAGAGGAGCATCCTGAGACTTCACTGCCCAAACAGGAAGTCTATGATGAGTACAAGTAAGTTGTATGTGTGTATGTCTGGCATACAATGTATTAAAGAGCTTAACTATGGCTATGATGATTTGTTTATCATTGGTGAATATCATGCTGGTATATGAGAATTTAACTTGGACATCTGTAAGATTCCTCCCATGTCTAAGCTTCGCTCATTGTGTATATAATAAAGAACAACATTACTGAGTGAAAGGATTTCTGTAAAATTCTTCTGGATGACAGGAGTGATATCTGAAGGCATAGAGACCTGAGAAAAAAACAAAGTATATGGAATGTTGTGAATTTTCTCAGACAAAGGAGTTCAGCGCCTTGTACATAGGAGACACTCAGACAGTTTTGATTGTACATGTAATTTACTTAAACGTGGTAAGCACAAGTATAGAGGCTAATGGGCCCTTCTGATTAGAGAAAATTAAGAGATCCTAAATCTAGTCTTGTTTAACATTTTATAATTGATTTAGAGTGTTCTGGCAGAGTAAATGAAACCAAAATTTTCTGAATATTGAAATATCAAAGCAAGGAGATTCTCTGTGTTGTCCTTACACAATTTGGAAGAAAAGTATCAAGTAAATGCTGCTGTTAACCATTGTATGATGCAAAAGAACGACACTTTCTAAGATCATTGGTATCTAGAAAGAAAACTTTCTATCCTCATTAAAAATTCTGATTCACTCACCTTAAGAAATGCGCTAGAGTTGGAGAAAGTTTAAAGGGACATGTCTGAAACAAATCAAGGGTACGAGGTTTAACTGAACAGCTTTAGATGTTTCCTCTTTAGGAAAATTAAAGCTAAGAGTACTTGTGACCCAAATCTGTAAAGTTCATTTTCTCAATCTATAGCAATCTGCTGAATACCGCCTACATGCCATCTCAAACTCTGTAAAGTTCTGAGGATACAATAAATAAGACACAGCTTCTACCCTCAAGAATATGAATTATATATATATATATATAATTTTTTTAAGAGCCTTTTTGGACTAGTCATCTTCCAGTTTGGAGTACCTTAATGAGGTTTCCTGAATAAAAACCTAACATAGAGTAACAAGTCTTAAATTGATTCTGTTCTAAATACTCACTGAAAAACCTTTATTTTGAATTATTTCTGTTCATTGCAATGGCAGATATATTTGTGTGAAAACCAATCCCTTTAACAGTCATTAAAATCAAAATCTCTTTGAGAGAATAAATGAAGTTATAATCTAAGACTGTATCTTTTCTTTTAACTGTATTTTTATGCTAAATTAAGATATTATTAGAACTAAAAGGTTTAAGGGACTTTCCACACGCAAAGACAGTTGACTTACAAACTGTTACAAATTTTTATATTTGTTGAAACTTTTGAAGCCTGATAATCACATGTATTTATGAAAGTGATGACTAATGTGTTAGTTTTTCTAATTATGAAAGTAGTATGTATTCATCATGAAAGTTTGACAGATAGTCATAAATGTATAAGAAAACTAGCACCAGTAAATCATACTACCTAAAAATAAACATTTTGGCTTATTACTTCTTTTTATTTTTTCTAACGCCTTCTTTTCTTATTATTGTTTAATCAAATTTTGACCCCACTGCTTATACAATTCTTAAATGAGGAAACTGTTTACAAATAATACTGCAGTGAATATTCTTGACTATAATTTTGTGTAGATTATTAAAATTGGAATTGCTGGCTTATGAACCACTGTATATTAAGGATATTAACTACTAAAATGTAATTGTTCCAAGATTACTGTTTATTTTTTAATTTTAGTTTTTTATACGTAGTCAGATCTGTCTACGTCTTTGCAGCTTATGAAATTGCTATTTTGCTTAGAAAGAACTTCCCAGTGCCCCTAGCTGCTGAATAATCCATGTGTATTTTCCCTTGATGTTACTCATTTCATTTTTCATGCATAACCCTTTAGTCCTTCTGGACCAAGTATATATGTTTATTTTTGTAAACAAATGCCTTAAGATAAGGAACTAATTTTAATTTTTTCTAAATGGTTAATTATCCCAGTCTTATTTATTGATAATAAAATTTTTTTTTCACAATACTAATCTAAATGTACCTTTTATCTTACTAAAGCCCTTTGGACTCAGTTTTCTTTTTTTGTATTTTTCTCTTCTTACTTTAACACCATAGTATTTTTAAGTATTTTAGCCAGTAAATGTTTAAAAAGCTAAAAATTAACAGCGGTAGGACCAGCCTTCCCTCATGATCCCTTTTTTTCAGAAATGTCCATGGTTTTATTTTCATACCAATCAATTTTTTATGATGCTTGAAATCACTTTTCTAACTTATATTGGCTGTTTTATGAGAAATTGATACTGAAATTTACCAGAATGCTTTTTGGGCATCTGTTAAAATTATTCAGTCCTTATTCTATGATCTATTAATATGATGTATAATGATAGTACCTAATATAAACCCTTCTTTTATTCCTAGAATGAATGTCTTCTGCATGTCAGGATGTGTAATCTTTTAGCATACTGTTGATTTCTCTTTTCAAGTATATTTTGTAGGATCTTTGCATCTATATTCATAAGTGAATTTTCTTTTTTTGTGCTATCTTTGTCAGGTTTTGATATCAGGGTTAGGCCAGCTTCGTAACTGAATTGGAACTCTTTCCCTAATTTTCTGTGCTCTGGAACAGTTTATATAGCATGGGACTTACTTGTTCTTGAAAGTTTTAAAGAACTCAGCTATAATACCATCTAGGCCTGGAGGCTTTGTTGGAGGTAATTCTTTGACAATTTTTGTATTTTTTCCTGGTTAGATTTTTTTACTTCATTAATCTATTTTGATCATTGGTTTTTCCTGGAATTCATTCAGATTTTCAAATATATTGGCATGATATTACAAATACTATTCTCTTACAAACAGTATCTTCTTTATCTGTTGTATACTTTTTTATATTTCTAGTTTTATTCATTTGAATTTCCTTTTTTTTTTTTCAAATTATACTTAGCTATAGTTTACTTTTATTGGTTTTCTTTTAAAAAACAAAGATTGATATGTTGGTTTTATTTTTTTTGTATTCCGTCTCATTTTTAGGTGTCTTTATTTTTGTTATCCTGATTTTTTTCAGGTTTTTTCCTTACTAAAGATAAGAAGACTTCCTACTTAAGATAAAGACATTTGTATCTATGAATTTGCCTCTTATATTTCTGGCTATATTCCTTAGGTATGGGTACAGTTGTTACATTTACCATTACTTTCTAATAGTGTGCAATTACAGCTTTGATTACTCCTTTGTACCAAAATACTTAGGAACTTTTTATGTGCTTGAGGGAGTTGGACTTTTTTTTTCCATTTTTGCACTTAATTTCTAGTTATATTACTGGGTTGGCCAAAAAGTTCATTTGGGTTTTTCCGTAACATCTTACCCAATATATTGTAGTCAAAGAATGTGGCTCATTCAGGTTTTTATTTTTTGTAATTGTTGAGGTTTACTCTCAGCCTAACACATTATGAATTTTTATAAATATTTCTGGACATTCTCTTTTTTTGCACTGTATATTGGCTTATATTGATAAATACTAAAACTACTTTGCTGTAATATTCAAATTCTGCAAAAAATCCTTGCTCTTTTGTCTATTAGTTGAGCACAAGTAGTGTGTTAATCTTTTACAAAAGTAATGTTTCTCACAATTTCTTATTTTTGATGGGTTTTTGCTTCTGTCTCTTCAAGACAGAAAACGTTCATGATTGTGTATCTTTATGATAGTTAAAACCTGTTCTCAACCAAAAAAAAGATCCTTTGTCACATTAAATGTATGTTAAATTCTCTGATACCAGTATTTGTAACCCATCTTGGATATCAGTCTAATATAAGTGTCTATTTGTCCATCCTTTTAGTCTCACCATTTATATCATTTTGTTTTAGGCAGTTCACATTATTACATTTCTAAAAGTTGTAATCTAACATTGTCTCTGGTCTTGAAATCTGACTGACAGAAGAAGCTGGTGAATGAACCAGTCCCAGAACACTGGTGTTTGCACACAACTAGCAACAGAGATGGCAGCAACCACAGTTCCTGCTGCTTCTTCCTCCTGCATGATAGAGAAACACAAGCATTAATCTTAAGTACATTTCTTACAAAATAATATGCAGCCTGTTTTAGCATTTTTGAAAATCTGTTTGCTTTCATTCTGAGTAGAATCACAAATGTTCAGATTTATAAACTTGACAACTTTGGCTACAGTGTTTCCTGGGACACAAATGTCCAAATCCTTTTTTTTTTTAATATATTTAATATTTTAAGGAACATGATTGTTTTGCTTTTCAGTTTGTATATAGCCATTAATACAAACTATATTATAACTATATTAATTATTATAACTATATTAATATAGTTGTGATTCTTATAATTATAACTATATTAATATAGTTGTGATTCTTGTGTACTTATGCATGTGAGTTTGTAATTTCTATTGTATTAATCAGTGTAATTTAAATTTTGAGGACAACCTTGAAGTTAGAAATAGATTCTAGTAACATATTTAAGAGCTTTAAATAGTGGACATTTCATGAGTTAAATGGCATATAAATGTTCTCCATCTGCTTAAAATCTAACTCAGACCTAAACATGTGGGCAGAATTTATAAATTTCTTAAATATATATTGTTTAATGTTAGATCATCAGTATAAAGTAAATGAAAGCAGATATTATTCCTGCTTTATAAGTGAGGTCCTTATGATTCAGAAGTAACTGTTCTGGACAAATCTGAAACCAGGATTTCTGACCTTAAAGCTGAACTCTTTTTACATTAATCCCTATTAACTCTAGAAACTTGTCCCAAATGCTGTTCTGTTTATGGAGTAGCATTTTCCAAACCTTAATTGTATTTTAAATATATTTAACTATTTAGAAATAGTAAACTAAAACATAAAAATGATCAGTTTCAGCATTATTAAATTATGTTCTTATTTGACAGCTGAATATGTATATTAAATATACCTAAGACATAAACCAGCAAAAGATTTTTACCATTTAAATTTACATTAATAGTTGTAATGTCTGAGTTGTTAACCTAAATACATTGTCTAGCCTTTAAGTTACAACTTTTCAGGTGTGGTTTTTTTTTTATGCTTCCTTGGTGTGGCCTGTTTCACAGAGGAAGCCTTATCCTGGTTTTCTCTTTTCCCTATGTTTCCAGTGACTTGATTCTCAAGGGGCTAGTTGATAATCTGTCTTTCCTCAACTTCTCTATGTTTCATAGCACTAGTCCCTTTACAGAGTGCTCATTTTTCCTTTCTCAACTTTTTACAGTAATAAGAGAAAGCAGTAATAGTACAGTGGCAGAATAAAGCTAGAATTCTAAATACTGTGTCAGGAAAGGTATTAGTTCTATTATTTGACGCATTTGTAGAGAAGGCTGACTGGTCCCAAATTATGTCAACTACACCAACACATGTTATAGTCATAACAAACAAAGTCTCCTAATTTAAAATCAGTCCTTTCCAGTAACCACTCCCCGCCCCCTGCCCATGGAAACTGCATGTCTATGAACCCAGCTGTTTCATATCTTGAATCTTTATCAATTCATCACTGCTCTTACTACCTTAACTTTTTTATCTGCTCCCAGTATACATTGCAGCTGTTAGGCACTGATTACTTTTCTTTTAGCTAACACTATTAAGACTTCAACTTTACTACTCCTAAGGACAAATTAAAATAAAGTTTTAAAAAATAAATTAATTTGAGTGTATTAATTCACCGAGCATTATATACACAATCCCTACTCTCAAATAAGAGAAACAGACCAGTAAAGAAATGGGTGCAAAGAAAGAGTTACTAGTTCATCTTGGTGAATTGAAATCAGACATCACAGAAGAGGTGACTTGAATAAAAACTAAGACGTTTACCAAGTGGACTAGGGATTCAGAAAGGGCATTCTAGGTGGAAGGTGCAGTACTTAATGCAGGGAGGCTTATGATCAGAGTTCAGGAGAAGATATTGGAGACCAGGCCGAAAAAGTTAGACTACTTCCACATGTAGGTCATGCAGGGTCACTGAAAACTTAAGCAGTAAAAACAACATCAGCAGGAAGTGAGAAACTAAAGTTAAGGAGAGAATTGGTATTTAGGAGTTAGGAATAAGAGCCCTCCAAAAATGAGGTATTTAGGACTTCCCTGGTGGCTCAGACGGTAAAGCGCCTGTCTACAATGTGGGAGACCTGGGTTCGATCCCTGGGTCGGGAATATCCCCTGGAGAAGGAAATGGCAATCCACTCCAGTACTATTGCCTGGAAAATCCCATGGACAGAGGAGCCTGGTAGGCTACAGTCCATGGGGTCGCAAAGAGTCAAACACGACTTCACTTTCATTTTCACTTTCAAAAATGAGGTACAATTTAAAAGAGAAACAAGAAACCATGTTGTGTGATAATGTAAGAAAAGAGATTATTTTGAGACTGGAATTCACCCCAATCTCCTGTGCCTCGGGCAGCTCAAATAAGAGGGAGACAAGAAAAAGTCAGTTAATAGGCCCGTAGACTCTTGCCAGAGCAGTTTCCTTATCTAGGGAATGAAGCCTGATTTCAATGTCATGAAAGGTAAACAGATGGTAAGTACAGAACTTGAGTAAAGACTTGTTTTTAAAGAGTTAGAGAAAGAAAAAGTAGTTAGAACTAGAGGCTTAAGGTAGTGAGAGCAGTTTTTTTTTAAGTCTCATCCATTAGATATCAAGTTAATTTGCATATAGCAATATCCAGGGAACAGTAGTTGCAACAAGAAGAAGGAAGTCAGTTTTTCTTTCGCCAGCTCTGTGATCAGTAGGGATCCAGGCTTCTAAGTCCCCACTCCACCACCCATAATCTTTAGTCTGGTTTTACTTGTGTTATATGTTGTGCTTAGTCACTCAGTCTTGACTGACTCTTTGCGACCTCATGGATGGTAGCCTGCTAGGCTCCTGTGTCCATAGGGATTCTCCAGGCAAGAATACTGGAGTAGGTTGCCATGCCCTCCTCCAGGGCACCTTCCCAACCAAGGGATCGAACCCAGGTCTCCCACATTGCAGGTGAATTCTTTACCGTCTGAGTCACCAGAGAAGCCCAAGAATACTGGAGTGGGTGGCCTCTCCATCCTCCAGAGGGTCTTCCAAACACAGGAATTGAACCCAGGTCTCCCGCATTGAAGGCAGATTCTTTACTATCTGAGCCATCAGGGAAGCCCCTGGTTTTCTGCCATCCAAAACAAGCTACTATAGCTGAGGGGAGAGCTAAGAAATTTAGAATTCAGATGCATTAAAGAAGGGAGGAAAAGGTTGAAAATCACTGACTGATGATGTTACTTACTTAAAATTAATCATCCTGTCTTCTGCTGGCTTTCTAAATTACCATTTAAACATATGTTTTTCTCCCTCTTCCCAAATAGATACTTAAACAAAACTTTGCACTAGTCTTTGCTTATTATAAAACCACACGAATTCATTTATTTTTATTTGTGATAAAATACACACATAAAATTTACCATTTTTAAGTTTATAGTTTGGTCTTACTAAGTACAGTCACATTGTTCTACCACACCACCATACATTCAGGGAACTCTGCTTGCAAAACTGAAACTCTTACCCATTAAACGAAAGCTCACCATTCTCTTTCCCCCATCCCCTGGCTGCCACTGTTCTGCTTTTCTGTCTGTTGAGTTTGAAGCAGAATCCTACAGTATGCTCCTTTTGGAATAGCTTATTTCAATCAGCATAATGTCTTCAAGGTTCATCCGTGTTGTAGCATGTGTCAGAATATTCCATTATGTGTATTCACCATTTTGTTTTTCCATTTGTCTGCTGATGGGTACTTAGGTTGCTCTTCTACATTTGGGCTGTGATGAATAATGCTTCTGTGAACATGGCTATGCAGAATCTCTTCAGGATCTACTTGCAGTTATTTGGGGTATATGCCTAAAATTGGAATTGCTGGATCATATGGTTCAGTTCGGTTCAGTTCAGTTCAGTTCAGTCCCTCAGTCGTGTCCGACTCTTTGCGACCCCATGGACTGTAGCATGCCAGGCCTTCCTGTCCATCACCAACTCCCGGAGCTTACTCAAACTCATGTCCATAGAGTTGGTGATGCCATCCAATCATCCCATCCTTTGTTGTCCCCGTCTCCTTCTACCTTCAGTCTTTCCCAGCATCAGGGTCTTTTCCATATAGTAATTCTATTTTAATTTTATGAGGGATTATCATACTGTTTTTCATAATGACTGCACTGCGTAAGTTTCTCCATACCTTGTCAACCCTTACTATTTTCTGGGGTTTTTGGTAGTGGCCGTTTTAGTGGATGTGAGGTGCTATCTTATTGTGGATTTGATTTGCATTTCCTGAATGATTAGTGGTATTGAGCATGTCTTCATATACTTTAGACCTATTGCCTATCTTCTCTGGTGAAATGTATTCAGATTCTTTTACTATTTATGAATTGGGTTGTTTTTATGTTGTTGAGTTCTAGGAGTTCTCTGTATATCGTGAATATTAACCTCTTATCAGATATTTTTTGATTCTGCAAATAGTATACACTATGTGTTGATTATAACAAATTAAAACAGTCTGAAAATGAAGCATCAAATTAAAATCTTCTTTATTCACCCCTTCATCTCACTATCTTCTTGAAATTTAAGTATTCCTAAAGCTTAAGTATTTAAGTTTTATCTTTCTGTTCTCGTTTTCTGTATACCTGAGTCCTATCAGTTATTCATAAGGTTTTAAGATTCAAATGAAACTATACTGTATATATTGTTCTTACTATTTTATCACTAAGCATATATGTTAGGTAGCTCTCCTTGTCTGTATATGTAGAGTTCTTATGGTTTTTTTTAACTGCTACACAATATTTCATAGTATAAATATTCTATGCTATGTGTTTGTATCTGTGTCTATGTGTGCTTATACCTTTCCTTTTATTGGTGAGCCTTTAGGTAATTCTTGATTTTTCTACTATTAAAAATGCTGTACTCAATAGCCTTGAATTCAATGTCTCTGAACTTGGGTACTTTGATACTTCTATTGAAGTATAGAATATGATTGAGTCCTGAACATTGCAGGGGTTAGGAATGCTGACCCCAAGCAGCCAAAAATCCACTATAAATTTACACTTGGTCCTCCATATCCTTGGTTGTACATCTGGGAATTTAACCATCCAAGGATACTATAATACTGTAGTAGTATTTATTTTTAAAATTCTGCATGTAAGTGAACCCATGTAGTTTAGATTCAGGTTGTTCAAGGGTCAAAGGTACTTATAAGGGTCAAAGGTACTTATAAGCATCAAAAGCTATAGTTTATTGATTTTAATTTAATTTTTGGATGATTACAGTCATGATTATAAACTATAAAGCATAAAAAGTATACAAAGAAGAAATTCCATCTCATCTTTATCTTTCAGCCATCCATTTTCTATCCCTGTAGACAACAAATCATGTTAGTTTCTTTTCTGTCATGCAGGCAATATTTTGTGACAGTGTACAGGTAAGCTCTATTACAGATTTTTATTTCTGCTTTCTTTATATACTATTTACATGGTTTTTTACTTTGCAGTTGTTCACTCAGCAACATATCCAGAGATCTTTCCATAACAAAACATTGATTATTGTTTTAATACACTGGCATTTCTTTTTCTTGGGGATGGTTTTAATTACTGTACAATGTTAGGAACCTCTGTCCATAGTTCTCTTGTCAAAACTCCAAGAGCCAGTGCTTTCTCTTGGCAAAACTCTGTTAGTCTTTGCCCTGCTTCATTTTGTACTCCAAGGCCAAACTTGCCTATTACTCCAGTTATCTCTTGACTTCCTATTTTTGCATTCCAGTCCCCTATGATGAAAAGGATGTCTTTTTTTGGTGGTAGTTCTAGAAAGTCTTGTAGGTCTTCATACAACCATTCAACATAGCTTCTTCGGCATTAGTAGTTGGGGCATGTACTTGGATTACTGTTATATTGAATGGCTTGCCTTGGATATGAACAAAGATCATTCTGTCATTTTTGAGATTGCACCCAAGTACTGCATTTCAGACTCTTCTGTTGACTATGAGGACTACTCCATTTCTTCTAAGGGATTCTTGCCTACCGTAGAAGATATAATGGTCATATGAATTAAATTCACCCATTCCAGTCAACTTTAGTTCACTGATTCCTAAAATGTTAATGTTCACTCTTGCCATCTCCTGTTTGACCACTTTCAATTTACCTTGATTCGTGGATCTAACATTCCAGATTCCTATTGTTCTTTACAGTACGGCAGTATTGTTCTTTATAGCTTCGGACTTTGCCTTCACTGCCAGATGCATCCACAACTGGTCATTGTTTCCGCTTTGGCTCAACCTCTTCATTCCTTCTGGAGCTTTCTCTCTCTTCACCAGTAGCAAAAGGCAAATTTCTTTTTGCCTTTTCTACTGTTCATGGGGTTCTCAAGGCAAAAATGCTGAAGTGGTTTGCCATTCTCTTTTCCAGTGGACCACGTTTTGTCAGAACTCTCCACCATGACCCATCAGTCTTGGGTGGCCCTACATGGCATGGCTCATAGTTTCATTGAGTTAGACAAGGCTGTGATCCATGTAATCAGTTTGGTTAGTTTTCTGTGATTGTGGTTTTCATTCTGTCTGCCCTTTGATGTATGAGGATAAGAGACTTGTGGACGCTTCCATTGGGAGGGACTAGCAAGTCTGAATAAGATGGTGCAGTAGAAGGATGTGTGTTCATCTTCTCCTGTGAGTGTCCAGGAATCTCCCGTGGAGGTGTGGATTGAGAGTGGCCTGCCGCGGGGTCAGAGGCACTGACTACAACAGTCCTGGGAGCTGCGGCATGCTGGCATAAGTCCTTTTGAAGGAGGTCGCCATTACCACCATTACCCTTATGAGATTTGTAACATTGTACAGGAGGCAGTAATCAAAACCATCCCCAAGAAAAAGAAATGCAAAAAGGCAAAATGGTTGTCTGTCTGAGGAGGCCTTACAAATAGCTGAGAAAAGAAGGGAAGCAAAAAGGAACAGTATACCCATCTGAATGCAAAGTTCCAAAGAATAGCAAGGAGAGATAAGAAAGCCTTCCTAAGTGAGCAGTGCAAAGAAATACAGGAAAACAATAGAACGAGAAAGACTGGAGATCTTTTCGAGAAGATTGGAGATACCAAGGGAACATTTCATGCAAAGATGGGCATAATAAAGGACAGAAACAGTATGGACCTAACAGAAGCAGAAGATATTAAGAAGAGATGGCAAGAATACACAGAAGAACTGTACAAAAAATCTTCATGACCCAGATAACCACAATGGTGTGATCGCTCACCTAGAGCCAGACATCCTGGAATGAGAAGTCAAGTGGGCCTTAGGAAGCATCACAACAAACAGAGCTAGTGGAGGTAATGGAATTCCTCCATTCCTCCTGTTTCAACTGCTGAACTGTTTCAAATCCTAAAAGATGATGCTGTGAAAGTGCTACACTGAATATGCCAGAAAATATGGAAAACTCAGCAGTGGCCACAGGACTGGAAAAGGTCAGTTTTCATTCCAATCCCAAAGAAGAGCAATGCCCAAGAATGTTCAAACTACCACACAATTGCATCCATTTCACATGCTAGTAAAGTATTGCCCAAAGTTCTCCAAGCTAGGCTTCAACAATACATGAACCGAGATTCTTCAGATGTTCACACTGGATTTAGAAAAGGCAGAGGAACCAGAGATCAAATTGCCAACATCTGCTGAATCATCGAAAAATCAAGAGAATTCCAGAAAAAATCTATTTCTGCTTCATTGACCACGCTAAAGCCTTTGACTGTGTAGATCACAACAAACTGTGGAAAATTCTTAAAGAGATGGGAATACCAGACCTCCTTAACTGCCTCCTGCGAAACCTGTATGCAGGTCAAGAAGCAACAGTTAGAACAACAGATTGGTTCCAAACTGGGAAAGGAGTACGTCAAGGCTGTGTATTATCACCCTGCTTATATGCAGAGTACATCATGTGAAATGCCACGCTGGATGAAGCACATGCTGGCATCACGATTGCAGGGAGAAATATCAATAACCTCAGATATTCAGATGGCATTACCCTTATGGCAGAAAGCGAAGAGGAACTAAAGAGCCTCTTGATGAAAGTGAAAGAGTAGAGTGAAAAGCTGGCTTAAAATTGAACATTCAAAATATGAAGATCATGGCATCCAGTCCCATCACTTCATGCCAAATAGATGGGGGAACAATGGAAATAGAGACAGACTTTCTTTTCTTGGCTCCAAAATCACTGCTTATGGTGACTGCAGCCCTGACACTTACTTGCTTCTTGGAAGAAAAACTATGACAAACCTAGACAGCATATTAAAAGCAGAGACATTACTTTGCAGACAAAGGTCTGTATAGTCAAAGCTATGATTTTTCCAGTAGTTACTATGTATGGATATAAGAGTTGGACCATAAAGAAGACTGAGCGCCAAAGAATTGATGCTTTCAAACTGTGGTGTTAGAGAAAACTCTTGAGAGTCCCTTAGACTGCAAGGAGATCAAACCGGTCAGTCCTAAAGGAAGTCAATCCTGAATATTCATTGAAGGGACTGATGCTGAAGCTGAAGCTCCAATACTTTGGCTGCCTGATGCATAGAGCCAACTCATTGGAAAAGACCCTGATGCTGGGAAAGATTGAAGGCAGGAGGAGAAGGGATGACAGAGGACGAGATGGTTGGATGGCATCACTGACTCAGTGGACATGAGTTTGAGCAAGCTCTGGGAGATGGTGAAGGACATGGAAGTCTGATATGCTACAGTCCATAGGGTGGCAAAGAGTCAGACAAGATTGAGCAGCTGAACAACAGCAACAAATGTAACTTTCATTGAGGTGTAACATTCACACAGAAAAGTACACAACTTGTAATTGTATAGCTAGATAAATTTTCCCATAGTGAGTATGTTCCTATTACTCGCTTCTGTATCAAGAAACTGAGCATCACCACCATCCCAGAGGTCCCTTGGTCCTCTTGCAGTCACTGTCCTTCCCACCATCTCACCCCAGCCATGCCAAGAGTAACTGCTCTCCTGTCTTCTAACACCATGGTTTAGCTTTGCTTATTTTAGAACATTATATGAATGAAATTATATAATGATAAACATTATGTTTGTAAGATTCAGTCATTTTGCTTTCTGTAGTTTTGGTTCATTCATTCTAATTGCTGTTTGGAATTCTGTTTATGAATATCACAATTTCTTTTTCCATTCTACTTTGTGTGGACATTGTTGTTTTTTAGTCATTAAGTCATGCCCAACTCTTTTTGTGACCCCACAGACTTCAGCCTGCCAGGCACCTCTATCCATGGGACTTCCTAGGCAGGAATACTGGAGTAGGTTGCCATTTCCTTCTCCAGAGAATCTTCTCAGCCCAGGGATCGAACCTGCATCTCTTACCTTAGTAGGCAGGTTCTGTAT
Organism: Bison bison bison; assembly: GCF_000754665.1. NCBI lineage: Eukaryota > Metazoa > Chordata > Mammalia > Artiodactyla > Bovidae > Bison > Bison bison. Next base: position 4,082,811 of record NW_011494638.1, on the reverse strand, counting down.
CACTGAGCCATCAGGGAAACCTGTGTATGGATGTTAGGTTTTTTGTTTGCCTTTCCTTGATGACTAATAAAGTTGAGTGACTTTTTAATTTTTTTTTTTCTTTTTGGCCCATTGGATATCCTTTCTTGTGAAGAATCTATTTAAGTCTTTGTTTATTTTTCTCTTCTATATAATCATTAAAGGCAGGTAGATATATCACACCTCATTTTCTGCTGACTTGGTTTCTAGAAGAATGCCATACTGTTTACATCATAGCTATATATATATTTTTTTAATTTGAGACTTTATGAAGCAGATTAAATCAGAAACTGATCGATGTTTTTCAGAAGGATAATGATGTACTGCTACCCATCAACATATATGTATTGAATACCCATTGTATAAAACTCTACTTGCCTCATTGGTGATACAAAGAACCACTCACTAATGTACTTGCAAATCATCTTCTCCATTCCTTAGTTTCTTCATCAATAAAATGGTGTGAATACACAAAGTGATGTTGGAGTTGTTTGGGTATTTTAAATATATACAGCCTTGTTCCTATCTGAACTTATCCTTTTACTAAAATGATTTCAGAAATATTTGAAACTATTGAGGAAAATTGTGATAAAAATCGGATTTGAGCAGAAACTTAAAGAACAGTAATGGTTAATCAAGAATTAATTGAATCAAAGCCCACTGCTTCAGTTTTTTCATTCATTCTTAAACTGTATGCAGAAACTATATTTATATACTCTGAACATTTTATGTGAAGTTAATTTAATTTAAAATTTAAAACCGAGACAATCTAGAAATAAAAGTAAGCACACTAATATAGTATGTACTTATACAAAGTGATATGTATAATTTTTTAATTTAAAAAAAAATTACAGTTCAATTTGACCAAAAGGATAATTGTTTTAAATAGCTGTTTTATAAACAATAGTGAGAAATCAAGTCTTTCTTAAGAAATAATAAAAGCAGAAATATTTACTTTTTATTATTTAAAAATTGACACAAATTTTTTTCTCAAACTTATTCAGGATTTATCAGTGACTACCTTGAAGTTTATGTTTTTTATTAGTAATTTTAAAACTTCAGGATAATATCCTTAATATTATCAATCATGATTCATCATGACTGAATCTTTTTCATGGGATTAATACCTAAAGTCATTTCAGCCAGTAATCCCATAAAAAAGGAAAGGCAAATTAGAAGGAAAGACCTGGTTAGTAATGTCATACATGATCGTTCATTATATATATTATATATACATATATATATATATATGATAGTTTAACTCTTCTTTAAATTAATTTTTTTGTTTTCAAACTGATCTTTTAGATAAATTGTTTATTATGTAGTTGCCACAAAAATAAGATTTATCAGCTGAATTTGAAAGGTGATATTTGATCTTAGTCTAAGCTCAACTTAGTAGTACTGTTTAACAGCTCTTAATTTCTCTCCAGGACCTAGACTGAAAGACGCTATAACTAACCAGAGACTTACGCCTTGCTTTTCCAACTGTTCTGTTCTCTGGGACACCAAATCATCATGTACTTTACACTATGTACTTCTGCAGTGTTCTCTGAGTGTTCCTACCAAATGCCAGAGCCTGGTGAACTTCAGCCATGCCTCAGACTCAACTGTGTATCATTGTTCTGCCCAGAACATGAAACAATAAGAAAAATAAAATCTGTTTGTGATCAAGGTTAAGCCCTTTCAAAGAGTTTTCTCTCCAGAGATCTAATTGCACCTTAAAATTACTGGAGGATTTCAACAACTGTTAAACGTTCAAAGGCTCAGGCTAATTAGATGTTTGACCATATTACTTTTTCCTCATTTATGTGTTAGCTAGCAAATACATCATTTTCTTAATACTTGAAAGGGAGTATAATGCTACTGTGTCTTTGGGACTGTTCTAAATTCCCATATCTTTTATTGTCATCTGGAATACATGAATGTTAGTAATACTGTAGGTCTTGGTAAGGAATAGGCTTTTAATAGAAATTAATACTTTTTAATAAATTCTTCTTTATAAATATTAGAAAAATTTCAGTGATATAGTTTTGGTTGCTTTCCAAGCATTCAGTTTGCTTATACTCACTAGTTAGTAATAAAAGCTTCTTATCTGTAAAATGAATGGATTAGGCTGGATGACCGAATTCCAGATGTACCCCTTTATGCAAGTTTCTCATCTATGAAATGTGTATCATAAAAAATACCTGGGAAAATAGTTCAAGATGGTGATACAAGATCTTGAATTCACCTCCTCCCATGGACATATTGAGTCTGTAGTCTAAACAGAATAATTTCCTCTTTAAAAAACCTAAAGGCTGGCTAAGTGATGACTGCAGGTCACAGAAATAGGAAGAAAACCACACAGAAGAAGGTAGGAGAGGCTCATAAACGCCACCAACCTTTAATCAGGAGGAAACTCAAAACCTAGAGGTTCTCATAAGAAACAAAGGGTTCAAACCCACATTGGGCAGCCCATGTTTTAAGACCTGAACCTAAGAGACAAGCCCTCAAAACATCTAACTTTGAAAGCGAATGGGGCTCATGTCCTGAGACCCATAAGATTGTAAGTTTCTGAGTAATGGCTATTGGAGGGCCCACATACTTGAACTTACCCGCCCCAGGGTTCAGCTCAGAGTTGTCTTGCTCAGACTTAAGTGAAAGAGGGTCACCTACTTACATTAAAGTATCAGCCTGGGGGCCAGACACCCAATTGAAGACACATGTAGGAGACAACTGGAACACTCTCCAGGGATAGACTGGTATGTGCTGTCTTTGCACTCTCCCTTTGCTCTGCTCCAGAATACCAGTTATCACCCAGAAGGAAGCTGCTACATGTATCTGGTTCCCTGATTTTTGCGACTTCTGTCCAGTTTATATAATTTATATAAATTACATAGTTTATATAATTAAAGATAAGGTAAGATAACTTGTAAATTTTTATATAAAAAGCAATTTGATAAAGTTCTTATTTTAACTATTTAAGTTATTTTACATAAATTATTTCCAGCCAATCTATTTATTTATTTACTTTTAATTGGAGGATAATGGCTTTACAATATGTGTTGATTTCTGTCATACATCAACATGAATCAACCTACCTTTGGAGGCCAGGGGAGCTTGTGTTCCTGGTCCAATGTAACTGTAACAGTCATCCAAAAAGGAGATTATACCCTTGTCTGGCACTCTGATTTTTATAGCTGCTGCCAGAGGAGACATCTACATAGCATGGGATGGGTGCCAGTGGAGCTTATAGTCCTGGGTCCCATGGAACTGTAACCAACAGAGAAAGAGTTCTTTCATAACTCCTACCTCCAGGCACAACAACAGTCACAGACCCAAGAGCTCGGTTTTTCTGTGAAAGAAACCTGTTACCCGGCTGTGATGGCTGCAGCCTGAGGGGGTAGGCTTCTAAGTAAGTGTGCATCTGGGGACTGATTGTAATCCTTTTCGGAGACATCAGAGAGCTGGTGCTGTCTTCATGCTCTCCCTCTGCCACACTCCTGAGTGCCAGTATGCCCCCAAGGGGAGGTTTACTCGCATCTAGCAGCCTGGGTTTTGTAGCTGCTGCCTAGGGAATGCTGCTAAATAAACTGGCTCTGGTAGTCAGCGGGGCTTGCATTCCTGGGCCATTCCAATGGAATGTGGCAGTTGGAGTGATAATTCTTGGTGAACAGAACACTGCACAGCTAGCAGATTTGGGCACAGCCCCCCAGTTTTTCTGTGAAAGAGGCTTTTTTTGCTCTGGCCCAAGGGGCAGGCCTCAGGTTTGGGGTATGTCTAGTGGCCTACGGAGCTACTCAAAAGAAACAGAGGTAATCTCACCTCTTTCCCTCTGTCTTGCTCCAGCTCACCAGTGTCTCACAGAAAAGTGCTTATACTCTTTTCAGGAGCCCTGATTTTTGCAACTGCCCAGGGGACACCTCCAGATTGTTTGGCTCTGGTGCCAGCAGGGCTTATGTTTGTGATCACACTGACCTGTATATACCTGCATACTTTTAAAAGCTGCTACTAGGGTCTGACTTCAGTCAGCCTGATTTTAGGTGCTGAGATCCCCTTCTTTGGGGCCCTGATAGGTCTTGGTACATACTTAAGTAGTGGGAGTTATTAAAAAATATAATAGACCACTTGGACAAGTACAAAAGTTTAAGGGCCAAACCAAGACCTAGGACAGGTTTGAACAACGAGTTTAATCTCCTGTACTCCTTCAAGACTGAGTGGATGGTGGTTTCACCTACTGCATAGAAACCATCACAAAATCAAGCAAAATAAAGAAACAAAGGAATATGTTCCAAATAAAGCATAAGGTAAAACCTCAGCAAAAAAACCTGAATAAAATGGAGATAAGACACATTATAATTAAAGTGTCAAAAGTTAAATACAAGGAGAAAATCTTTAAAGCAGCAAGAAAAAGCAACCACTTACAAATAAGCAGACCCCCATAAGATTATCTGCAGATTTGTCAGCAGAAACTTTATAAGCCAGATGGGACTGGCACAATATATTCAAAATGCTGAAAGGGAAAAATCTCCAATAAAGAGTACTCTACTCAGTAGAGTTAAAGAGGGAAGTTCATGGTGATAAATGCCTACCTCAAGAAACAACAGCAGCCTCAAAAAACCTTTCTTTTCACCTCAAGAGACTAGTTAAAGAAGAACAAAGCCCAAAGTCAGTAGAAGGAAGGAAATAACAAAGAGCAGAAAAACTGTTAGCTAGAGTCACCAAGAGAAAAAGAGAGGAGTCAAATAAATGACATCAGAAATAAAGGGGAGATAGTACAACTGATACCGCAGAAATACAAAGGATCATAAGAGACTACTTTAGACAGTGACATACCAACATATTGAACAATCTGGAAGAAATGGATAAATTCCTAGAAACATACAACCTACCAAGACTGAGATCATAAAGAAATAGAAAATTTGAACCAACTAATTACTAGTTAAGGAGATTGAATCAGTAATCAAAAACCTCCCAAATGTTCTACCAAACATTTAAAGAATAATTACTATCTATCTTTCTCAAACTCTTTGAAAAAATAGAAGAGGTGGGTGGAAACTCCAAACTCATTTCATGAAGCCAGAATTACCCTGATCCCAAAACCAGACAAGGATGCCGAAAGAAAAGAAAATTACAGACAATATTCCTGTTGAATATAGATGTAAAAATTCTCAGAAAATAGTAGTAAACTGAATTCAACAATACGTTAAAAGGATCATACAACATGATCAAGTGGGATTTATTCTAGAGATAAATGTTGCTGGGTCAACATTCACAAATCAATCAATGTGATACAACACAAAGTGAAGGATAAAAATCATATGGTTATCTCAGTAGCTACAGGAAAAGCATTTGACAGAAATCAACATTCATTTATGATGGAAAAAACTCAATAAAGCAACTGTGAAGGAAATGTACTTCAACATAACAGAAGCCATATACAACAAGCCCACAACCAATGTCATACTCAAAAGCTGCCCACTCTTGCCACTTTTACTCACCATAGTACTGGGAGTCTTAGCCCTTGCAAGTAGGCAAGAAAAAGAAATAAAAGGCATCCCTATTGGAAAGGAGAAAGTAAACTGTCAACGATTTGCAGGTGACATGATATTATATATAGAAAACCCTAAAGAGTCCAACAAAAAACAATTAGAACTAATAAATTGAGTAATGTTTTGGGGTTCAAATGAATACACAAAAATCTTTTTCATTTCTACACACTATCAGGGCTTCCCCGGTAGTTTAGTGGTAAAGAATCTGTCAGCCAGTACAGGAGACACAGGTTTGATACATGATCTAGGAAGATCCCAAATGCCACAGAGCAACTAAGCCTGTGCACCGCAACCATTGAACCTGTGCTCTAGAGCCTGGGAGCCACAACTACCGAAGCCCACATGCCCTAGAGCTTGTGCTCCACAACAGCAGAAGCCACTGCAGTGAGAAACCTGGGCACCACAGCTAGAGAGTAGCCCCCATTCACGCAACTACAGAAAAACCAGTGCAGCAACAAAGACCCAGCACAGCCAAAAATAAATAAATAGAGTTATTGCATTTTTTTAAAAGCTATCAGAAAGCAAAATTAAGAAAACAATCCCATTTACAGTTGTATCAAAAAAAAAAAAAATTTAGGATTACATTTAACCACAGTGTTCAGGACCTGTACACTGAAAAACTACAAGACATCAAGGAAAGTAACTGAAGAAAACACAAATAAATGGAGAGATAGTTTGTCCTCATGGGTTGGAAGAATTAATAGTGTTAAATGTCTGTACTAATCAAAGCAGTCCACAGATTAAATACAATCCCAATAAAAATTCCAATATCATTTTTCATAGAAACAGAACAAGGAATTCTAAAATGTGCGTGGGACCAAAAAAGACCTCAAGCAGCCAAAAAATCTTGAGAAAGAAGAACAAACCTTCAGGCATCATACCCCCTGATTTCAAACTCTATTTTGTAACAATATGGTATTGGCATGAAAACACATAGTTGAATGAAGCTGAATAGAGGCCAGAAATAAACCCACACATATATAGTCAATTAACTTACAACAAAGAAGCCAAAATTATGCAGTGGGATAAGGACAGTCTCTTCAATAAATGTGTTGGGGAAACTGGAGAGCTTCATGCAGAAGAATGAAACTGGGATTTTATACCACACGAAAAATTTCCTCAAACTGGATTGAAGGCTTGAACACAAGACCTAAAATCATGAACTCCTAGAAGAAAAGATAGGTAGCAAGACCCACTTCTTTTTTTTTTCCCAATGTATATATGTACCACATCTTTTAATTAATTTTTTTATTGAAGGATAATTGCTTTATAGAATTTTGTTGTTTTCTGTCAGACCTCAATATGAATCAGCCGTAGGTATACATATATCCCTTTCCTTTTGAACCTCCCTCCCATCTCCCTCCCCATCCCACCCCTCTGGATTGATACAGAGCCCCTGTTGAGTTTCCTGAGCCATACAGCAAATTCCCATTGGCTATCTATTTTACATATGGTCATGTAAGTTTCCATGTTACTCTTTCCATACACCTCACCCTCTTCTCCTCTCTCCCCATGTCCATAAGTCTATTCTCTATGTCTGTTTCTCCATTGCTGCTCTGTAGATAAATACTAGAGTACCATTTTTCTAGATTCCATATATATGCATTAGAATATGTTATCTTTCTCTTTCTGACTCACTTCACTCTGTATAATAGGTTCTACGTTCATCCACCTCATTAGAACTGACTCAAATATGGTCCTTTTTATGGCTGAGTAATATTCCATTGTGTATATGTACCACAACTTCTTTATCCATTCATCTGTCAATGGACATCTAGATTGCTTCCATGTTCTAGCTATTGTAAATAGTGCTGCAGTGAACAATGGGTTACATGTGTCTTTTTCAATTTTGGCCTCCTCAGGGCATATGCCTGGGAATGGGATTGCTGGGTCATATGGTGGTTTTATTCCTAGTTTTATTCTTAAAGAATCTCCATACTGTCTTCCATAGTGGCTGTATCAATTTACATTCCAACCAACAGTGCAAGAGCTTTCCCTTTTCTCCATACCCTCTCCAGAATTTATTGTTTGTAGACTTTTTGATAATGGCCATTCTGACTGGTATGAGGTGATATCTCATTGTAGTTTTGATTTGCATTTCTCTAATAATGAGTGATGTTGAGCATCTTTTCATGTGTTTGTTAGCTGTCTGTATGTCTTCTTTGGAGAAATGTCTGTCTGGGTCTTTTCCCCACTTTTTGATTGGGTTGTTTTTCTGGTATTGAGTTGTATGAGCTGCTTATATATTTTGGAAATTAATCCTTTGTCAATTGTTTCATTTGCTATTATTTTCTCCCATTCTGAGGGTGTCTTTTCACCTTGCTTCTGGTTTCCTTTGCTGTGCAAAAGCTTTTAAGTTTAATCAGGTCTCACTTGTTAACTTTTGTTTTTATTTCTGTTACTCTAGAAGGTCGTCATAGAGGATCTTGCTTTGATATATGTCATAGAGTGTTCTGCCTATGTTTTCCTCTAAGAGTTTTATAGTTTCTGGTCTTACATTTAGGTCTTTAATCCATTTTGAGTTTATCTTTGTGTATGTGTTAGGAAGTGTTCTAATTTCATTCTTTTACATGTAGCTGTCTGGTTTTCCAAGCACCATTTATTGAAGAGGTTGTCTTTGCCCCATTGTATATTCTTGCTTCCTTTGTCAAAAATAAGGTACCCATAGGTGCATGGGTTTATTTCTGGGCTTTCTATCTTGTTCCATTGGTCTATATTTCCGTTTTTGTGCCAGTACCATACTGTCTTGATGACTGTAGCTTTGTAGTATACTCTGAAGTCAGGAAGCTTGATTCCTCCAGCTCTATTCTTCTTTCTTAAGACTGCTTTGGCTCTTCAGGGTTTTTTGTGTTTCCATATGAATTGTGAAATTTTTTGTTCTAGCTTTGTGAAAAATGCCATTGGTAATTTGATAGAGGTCACGTTGAGTCTGTAGATTGCATTTGGTAGTATAGTCATTTTCACAATATTGATTCTTCCTGCTCAGGAACATGGAATATCTCTCCATCTGTTCATGTCATCTTTGATTTCCTATAATTTTCTGTGTTCAGGTCTTTTGCCTCCTTAGGTAAGTTTATTCCTAGATATTTAATTCTTTTTGTTGCAATGGTGAATGGGATTGATTCCTGAATTTCCCTTTCTGATTTTTCATTGTTAGTATATAGAAATGCAAGTGATTTCTGTGTATCCTGAATCACTTCTGTGTACAAGTGATTTTTTATCCTGCAACTTTGCTAAATTCACTGATTAGCTCTAGTAATTTTCTGATACTATCTTTAGGGTTTTCTATGTACAGTATCATGTCATCTTCAAACAATGAGAGCTTTACTTCTTCTTTTCCAATCTGGATTTATTTCTTTTTCCTCTGTGACTACTGTAGCTAGAACTTCCAAAACTATGTTGAATAATAGTGGTGAAAGTGGACACCCTTGTTTTGTTCCTGATCTTAGGGGGAATGCTTTCAGTTTTTCACCATTGAGAATAATGCTTGCTATAGGCTTATCATATACAGCCTTTACTATGTTGAGGTGGGTTCCTTCTCTGCCCATTTTTTTAAGAGTTTTAATCAAATGGGTGCTGAATTTTGTAAAAAGCTTTTTCTGCATCTACTGAGATTATCATACGGTTTTTAATCTTTCAATTTGTTAATATGGTGTGTCACATTGATTGATTTGCGTATATTGAAGAATCCTTGCATTCCTGGAATAAACCCAACCTGGTCATGCATGGTGTATGAGCTTTTTGATGTGTTGCTGAATTCTATTTGCTAAAATTTTGTTGAGGATTTTTGCATCTATGTTCATCAGTGATATTGGCCTGTGGTTTTCTTTTATTGTGTTGTCTTTGTCTGGTTTTTGTATCAGGGTGATGGAGGCCTTGTAGAATGAGTTTGGAAGTGTTCCTTCCTCTGCAATTTTTTGAAAGAGTTTTAGAAGGATAGGCTTTAGCCTTCTCTAAATGATTGATAAAATTCTCCTGTGAAGCCATCTGGTCCTGAGCTTTTGTTTTTTGGGAGATTTTTGATCACAGCTTCAATTTGAGTGTTTGTAATTGGGTTGTTCATAATTTCTGTGTCTTCCTGGTTCAGTCTTGGAAGATTAAACTTTTCTAAGAATCAGTACATTTCTTCCAGGGTATACATTTTATTGCCATATAATTGTTCATAATAGTCTCTTATAATCCTTTGTATTACTGCATTGTCTGTTGTAACCTCTCCTTTTTCATTTCTAATTTTGTTGAGTTGATTCTTCTCCCTTTTTTCCTTGATGAGTCTGGCTAAAGGTTTGTCAATTTTGTTTATCTTCTCAAAGAACCAGCTTTTAGTTTTATTAATCTTTACTATTGTTCCTTTCATTTCTTTTTAATTTATTTCTGTCAGATCTTTGATTTCCTTTTTGATACCTTCAGTAACCTGTTGGTTATTTAGAAATGTGTTGTTTAATCTCCATATGTTTGTGTTTCTCACAGGGTTTTTTTTTGTTTTTGTTGTAATTGATATCTAGTCTCATAGTGTTGTGGTCAGAGAAGATGCTTGATATGATTTAAGTTTTCTTAAATTTACTGAGGTTTGATTTGTGTCCCAAAATGTATCCTGGAGAATGCACTTGAGAAGAAGATGTATTCTTCTGCATTTGGATAAGACCCACTTCTTGATGTGGATCTTGGCGATGATTTTTTTTTAATCTGACAGCAAAGATAGAATTTTTAAAAATCAAAGATAAACAAATAGAACTGCATTAAAACTATCAGCCAAATAAAAAGGCAACCTAGTGAGTTGCAAGTCATATATCTGTTAAAGGGTTAATATTCAAAGTGTATAAAAAATCATTCAACTCAACAACAACAAAAATAATTTGATTTTTCAATTGGGTAGAAGATATAAATAGACATTTTCCAAAAGAGACATCAAGATGAATAAGAGGTATATGAAAAGATGCTCAGCATCACTAATCATCAGGGTAATGCAAATCAAAACCACAATGAACTATCATCTCACACCTGTCAGAGTGACTGTTATCAAAAAGACAACAAATTACAAGCATTGGTGAGGATGTCAAGAAAATTGAACCCTTGTGTGCTGTTGGCAGGAATATAAATTGGTGCAGTCACTATGAAAAACAGTATGGAGGGTCTTGAGAAATTAAAAATAGAACTACCATGTGATCCAGCTATTCTGCTTCTGGCTGTATATCTGAAAAATGAAAACACTAACTTGAAAATATAGGCACTGCCATGTTCACTGCAGCACTGTTTATAAAAGCCAAGATATGGAAACAACCTAAGTGTCCATCAGTGAGTGAATGGATAAAGACATTGTGCATATACACAGCGGAATATTATTCAGCCTTAAGAAAGAATGAAAGCTTGGCATTTGCAGCAACATGGATGGACCTCAAGAGCATTATGCTAAGTGAAGTAAATCAGACAGAGGAAAGACAAATACAGTGTGATCTCGCATACATGTTGCAACTAAAAATTCTTTTTAAAAAAGCTAACAGAGATAATTTATTGTTGGTTGCGAAAAGGATGATCGTAAAGGCTGGGAAAGATGAGTGAAGTGGGTCCAAGGGTTTAAAAAAAAAGGCATTTTGAAATCACGCATTAAGTCAGAAGTAGATGCCTTGAATTTGTAGGAGTCCATAACCCAACTAGAACTTTTGGTACACAAATTGAAAGCATGTTCTTATGAAGAAAAGCAGCTGGACTTTATACCATTTCATAAACATGTAGTGGTATTTTCCTTTATTTTCTACATAATATACAGATTATCCTTTCATCAATCTTTTTATAGGTAGAAATGTGTCATTGCATTGAGACAGCTTAATTGCACTCTAGGGGCTATTGTCACCATCCTCATTAACTGGCATTTAGGCAGTAGTGGCTCAGCTGGTAAAGAATCCGCCTATAGTGCAGGAGACATGGCTTTGATTCCTGGCTTGGGAAGATTCCCTGGAGAAGGGAAAGGCTACCTACTCCACTACTCTGGCCTGGAGAATTCTTTACAACCCCATAGACTGTATAGTCCATGGAATTCTCCAGGCCAGAATACTGAAGTGGATGGCTTTTCCCTTTTCCAGGGGATCTTCCCAACCCAAGGATTGAACTCAGGTCTCCCACATTGCTTTACCAGCTGAACCACAAGGGAAGCCTGAAAATATTGGAGTGGGTAGCCTATCCCTTCTCCAGGGGATCTTCCTGACCCAGGAATTAATCATGGGTCTCCTGCATTGCAGGCAGATTCTTTACCAACTGAGGTATCAGGGAAACTTGGGGTGGAATTAAATGAAGTAACATGTACGAAGCAGTCCAAAAATGTCTAAGTATTGTTATGTATCCTATGACTGTATTTTGCCACAAGTATTTTATGATTTTCATTTATATTTTTGTACCTTTAAACAATGTTTACTGTTAACTTACATAGTTTATTTGTAAATGGTATGAATAAACTTTAAAGATAGACTTGCTGCTGAAAATTTTGAGTGACATGTTGGCCATATTAAATGTTAAGCTTAATTTCAAAGTCTGTAAAGCATACTTCAAAAAAAAAAAAACAAAAACAGTACAACAAAAAGAGAAATCTGATCTCAAGAATGGCATTAGACTGTTCGTTATCCTGTGAATAGGACATTCTCTGTGCCTTCCCTTTTTTTTGAGTCCTGAATAAATATAATCTGATGCTGAGTTAGATGTTAATTGACACCATGTCTTGCTTGATCAAACTGCAGTTAAAGTTATGAAGCAGGAAAACAAGATATAAACTAACCAAGATCTTGACATGGACTGGAATGACCTATGGTGTGTTATATAGTCCTGGTTTCAAAATTGTGAATAAGTAGGATAGCCTATAAATGGCTCAGACAGCAAAGAATCTGCCTGTGATGCAGGAGATCCGGGTTTGATCCCTAGGTCGGGGGGAACCCCTGGAGAAGGGAATGGCTACCCAGCCCGGGATTCTTGCTGGGAGAATGCCATGGACAGAGGAGCCGATAAATACTTGATTATTGATATATTAAAGAGTCATTGAATACCTGGAACTTCTCAGTAGGGAAGAGGCTGTAATAATGAAATTCTTTTTCTTTGGTAATTAGAACCACTGAAGATTGGTTAGACCACCTCACAATCTAGGGCTCTCTCTCTCAAGCAAAGTGCTCAGATACCCATTTGAGGATAGCCGTTTCCATACCTGGCAGAAAGTTGAACTATACAACCTTCTGAACTCATTTCACAAAGAAATTGATGACCTGTTCAGGTGTTGTTATTGCTACTTTCAAATTGAGGCACTCTGTTTTCTCTTAGACGTATAAGATTTCAAAGTGTAGAGTGTTGAGTCATAAGTAGTTTTATTCCCAACATTGCCTTCTGTTTGATTCAGGAGGTATAATTTGAGCTGTTTATATGTCTCCAAAGTACGTTTTACATTTATCTGCTAAAGAATATTTTAAAGGTAAGTTCATTGTTTTAAAAATTTATTCTCCCGATGAATTCCCCTCTTTTAGTGGCATAAATAAGGGTCAAAAACCAGATGAAACTGTATGTTCACATTCTAAAATCATACTCAGGATTAGTTCAATTTGACAAGCAAATTTTGCATCGGTCATCCTGACACTTAGTTTTGCCAACCTTCTGCCTACCCCTTCTGCCAAAGTAAAGAACTTTAGTGTACTAATACAGTGAAAAAAAAAAAAAAAATCAAAACCTCAGTCACAAAAGGAGGATAGAATGGATATTATATCTCTCATTAGACTCATTGCTTTCTCTTTATATGATTTCAGGTTTTTTAGGCCCACCTGCCAGTGCTGTTATAGGAGCCAGTGGGCACTGTTTTCTTTTTTTGCTTCATTTGCACATTGCTTCAATGTGTTTCTTTAAGGTTTCTTGTCATTTTAAATATGACATACTTACTAAGTCATATTTAAAGTCATATCAAGTTATATGTCATATTAAGGTTTAATGTGATTCTTCAGTCTTGTTCCTTGTTCTAAGAATACAGTGGTGAACCAAATAGACATGGTCACTGCCCTGGTTGAACTTACAGTCTAATGGAGGAGACAAACAACAAATAAATTAGCTGTTACATAATTGGGAGCTAGGAGAATAAAAGATACAAAGTACACAGATAAGGAAGGTGGTGAGGGCATGGCAGGAGAGTGCTGCTTTGGATAGGGAAGACAGAAGAGACCCTTTCAAAATCATACCAGTATGGAACTTGAAGGGTAAGAAAATATTCGAGGTAGAGGAAACAAGTATCATGGCCCTAAGCTGTGAAAGAGCTTATTCACATTTTCTTTCTGTGCTCGTTTAAATCATAAAGATGACTGATTTAACTTGCTAGTGAAATGGTTATGATTTGATGCAGTTCATTTATTTAAATTGTCAGTTCTGCAGAAGATCATTGCTTCACTTTGCACTTTAAACCTTGGCCCCTGAACCGATGGGATATCACATTTAGTCTCAGCTTAAATATGATGTGTCTAATATTCCTTATAGAGGGAATTCGCAGTACATATCAGCTCCTTTCCCTTCTCCCTGCTCTGCAGCATTGTTGAGAATTCGTCTGCTAGGCACCTCCACTCCTTCCCCCAGCCCCACCCACAACAGGAGTGTGCGGTGCTTGGTGCTGCAACAGGGAGGGTACAATCAAGAAAAACACCAGTCTTCAGACCTACCCATCCTCTCTGTTGAGGCTCCCATCCTTCTCCTGAGTGTCTACCAATTTGATTTCCAAGTTCAGATCATTTCAAAGATGTTGCCAGCATACTCAACCATCCACTACAAGAACTCAAGTCCCAGTTACCACTATATGCTGCCCATTCTAGTGGATTTTCTTGTTTATCCTAAACCTCTCTCCTTGGATCTCTACCACATGACTTCTTCATCAAGAAGCTATATTGGTTGATTCTGAAATGGGGAGTGAGCAGGGAGATTTGACTGAGTTATTTTGCAGTTCTTCAGACTTCCTCTTTGGTATGCCTCAGGTAGTGGTTCTCCCAAAGGCCAAGAAGAAATGGCCTTTTCCTGCTGCTGAACTGGTGAAGGAGGAATTGGTCTTCTACCTAGGACTGGCAGCTGTAGAGAAAGACAGAGTACCTGATTCTAGTAGTAGTTAAGACTTGGCTTGTTTCCCTGGTCCCACTTGAAGTTACTGCCTTATTAATTTTTCTTGGCATTAATAGGGGTGATAGGGATGAGAACACTGTGCCTTCATTTTTTTCCCTTACTGGTAAAATGAGAATGTTGGTATAGATGATCCCTAAGGTTCCTTTAGTCATAATATATCATGTTTGTAATCTAAACCATGTAGTAGTCTTGTCTCTGTCTGACACTCATAATGTTTACATTGGAAATTATTCCAGTATATGAGCTTGAGACATATGTGGAAACATAGAGCCCAACTGGTTGAGTGTTAGTTTCTGCTGTTAAAAGCAGTAATACTGTATGCCCTGAGGATGAAACAAACTAAGCCTGAGTTAGTCTTTAAAGAAGGATGAGCATGTATCAATGAAAATTGTAGTGAATGACTTGAAGATGTGTTTCTTCACTTTGTCATAAAGGTCAGATTTTACTGAAATGACACTGTGCTAATGTGATTCTGAGTTCTGTTGCTCTCTAAATTGATCTCTCCTTCTCTTGCAGGAGCTATTGTGACAATCTTGGTTACCATCCATTAAGTGCTGCTGACTTCGGGAAGATTATGAAAAATGTCTTTCCAAACATGAAGGCACGTCGTCTGGGCACAAGAGGCAAATCTAAATATCCTTTACCAGTTTGATTTTCAGTGATTTCTTAAAGTTCTCACTTATTACTGAACATCTGCTGTTGTAGTTCAACTAGCAACTATATTTTTTTTTTGCAACTATATTTAGAAATAAATTTAAATCAACAAATATAAACAACTCAAAAGTACTTAGAATAATTGTAAATGTTATTCTCCCAGCTATTTATCACACTGAAAGAGAAATAACAAATGGTAGTTATTAAGACTGTGATAGATCTCACCTTACTTTGTCACTGTAATGTGTCCTTAATGGTTTGATCTTCTTTTCCTTAGTAATGAGGATTATCAAGGTATACCATAGGACAGCACTTGAAAATTATATGAGTAAAAGTGGAAAAAGATGTTAGCTTATCATCTTTCCTTCCTCTACCTTAGAAACATAGGGCTCTCCCTGGTGATATATACAACGTTCAAAAAATTTTCTTGTGGAACTTGGCCTGCAGGATTAGTGTTATCTTTAAACTGTTTTTCATCCAATCATCTAAAGGCTATTTTAAAATTAAACCAGGGCATAGAAAAGGCCCCATAGGAGCAAACAGAAGTAAGGAAATTAAAATTAAGACTTTATTATAAAGTTCTTCCTACCCTTGGAAGAAGATTGTCACATGGAGGGTTAGAAATCCTATTAGAAATACATCATTTCTCTCTGCTTAGCTGTTGGCCTCTTTCAAATCATGAAAATTCTTCTGTGGAGGAGATGAGAAGGGGAAGGGGAGAGGCTGCTTTTCTAAAATGACTCCAGGCAGGTGTTCTTTAACTACTAGTTGCACGACCTAGTCTTGTTTCCTGAGTGCAAACAAAAATGTCTTGGTGTGTCATTGGCATGTTACAGGTGATAATCCTGTGTGTTTCAGTGGAAGAAGAGAAGTGAAAAGGTTAAAGCCCTTGTGACACTCTTAAGAGTTGTTTTTGTCCCTGTGCCCTGGCTAGAGTTTCCCTTCTCTCTGCCAGGTTTCCATCTGGATATTCCTTTCCTTCTGACCTGTTTGTTACTGGTGGCTGGCACAGCTTATTAGGAACATTTATTCATAAAATTTATACCAGATGAGAATCATTTTGTTTCCTTTAAGATGGTAATATTCTATAAGAACTGTTGCAGTTTCAAAAGAGTAAAGGTGTCCTGAGTTTCTAATATTAAAGTCTCTTCCTAAAGAACTCAGAAAGTAGATGATGTCTCAGGCCGATTTTATTCTCATTTCATATATGGTTGCTTTCCAAGTGCTAACTATATAAACAGTTCATTTAATGTAGAGTACTTTAGACCTTGACCATTTATTACATATTGCTACAGTGGACTAAGAAAAAAAGCTTTTGTTCATATGCCAACACTGCCCAATCTTGATTTTCACAAAACTGGAGATGGGGTAAGAATTTCTGCCTTTTATTTTAATAAGTAAAATTGTACATTATTATCAACATCGAAATGCATACTGCATAGTCTCATTTGGATAAACAAACAACGGTCATGTGTTTGGACTGTTCGGTCCATAGAATTCTCCTGGCCAGAATACTGGAGTGGGTAAGTTGTTCCCTTCTCCAGGGTATCTTCCCAACCCTGGAATTGAACCCAGGTCTCCTACACTGCAGGTGGATTCTTTACCAGCTAAGCCACCAGGGAATCCCAAGTAAAATTGTACCTTATTATCAACATTGAAATGCATACTACGTAGTCTCATTTGGATTAAACCAGGGACCAGGAACTCCGCCTTTTATTAAATAAATGAGCCAAAAACTCAACAATGGCTGGACACTGTTAGCGTACATTACTTATTTCACATGGCTCTTGAAATTAAGGGGAAAAAAAGATGGATCTAAAGTTACTGATTTATAGATATATTCATGGTATATATCATCAAATGGAATATTTGAGCTACAGAGTAATGTGTATAGAATGAATATTTTCAGAAGAGAAAATATAGTTCATGGCATAGTTTGTTTTCTTGATGTTAGAAAAGGCTTTTAGAAGAATTCAGATCTGTTATTCTTCATGTATGTTTAATAACATATGTTTAGATGTTATATTCACAATGCTGCTGATGGCTATGCACCAGTAGGTACAGGCATAGGACTCATATTTGCAAGGATCTACTTTTATGCCTGCCAACACCAGTCACTTAGTACTGCTTTGACCTGACAGATTCAGATTATATCTTCTGATTAAAGGGCTTCACTGGTGGTTTAGACAGTAAAGAATCAGCCTACAATGCAGGAGACCCAGGTTCACTCCCTGGGTCAAGAAGATCCCCTGGAGAAGGAAATGGCAACCCACTCCAGTATTCTTGCCTGAAGAATTCCGTGGACAGAGGAATCTGATGAATTACAGTCCATGGGGTCACAAAGAGTCGGACACAACTCAGTGACTTTCACTCACTCACTTCCTATGTATCTTGAGTGTACTTCAATTTAATTTCTCTTAACTTTCTTTTTAAAAGTCTACCCCCCCCCGACCCCCCTTTTTCTTCTGTTTAGTTGGAAGGCGCTGAACCTTCTGGGCAGCTTCAGAACATTGATGAAGAAGTTATCTCTTCTGCCTGCCGTCTTGTGTGTGAGTGGGCCCAGAAGGTGTTAAGCCAGCCATTTGACACAGTCTTGGAATTAGCCCGCTTCCTTGTAAAAAGTCACTATATAGGCACCAAGTCGATGGCAGCACTTACTGTAATGGCAGCAGCACCACCAGGTACAAAATTATTAACAAGCTGAAACTGACAGGGTGTTACTACATCTAGAGTTGGTGGTAAAAAAAGAGTTTAGCCATAAAACTTCTTTCTCTTTTTAGTATTTGTATATGTTCACTCTTCGTTTAATACTAAATTCAGATGGACTTATTGAGCTAACAAAAATAATAATGATAGTTTTTCATGATAAAATTTAAGTTACAGCTTTGTATGTTAATCTGCTTAAATATGAAACCGTTATGATTTGCCAGTTGGTATTTCATTAATTTTTCCATTGCTATTTTAAAGTTTAAGGAATATATATATGTGCACTTTTAAGTATATATGTGTTTCTAAATTAATAAGTATTACAAGTAAATAGTAAAGTTAAGTTTTTAAATTACTTGCTGAGACTCCTGTCCCCAAAACTAATACTTATAAATGAAATGATCTTTGGACTATGTGAAAGGTACCTAGTCTCACAAAAAGTAAACCATGTGAATGAAGCATTACTATGAAATAACGAGTGACTTTTTAAATATGCATTCAAATAGCTATTTTTATTCAGATAGGAACTCTAGAATTGACAGTTTGAGGACTGTCAGTATCACTAGAATAATGACTCCCTTGTAAGTTAATAGCTTCATAAAGTACCTGTTTTCATGAAATTTTTTAAATGTCTTATTTCGGTCATACTTTAATAACCTAAGAAAGAGTGAATAAATTTTGTTATTACTCTAGGAAATTATAACTTTTTAAAAAAAAATTATTAATGTGAAATGGTAGATTTCTCACAGTGAGAACTATAATTATACTCTTGAATAACTTTACTTTTTTATCTTAACTTCATTATTTTAATAAGAAATCCTTTTCCTCTATGTTTAAGAAGCTTTAAGCATTTGTGGTATGTGTGTGAGATTGTTCTGTTATCTCTTTTTTTTGTCATTTGAGGACCATCAGTATGATCAAAATAGCCTTTTACAAGAGCCTCATCATAATTTTTCCTATCTCAATATAAACTGGATGACTCAAATCCATACATTTACAGTTACACAGGGGCTGAAGTGCATGGGCAGCCTGATGTAGCTAGTTAGTTCACATCTGTTACCTCATTTATTCCCATGGCAATCCTGTAAGAGACATGATATTTATTCCCATTTTAAAGATCAGGGAAAAAGTAAGACTAAGGGAAGTTAAGTAATTTGTCCATAGTCAGATGAATTGTGGAGCCAGAATTTGAATCCTGATTTGTCTGTCTCCAAAACCAAGGTTACTCCTTTACATAAGACTGTTCTAGCTTCTGGCAAAACAGGTTCAAAAAATCTTATGGGCCCTTCAACTTTCAATGTTCCCTTTCTCCTACCCCTACTGACACCCAGAAGAGGAACACATTGAAGATTTAAGAGATAACATAGGTATCTAGATATCATGATATCTATGATATCATAGGTATCATATCAAAGAAACATCTGTCTTATTTCCCACAGTATTCACATAGGCTGACTGAAAAAAGAATGTTGAATTAATAGATTTTTAAGGCATAAGTGTGAAAAAAGGTATATTCTATAAATGAAAATACTGACAATCATATAAATAAACATTTGTATAAATAGATAATATATATTATACAATATATAAATAGACATTTGTAACTTTTTGAAAGTAGCTTGAGAGGCTGTTCTTTTAACAACTGTGTCATTATTCAGTATTTTAGAATCTCCTGCAATTTTGTTCTCAGCCACTGCCACTTTTAAAAATACCTTTTGTAGTGAATAATCTTCATCCTTTGAAGATGAATCTGTTTTTTTATAGTCTCCATATTAAGAACAGGTTGTATTACAGATGTCCTTTTCTAAGTCAGCTGCTTGGAACCCGTTCCTGTCCAGAAACCCTGGCAGGAGGCATCAGAGAGCTTTGGGCGGTTGGCAGAGGCTCTTGGGGTGCAGGTGCTGAGTAGCCGGAGCCGAGGCTACGGGTTGCATGGGAGCAGTGCGATTTGAGTTGGATTTGAGGGGAAAAAATAGTACTTAGGTGATTAAAGGGAAGGTCAGAAAATGAGAGATTGTTGAGGAATGAGTGTGTGGGTGAGAGTTTACAGGTACTTTCTCTTCTTCTCGTCTCCCACTCACCAGGCTGTTGCTGTTCACAAGATGAAAAGCAGAACCGTCTGGGGAAGGGAAGGGCAGGGCGTGCCCTCAGGACGGGGTGTCTTCCCCTGGCCTCTCTCCATTCTTCTTACTGACTCTGCTCCCTTTCTGTTGATCTTAATGCCACTCCCTAGATGTGAAATGAGCTTTTGAAAAATTAATTTTATTACATAACCAGTTTTTCTTAAATTAAAATTTATCCCATATTTATTTTATCATTCCTTTTTCTCAGTGTTTCATCTTACTACTGCTTGAAAAAGTTTCCTCGGAGACGCTTTTTTTAGACTTTATTAACTTCAGTCTTACTAAGAAATTCTGCTTAATTTCTCCTAAGTCATACTGATATAATTGTATCAGTTAAAACTGTAGTACCTATTTTTATGAAATTCTTGTGGAATTAAAGACTTGTTTTCCCCATGCATTCTTTCCTACGATATAGATGGTTTCTGCAAATATGTATTGAGTGCCCCTTGTGGGCTGAATATTAAAATCATAAAAATACATGAATTTCTTAATTAGAGAAGAGAGGAAGGAGATTTTCTGACATCTACTGATAAAATCTAAAACATGTTAGCTTGGCACTGACTTGTCTTAACTTCTGCACGTTAGTGATATAGCTACTATTCTTTTCAAAGTCTTCATCTGTTATTGCTGGTTTGACTACCAAGTTGAGTCATATTTTAAGGTTCAGTTAAAACCATATTGGCAAGTATTTATAAACTGTAAGTGTAATGTGAGTTAAAATGTCCTGGGTTTGTTGCTTTGTCCAGTAGATGGCTACATAATCAAAGAAATTGAATTGTAACTGCCTTCTCTAAAGAGTATTTATGCTCTCCTTTCTGTTTATTTTCAGGAATTAAAGGAATTACCCAGCCTTCTGCTTTTATACCTACA
Source organism: Bison bison bison (assembly GCF_000754665.1). NCBI lineage: Eukaryota > Metazoa > Chordata > Mammalia > Artiodactyla > Bovidae > Bison > Bison bison. The sequence goes on along the minus strand of NW_011494638.1, from coordinate 4,061,792 downwards.
GCTGAAAGTAATTCCTTTCAGCCTCAAGTGAAGACTCTGCCATCTCCTATTGATGCTAAACAGCAATTGCAACGGAAAATCCAGAAGAAGCAGCAAGAACAGAAACTACAATCCCCTTTGCCAGGAGAATCCTCAGCAAAAAAATCAGAAGGCTCAGCAAGCAACGGAGTGACTAATCTCTCTAATGGGAACCCTGCAATCCTCTCTCCTCAACCTATCGGTATCGTCGTGGCAGCTGTCCCTAGTCCCATTCCGGTAATATAATTAAACAGCATTTGGCATGACTGGGATGGTGGGAAGTCCATTGTTTAATTAAAAGTAGCACAGGAGAAGGCAGCAAGCAGAGGTATGCTGCTGCTGCTGCTAAGTCGCTTCAGTCGTGTCCGACTGTGCGACCCCAGAGACAGCAGCCCACCAGGCTCCCCCGTCCCTGGGATTCTCCAGGCCAGAGCACTGGAGTGGGTTGCCATTTCCTTCTCCAGTGCATGAAAGTGAAAAGTGAAAGTGAAGTCACTCAGTCTTGTCCGACTCTTAGCGACCCCATGGACTGCAGCCCACCAGGCTTCTCCATAAGCAGAGGTATAAATTCAGGTGTAAACTGAGTTTGTGACCACACAAAGATTTCACTTCAGTCAGTTGTCTTTTATTCAGGATATACATTGTTGTCTACAAAATAAGCTATAAACAGAACAGAAGTGAAATTACAAGACACATAAGTTTGCGTATAACCAGTCAGAGCTTTACATAGGAGATGAGTCATTTTCAGAGTTGTCAGAGTTGTCATCTCTAGCTCAGCAAAGATGACACAAATGCAGGCTTTTTTTTTTTTGGTTTAATTTTTTTTTCTTTTTATCATTCAGATGGAACAAAATTATAATGTGTATCGGTAAAACATTAACATAGTCCCATCTCTGGCTTGCTGAACACGGGACCTCGGGCAAGTCTCTTAGTTACTCTGAGTCTCTCTCCTTATCAGCAAATTGAAGTCTTGGTATACTCCTTGCCTGTCCCACACTTGTTATGTCACAACATAACAAGGTTATGACAAACTGGCTTTTAATATGAGAGAGTATCGTACTAAAGCAAGATGGTATTTTAGGTTGTTATTTGTGATACTATTAGAAAGATATTGTATCTTATTTTTTTCTTGTTTTTATCATTATCATCGTCATCATCCTGTCATTAAAGCATGGAGTACCTGGGAACCATTCTCTTGCACTGATCATTATACAGCGAACTGGGGAAGGCGGTAGTTTTATCTGAGACCTTATCCACAGTGGTTTGTTAGTAATGTCCAAGGTCAGTCCACGTATAAGACAGTCTCCCCTGTGAGTGAGTCATCTTGGCACAAATTCCAGTTAGTTACCTCTATATTAAATAGTTGTGATAGTTCTTCAGATTTTATCTCTGCTCCCTATAACCTCCTTTAAAAAATCATTGTTTTAGCAATGTGAAGTTTTTTACTGACATGTTAATATTCTTCTTACATATCATTGTATTTGGTAACTATTACACTGTGTTGCATGTATTATAGTGTTTATTTATCTGGTCTAAAAGAATTCTTGTCTAACATAGGAACTGTTTTTTTTTGTTTTTTTTTTAGCATTACATGTATAAAATGCCTCAATACTAATGAATTATATGAATCGCTGTTTATACTCTGGACTTGATAAATATGGTATTTTTGTTTTCCATCTTTTAACAGGTCCAACGGACCAGGCAGTTGGTAACTTCACCAAGTCCAATGAGTTCTTCTGATGGCAAAGTTCTTCCCCTCAATGTACAGGTGGTCACTCAGCACATGCAGTCTGTGAAACAGACACCAAAGACTCCTCAGAACGTCCCGGCCAGTCCCGGCGGGGATCGTTCTGCCCGGCACCGCTACCCTCAGATCTTACCCAAGCCAGCCAGCACCAGTGCACTCACCATCCGCTCTCCGACTACTGTCCTCTTCACTAGTAGTCCCATCAAGACCGCCGTTGTGCCCACCTCACACATGAGTTCTCTAAATGTGGTGAAGATGACAGCGATATCCCTCACACCCAGCAGCAGCAGTACCCCTCTGAAACATTCTGCCTCAGCAAACAGTGCTACAGGAACAACAGAAGAAGCGCGGACCATCCCACAGATCAAGAATGGTTCTGTTGTTTCACTTCAGTCTCCCGGATCCAAGACCAGCAGCACCGGGGGACCCTCTGCCGTGGAAGTCAAAATGGAGCCTGAGACATCATCAGATGAGCCTCCGATACAGTGCCAAGAGAACTCTGACGGGACCGACGTGCCCAAAACAGCACCTGGTGCCCTCTCGGGACAGAAAAGTAATATAGATGGAGCAGTACAGAAACCTTCCAACGAAGGTGTTGTTGAAATAAAAGCAACTAAGGTTTGTGACCAGAGGACCAAATGTAAAAACCGCTGTAATGAAATTCTGCCAGGCACTTCAACAGGCAATAATCAGAGCACTGTCACTCTCTCCGTTGCCACTCAGAACTTCACTTTCACCAGCACCAGCTCACCATCTAATGGTGACTCAATAAATAAAGACCCTAAAGTGTGCACTAAAAGTCCAAGAAAGCGGCTCTCTTCTGCAATGCAAGAGTCCCAGGTGCCTCCTATAAAGAAACCAATTGTGGAACAGCTGTCTGCAGTTATCCCAGAAGGTCAGAAACCAGGCAGTGTTAAGAAGGACCCAAAGGTTCCACATTCAGGGAAAACAGAGAGCTCAGCAGCAGGTGCTCAGATTTCCAGCAAGGTCTCAACACATGTCAACTCACACATAGTGGCAAGTCAGCCCTTGGATCCCTCTGCTCTTGTTACCAGCGATTCAGCGTTAGAACAGCAAACCACACCATCATCATCTCCAGATATCAAAGTAAAGCTGGAAGGCAGTGTCTTTCTCTTGGACAATGATTCAAAATCAGATGGCAGCTTTAATCCAAATGAGTGGCAACAGGTCACTAAGGATTCTGAGTTTATATCCGCCGGCTGTGAACAACAGCAAGATATCAGTGTTATGACAATTCCCGAGCACTCGGATATCAATGACTTAGAGAAGTCTGTTTGGGAATTAGAAGGAATGCCACAGGACACATATTCCCAGCAGCTGCATGGCCAGATCCAAGAATCTTCTTTGAATCAAATACAAGCACAGTCTTCAGATCAGTTACCTCTACAGTCCGAACTGAAGGAATTTGAGCCTTCTGTTTCCCAAACAAATGAAAGCTACTTTCCTTTTGATGATGAGCTTACACAGGATAGTATTGTAGAAGAGCTGGTGCTCATGGAGCAGCAGATGTCAATGAACAACTCTCATTCTTATGGTAACTGTTTGGGAATGACCCTGCAGAGTCAATCTGTGACTCCAGGAGCTCCAATGTCATCTCACGCCTCCAGCACCCACTTCTATCATCCAATTCATAGCAATGGCACTCCAATCCACACCCCCACCCCGACCCCAACACCCACTCCACCCCCACCCAACCCGACCCCGACATCTGAAATGATTGCTGGGTCGCAGAGTCTGTCACGGGAGAGCCCTTGCTCCAGGCTGGCCCAGACAACACCTGTGGATAGTGCTTTGGGAAGTAGCCGACATACACCCATCGGTACGCCACACTCTAACTGCAGCAGTAGTGTCCCTCCCAGCCCCGTGGAATGCAGGAATCCTTTTGCATTTACCCCAATAAGCTCCAGTATGGCGTATCATGATGCCAGCATTGTCTCAAGTAGTCCTGTGAAACCAATGCAAAGACCCATGGCCACACACCCTGACAAAACCAAGCTTGAATGGATGAATAATGGGTATAGTGGGGTTGGTAATTCATCTGTTTCTGGCCATGGCATTCTCCCAAGCTATCAGGAACTAGTGGAAGACCGTTTCAGGAAACCTCACGCTTTTGCTGTGCCTGGGCAGTCTTATCAGTCTCAATCCAGACATCATGACAGTCATTTTTGTCGTTTGACTCCTGTCTCTCCTGTGCAGCATCAAGGTGCCACTGTAAATAACACCAATAAACAGGAGGGTTTTGCGGTCCCTGCCCCTCTTGATAATAAAGGAACTAATTCATCTGCCAGCAGCAACTTCAGGTGCCGGAGTGTGAGCCCTGCTGTTCATCGCCAGCGTAATCTTAGTGGAAGCACCCTCTACCCAGTATCTAATATCCCCCGATCCAACGTGACCCCCTTTGGAAGTCCAGTAACCCCCGAAGTTCATGTTTTCACAAATGTCCACACAGATGCATGTGCCAACAACATAGCTCAAAGAAGTCAATCAGTTCCATTGACAGTCATGATGCAAACAGCCTTCCCAAACGCTCTTCAAAAGCAAACGAACAGTAAGAAAATAACCAATGTTTTGTTGAGTAAACTTGATTCTGACAATGATGATGCTGTGAGAGGTTTGGGCATGAACAATCTGCCCTCCAATTACACCGCCCGGATGAATCTCACTCAGATTTTGGAAACGTCCACTGTCTTTCCGAGTGCCAATCCGCAGAATATGATTGATTCCAGCACTTCTATTTATGAATTCCAAGCACCATCTTACCTCACCAAAAGTAATAGCACCGATCAGATCAGTTTTTCTCCTGGGGATAATCAAGCACAATCAGAAATTGGAGAGCAACAGTTAGATTTCAGCAGCACTGTTAAAGACCTGTTGAGTGGAGACAGCTTGCAGACCAGCCAGCAGCTAGTAGGTCAGGTAGCACCTGACCTCACTAATCCTGCGTCTGACTTCTCTAGCGACATCAGGTTGTCTTCTGAGCTCTCAGGCAGCATCAACGATTTGAACACTCTAGACCCAAATCTACTGTTTGATCCAGGTCGTCAGCAGGGACAAGATGATGAACCTACACTGGAAGAATTAAAGAATGACCCCTTGTTTCAACAAATTTGCAGTGACTCCATGAGCTCTATGACTTCATCAGGTTTTGAATGGATAGAAAGCAAGGACCATCCTACTGTTGAAATGTTGGGTTAAATTGTGTTTTATAATATGTAGCACACTGTAACTAAAGACATATGTATTGTATTTGTCTTAATGGAAGTGCCTCCCGCAGCAGAAACACTTACTATTAATTGTGACATTTTAAAAAGAGTTTGCTGCCGAAGTGGTTTCTTCTTCAGTAGGAAATGGTTAGACTCGCCTCAGTTCTTACCAAGTTTCTGAAAAGAGTAGGCTGTAGAAAAACAAATATTAGGTTTTAAATTTTGTAATGTTCCCCCATTTAATCACATTGTTTGCTAGTAAACAAAAGAATAACCAGCTTTTACAAGAGCAGTCTAGATCTTTATTTTGTATAAGTTCATTTTATTTCATTGGTTGATCTGCACAGATTTTAGAGGAAACCATTGATTTTAGATATAGGATATTTTGTTGTTGTTGGCATTATCTTTTTAAGTATGAAATCATAGCTAAAGTGAACTGTAGACAAGAAGGTCTTCCTTGAAACAGGGATAATATTCAGGTTATTATAAGTATTTAGGCTTGAAGCATAGAGCTACTGTAGAATGAAAAAATAAAATCTCTGTAGGACTTTCTGGGACTTCAGTACCATTTGCACCTGCAACGAAGGGCTTAAATAGGAGGAAATAATGGAAAATGAAATATTAATATAAGGAAAGCAAAAGCTGCACTAAAATTATTAAAAGGAAAAACTAGTAGCCATTTTTATTTGTGACCTTGTGTTAGTCTTCTTTTAAAATGTTAGTTTTAATATGGAGCTACCACAGAAGACGTGCACGCATGCAGGCATGTGCACACATACACACACACGTATGTAAACAAAGCAAGTAAGTAATGCGAAATGTTGTAATTTAATAGAACAAATGCAAGCATGTTAGAAGAATATCTTATGTTTTATTATCTGGTTAGTTGAGATAGGGCAATTTAGAAGGAAACTAAAAAGCATTTTCTTAGTTTCATCACAATATGTCTGTATGCACATATTAAATTCTATTTAAGATTTATTTTGAAGGTTTTTATTTATAGTATTCTTAAGTCCTCAATTTAGCGACTGGCTCCTTCACTCCTCCTGAACATAGAAATGCAGTTTGATCATGGGATCCCTTTGAAACACAAGCAAGCAGGAGAGAAATAACACAAAAAACTGAAAAGACAACATTTCATCACCCGAGGTCCGAAGTCACAAATCTTTATCTCTGATAAAACAAAGGGGATATCTAATAGTACTTGAAGAAGAGGAGCATTTTATAACATGCTTAATTTATTTATTGTGATAACCACAATTGCAAAAAGAAGCACTCAGGATTTGTTTTAGAATGTTTCTCTCTTATAGCTCCCATTTTGTTTTGTGAATAACTATTTATGAATTTCATGCTGACACAAGTCTTCTCACTAGTTGACAGCTCCATTTAACTGAGTTTCAAGATTAGTTTCAAATAGACGTAAAAATTTGCCATTAAATTTATAAAGTTATTCTTAAACCATTGTCTGCTACCTTGAACCTAACTAAGCTTTCCTTTACCTTAATTAGTAAGCCAATCAGAAGACTACAATCAATGAATATTTAACAAATGTGATGAGTTTAATACGGTTTCATTGTTCAGTAAATTTGCAAGGTAGGATATTAACATTTTGATAAATAAATGGTGCTAGGGTTGGCTCAGAGGTTTATATATTGATATGTCCTAGTTACTGACATTTGTGTGTTTGCTGTTATCTTGATTTAATGATCTGTTAGATATTTTTTCCTTGATGCTAGTTATTTCTTCACTGTACATTGAGACACAGCACTACTGCACACCAAAGTATGCAATACCCAAAGGAAACTGTGTGATTTCTCTTAACAAATGATGGGAGCCTTTCTATATGAGATACTCTGAAAAGGAGATTTTGAGGCCATTCTAATCCCTTGTTTACATTATTAGCTTCCTACTAATATAAAAAATAATGGGAATCTTTTTTGATAAAAATATAAAGACTGGAGGATTTTTAACCCCTGTATAGTATTGCAGCAAACACTTTAAATTTGGTTGAATTCGTTCAGCAAACTTTCTGGGATTCATATATTGCACTAAATTTGTTGAACCTGTGGTAGGCACATCTCTTAGGATAAATGCAACCAATACAGTCCACAGATTAAACTTTTTAAATGTGTTTCATTATGAAAAGACAAAATGTCATCAAAGTGACAGATAAAATTGTCTTATGTAGCAATGTGCATTAATCTCAATGAGATATTTCTATTTCTTATTCTCTTACATGAGAATATTACAGCAGGAAGAATTAAGTTTAGTTTGCTTCACCATGTTAATACATGATCACAAAATGTGCATGAGTGTTATTGACTTATCTTGTACAGTACTAGGTATTCCTGTAACCACTTTTTTTTTCTTGGCTGTATTGAAACTGGTTCAGTGTTAACCAGACAGACATAGTTATTCACAAGTTATTTACTTTTTTATGTTTACTAATTCTGCTTAGTTATTGTTGAATATGTTCTTTTCTCAGATTATTTTCATTGTTTTGATGTTTTAAACATTTTGCATACTGTTTATCATGATAAGACTTCATGAAGTAAATAATTTTGCATATAATTGCAATAAGCACTGACTTTTGAACTGAAAAGAAGGAAAGTGTTTTTTTGTGCAGTGCATCAGAGGTTCATATAAGAGTCTTGTACTATAATGTGCTTTACTACACCATAAATGACAAAAACAAGCCCTGTTTCATGTTTTCATTTAGTGCAAAAAGTCAAGATTTCCCCAGTGTTTTGTTGTCTGTTGTACCTGCTGAAACTACAGTAGTTGAATATTGCAGTAGCATTTCAGTTCTCTTTTTTTATTGAAAGTGCTCAAAAATTGTTTTTTAAATGTTTTCAAAAACAATTAAAAACATTTTATATTAAACTGACTGGATTTTAAAGTGATTTATGGGATCTATTTTATGTAGAGCGCATGTCATTTTGTAAACAGACCTGAAGCACTTCTTCCTTTGATCTCCTGAAAGTTGAGGAAATGGGGGGAAAAAATCAACATAAGGAGGAGCAGTGCTGCTAAATCTAGTCTCTGTCATTAATCCAGAAGGCTATATGGATCTTAGCTTGTTCATCCAAACTCTGCTGTTCACTTAATGATTTTTTTTTTTTTTTACTGATGAATGATATAGAGTTTTATGTTGTAACAACAACAACAAATCTTTCCTTTTGTTCATTGACATAAAATGTTTGCTTTAAAATGTTAGTCCATGGTGTACCTAGATATGGGTATTTGGGGATCTTTGAATTGAAAAACCGAAGAAGGCAATGGCAAGCCACTCCAGTACTCTTGCCTAGAAAATCCCATGGATGGAGGAGCCTGGTAGGCTGCAGTCCATGGGGTCGCTACGAGTCGGCCTCGACTGAGCGACTTCACTTTCACTTTTCACTTTCACGCAATGGAGAAGGAAATGGCAACCCATTCCAGTGTTCTTGCCTGGAGAATCTCAGGGGTGGCAGAGCCCGGTGGGCTGCTGTCTATGGGGTCGCACAGAGTCGGACAGGGCTGAAGCGACTTAGCAGCAGCAGTAGCAGAATTGAAAAATAATAGAAAATTGGGAAGATTTTAAAGCATATCTATGTCCAAAAGCATTATAGGCATTTTGGTGAACCAGAAATACAAAGTGATAAGTGCACTGAACTTGTAAGCCAGAACTTGAGTTCTAGGTCTGGAAGCAAGAAAGACCACCTAGAAATTTCAAATCTTAAAGAGTAAGAAGCCACAGTCTGACTTGAAGTTTTCTCACTTTTGATACTAAGATGCAGCAACAACCAGTGCCTAGGACTGTAACTTATATTGATTGTAGCCAGGTCTTGCCTGAGCCAGAGCCTCCTTCTTTGTGAAACAGATCTATGTAGGTTTTCAGTAGCCCCACTCTCACCACAGGACCAGAGCCCTGAGTGTGGACAGGTGGTAGAAGCAATCATAAAAGGCAAGAAGAGTGGAGATTGGGAAGGGAGGAAGAGAAGAGCAGGAAGACTCATAAGAGGAGCCTGCAAACAAAAATTCTAAAGTACTTGAAGAAAATGAAAAATCCTAAGGAAGACAGTCAGCAGTCACTCAAGGTAAAAGTCATGTACTCTCTGTATAGTTAAGTATTTAGGATTCTCAGTAATAAAGGGGGGTGGTGTAATTTTTGTATGATCAAGAATAGGCAAACAAAACAGGAACCAGTGGATACAATAAACCAGGAAGGCATTCTGGAGGAAAAGTGTTGTGTAGTACTTGAGGTGCTTTTGGCTACAACTAGAGAAAACCCAACAGTGGATTAAGCCATAAAGACATTTATCTTAGCTTAATAAGAATTTTGGTGATAGGAGGTACTGAAGGTTCATTCAGTGACTTGTTTTTCTTCTGTGTTCTATCAGCTTCAACGTTGCTGTTCTGTGTCTGTTGCCTCATGGTCACAAGATGGCTGCCACAGCTCCAAATATTTTACCTTCATACATCCCAAACAAGGTGGTAAGGGCAGCTCTCAGCCTTTTATCAGAGAGAAAAAGAAAAAATATTTCCCAGGCTCTCCCATTACTCCCTCCCACTCTATCCCCAACTTCGTCTTATTAGAAAAAACAAGGTCAGAGACCTACCCTAAAACTGACTAGCTAAGATTCTTGATTCATTTTTTATAGCTATGGGAGGGGGCCCATTTTCAGGAGCATGTGATCATCTACCTAAAATAAGTCCCATAACCTAGAGAAGATACAAGGGACTTAAGATTTAGTGCCCACTCTTGAGAGAAGCTCACAGTCTTGTGAAGAACTAATTGTGTGTTCTTTGAGAAGTGCCAAATAGAGGTATATGTGACGTGCTATCTGGAAGGAAAACAGGGAGAATTCACACTGAGGATCCAAGAACTGGGCAAAAGAAGGTTCTTCCTGTTAACTAACCTGTGGTTTGCCTTCCCCCTCTAGAGAAAAATCAGATATTATTGAATATCATAAATGCAAATTGCCTCAGTACCTGCTACTGTCATAGAAGACCAAAATTTTGATTTTTGTTAAGACTGTAGAGATTTATTTTGACAAACATTGCTATAAATGAATTTTAAACAATTAGAATTACAGATTTTATGGATGGGATAATTTATCAATCGTATATAATCTGAAATTTTTAAAAATGTGTATGACCATCCCTGGATCTCTAATCTGCGCATAAGTTTAGAAAGGGAAAAACAAAAAGACTATGATTTTCTAGATTTTATGTCTAAGAAGTACTTGATTTGGGAGAGAAAGGAAAATAATTTTGTAAATGAAATACATCATGAGGATGGTATTACTACCATATATAGAATATTCTCTTGCACTAAACCCTGTGCTAAATACTGCATGTATATTTTGGTTTTCTCACTGTAACAATTCTGAAAGAATATTGTTTTTCAAATGAAAATTTTAGCTCAGAGATCAACTGGTAGGAGTAATAGCTAATAATAGGAAAAGCTGTAATTAACTTGGTTCCAAAGCCTAGTTCTTAACTATGACACTGTATCTAAAGATACTTCTTCAAATTACCTGCTGTATTAGTTTGATTTGCTGGCTTCTTTGAAATGTTCTTTCTGGCTTAAAATTAAGGTTGATTTTTTGGGGAATTTTCTTTCTGTGTAACTTATCCTTATATTTTTTATACTTCCTTTGCATTTTTATTTTGGGATTTTGCTGTATTTTGTGACTTTCCTCTAAACAAATTCCTTTCCCTTCTCTCTATCCTTGGAAATATATGCCCTCGTGTATTGGAAATCAAGGGGGAAGTAAGATTTAAATAGAAAATTTTATTTTGAACATAGCCTTTCAAGCATGTCTTACCAGGTATGCCTAATCGTATCTACTTTAAAATCACCTTTTAAATGTCACCAGGAAATAAAAACTAGACAAAAAATGTTTTGTTGAACAAATGATAAATTGCCTAAAATATGTCAGTGTCTGTGCCGGGAGTTAGAGAAAATGTCTGCCATTTTGAAATTTTACAGTATGATGAGGAAGAGATGCACAATGAACAGGATTGCAGGATGCAGTCACTGTAGCAGAGACTGCTATTTGCCACTAGCACATTCTCTTAGCCATCTGCACAAAAGACATTCACCAGCTTACCTCATAGCTAAGTGGAGCTACTTACCAAGTACTCAGCCAAAAAGATAGAATCAAAAGGTTTGCGTGTTTCTTTGAAGTGTTCCTGCCCTCCTTCCTCTCAGCTGGCTGGAGTGTAGATAGGATGACTCCAGTAGACAGAACTCCAGTAGCTCTGCAATGAAGCCACGTGTGGAGGATGATGGAGCAACAAGATAGAAAGAGCCTGAGTCCCTGATGACTTAGGAAGCTGCTTTACTAATCCTGACTGTTGGCTCTGGGTGTGTTTTATGTGAGTGAGAAGTTTGTTTCTGGTTTCAGTCTTTCTGAGTTTTCTGTCACACAATGTAAATGCAAATTCTAACCAACGAAGCCACTAGAGGATTTTAATGAGCAGCAGTGGGGAATGTTAGATTAGCATGGAGATTACTACACCATCTTGGGTTCCCCTGTAGACTGGGTTCCCCTTGCATCTCCTTTTCACTGGAAATGGTAATTCAGCAGAGACTTAGAATACCCTGGTTTAGCACAGATTTGAATATTGTTTCATAACTGTACAAAAAAGAATAAATTAGGTGGATTCTAAGCTGCTTAAACAACTAAAGAAAATTAATGGGTTGAACTGAAAGTCACTATAGTTTTCTAGTTATTAGTGTTAGACCTAGGTTTAAGTCTCAGCTCTGCCAATTATAACCATAACCCTAGCAAGTTATATGAATACTAGTGATGATATCCATCTGAGTGCATTTTCTAGTGGTGTGCCACGTGGTTCTGGCCTGTTTGCTGTTTTTGCCAACATCTTGAATGAAGACAAAAGTTTTACCCTGGCAAATACTGTGGAACAGCTTGCTAAATGTCTGTTCCAACCTCTTCCTCTTATGCAAATCCTAGAAAAGCCCAAAACATTTTCTAGGCTTCCTCACAGCTTGGGTTCTGGACATGAATTGCATTCCTTCTATTAGAGGCAGGCTTGCAAGATTTGGAGGATAAAAATGAAACAGAAGCAATCCTCCTACCCATTTTTGGTGGTTTTCTTGCAAGCAAGCTTGTAGTAACAAAATCTTTTAACAGCAGTGTTCTAGAGTCCTTTCTTGAGATTCTTAGATATCTAGAATTTTTAGGTATCATGTTCCAGGGCCAAGTCACAAGTTCTGTGAACATCAAGATGCAGTCAAGTGGGGGCAATGATGGTAACAGTGTCAGTATCAGCAACTTCCTGGTCTGGCTTCCTGATCTCCAGTGATTGCAGGTACGAATTTGTTTCCTCAGTGGTCCACTCTACCACGTTGTTCTGAGAGTCATTTCTGGAGACACAACCTAAAGCTTGTTTCTTCATTTACATAGAAGCATCAAATTCCCTGCATTAACTAGTTTTCTGCTTAAAATACCTAGAATAAACATTTCCTACACTTGGCCTTGACTCATACACCTATAGGCTAGAAGTCATGAACACTGAGCTTGAGATCTGGTTCTGTCGTTCTTTCCCCTCTTTGCACTTGATGAAGAATAACGAGCCTCATCCTGGTTACTTCCCAGAATCCTTTGTGAAGTTCAGTGAGATATGATAATGTCTTGTAAACACTAAATATAAGCTCTTATGATTGCCATCAATTCCTACCTAAAAGAATAGACGTTTACCTAAGAGTGGGGAAAGTTCTTGTCCTTTTTAGCACTAAAATGCTATGTTTTACTTAAGCACACACACATCACATCTGTCAGGAGGTAAAGTAAGAATGTATATCCAGACAAAGGGCTGAACTTTGAATTAGGTTATGTGTTATAAGAAATAAATTTAAATCAAGTTATTTTCACTGGAGCATGTTTAATTGATACCTACTTTAAATCACTATACCTTAGATTTCACATTTGAAATTAAATGTCTTAACACAAATTCACCCCTAGTCAATATAATCTCTTTACTTAATCTTTCATAATTTTACATTATCCTCACAACAGTTCTGAAATGGCTGTCTCAAAAATTACTAGTGATTTCATAATTGGTAAATCCTGCAACACTGTTCTTTGGTTTCTATGATTAAAATTCTTATTCACTTCCTACCCAGAACCCCCAGCTGCCCATCTCTATCAAGAATCAGCTTCCTCTGGTTAGGAATAGAAATCCTTCCACATTCTATGATTGACTTTTCTTGTCATTTCAAACCTTCCTACAACGTTTCCAGATAGCTTCCAATTTTAAATTTTCAGATTTGACCTCTCCCTGACTTCCAGTCTTAAAATTCAACTCCCAAAATTGAAATTCGCTCTCTTTTCCCCAACCCTTTTCTCCTAGCATGTTAACAACATTACCGTCATTGCAGTCACCCAGTTGAAATTTCATGTGCCCTTTCAAATTAGTTTCCAAGTTCTGTACCTTTGAGGTTCCTATCTCCTTGTTCTTTCCCTCCTGATCCTGCCGTGGTACATGTATTCATTTCTCACTTGAAATAATTATCTCTTACTTCTCTAATAATTTCTGTACTGTGTCACCTTTGAAATCCTTAATTAAGCCCTTGATATTCAGAAATCAATATTCTTCATGTATATAAACATAACCAGCTAGAAGATAAAATGCAAGAGAAAAACTTTTTTATGCTAGCAGCATAAAAGGTAAAATATCCAGTCAAGAACCTAATGGGAAACATGCAAAATTTATATAGAGAAAATTTTGAAAACACTTTCACTGAAAGACACAAGATAGACTACAGCAAATGAAAAGAGAAAACCATGTTCTTAGATGGAAAAACTCAACATCATGAAGATAATTAATAAACTTAACATGATCCCAACAAAAGTGTCAATCTCCTTTTTCTAGAGCTAGATACTTCAAATATATACTTAAAATAAGAGTGTAAGTAATTATACCCCTCCCCCGAAATCTTTAAAGAAGCAATGTTTGAGGGGTTGACCCTACTAGATATATTCAATCTTCAATATATTCATTCAATTCAATATATTCAAGATATATTCAATCTTGACTGATTGAATATATATATGGGTTTCCCAGCTGGTACAGTGGTAAAGAATTCACCTGCCAGTGCAGAAGCCGCAGGAAACAGGAAGATCATCTAGAGGAGGAAATGGTAAACCACTCCAGTATTCTTGCTGGGATAATCCCATGGACAAAGGAGACTGATGGGCTACTGTCCATGGGGTCGCAAGGAGTTGGACACAATCACATGCACATAGGAATTTCCTAAATCCCTGTAAGTAAAGTCAAACAATAAATGACAAAGTAGGAAGAGAGATTTATAACCCATACCACATACAAAGGAGTGATGACCCCAATATGGAAATAACTAAAAATGGGGGAAGAAGGAAAGCCAACAACCACATAGAAAAGTGGACAAAAGATATGACTAGACAGCTCACAGAAAGAGGAATGGTCCTTACACTAAAAAAAAAAAAATTCTCAAACTGATTCATACTCAGAGAAATATAAATTAAAACTATGCCAAATTACCCTTTCTACATTTGAGGCCATCCTCTTTCAGAAACATTGTGGGGGCACAGGCATTCAATATTGTTTCCTTGCACTTTTTTGTAAAAAATCTAAAGGACTACAGATGTCAACCTAAGGACTGGTGGTGAGCCTTAAATACCTATTTACTTGTAAAAGAGGATTAAAGAAGAAAGCATATACTATGTACTGCCTATACACTCTGAAAATGTCAATAGAAAATGGAGAGAATGCATATAAACAATTTTTAAGCTGTTTCAGTAATACTGGTGGGAGTAGAATGGGTGATTTTGCTGAGACTGTTGTGGGTATTATACATGACCATGAAAACTGTAATTGTGCGATATTCTGTCATTCTCTGGTCTCTACGAACTTGAATTCTCAGAAGAAAGGCTATACCAAGGTAAGATAAGAAGATGTTAAGTAGAAACAATGCAGTCCTGACTTTGCGTTGGAAATACCAGTGTGAACTCATGGAATATCTTGCCATATGAGAGCAAGGAAATTACCAAATGCTGCTGAGGTCATATCAACAGAACACAGCCAAATTAAAGAAGCTGTCACTGCCAAAGATGGAACAATTTCAACTCAATAAGGATAGTAATTTCAGTGAATTGACACACTTAAAATGTTTAAATCCGTGAGTTTTAATGATCCTAAAAAACTAATTGGTCACCTTTTGAGGGTGATAGGCAAGCAACTTGTCCTTCCTGTGTGAGCTCTTTTGTTCAGTCGCTCAGCTGTATCTGACTCTGACTCCATGATCTACAGCACGCCAGATTTCCCTATCCTTCACCATCTCCCGAAGCTTGCTCAAACTCATGTCCATTGAGTCAGTGATGCCATTCAACCATCTCATCCTCTGTCATCCGCTTCTCCTCCTGCCTTCAATCTTTCCCGTCATCAGGGTCTTTTCCAATGAGTCGACGCTTTGCTTCAGGAGGCCAAGTATTGGAGCTTCAGTTTCAGCATCAGTCCTTCCAATGAATATTCAGGATTGATTTCCTTTAGGATCAACTGGTTTGATCTCCTTGCAGTCCAAGGGACTCTCAAGAGCCTGGATAATCAAATAATAATGAGAGGGAGCTACTCTATAGTGAAATATTCTAGATAATATATGAAAGTGATAAAATTGGAATATCATTTTGCAATCCCTAATGAATTGAATGGATCTCTACAGTGGGCATTGACAGCTGCTAGTATCACAAAGTACTCTTGCCTGGAAACTCCCATGGGCGGAGGAGCCTGGTTGGTAGGCTGCAGTCCACTGGGGTTGCTAAGGGTCGGACACGACTGAGCGACTTCACTTCAATTTTCACTTTTATGCACTGGTGAAGGAAATGGCAACCCACTCCAGTGTTCTTGCCTGGAGAATCCCAGGGACCAGGGAGCCTGGTGGGCTGCTATCTATGGGGTCACACAGAGTTGGACACTACTGAAGTGACTTAGCAGCAGCAGCAACCACAATTAAGTAGCCTTGCCTCCAAAAATTTAACTGAAATCTAATTCTCAATAATTAATCTAATTTTCTCTAAGTCTCTGTACCCAATTACCAATTTACAGGAAATACATAGATCATGAAACACTGCATCATGGGAATACAATCATTGAAATCCAGAGTCTGGGACACTCTACAGATGAAACAGTTGAGTTTCTTTAACAAATAACTTTAAAGGGGAAAAAAATAAAACCACAATGGATTAAAAGAGACTATAGATTAAAAGATTTTTTTTAAAGTTCAGAGTACATTTTTAAAATAGAAGAAAGTTATCTATAGTGTTTGCTGCTGCTGCTAAGTAGCTTCAGTCATGTCCGACTCTGTGTGACCCCATAGACTGCAGCCCACCAGGCTCCCCCATCCCTGGGATTCTCCAGGCAAGAACACTGGAGTGGGTTGCCATTTCCTTCTCCAGTGCATAAAGTGAAAAGTGAAAGTGAAGTCACTCAGTCATGTCAGACTCCCAGCGACCCCCATGGACTGCAGCCTACCAGGCTCCTCTGTCCGTGGGATTTTCCAGGCAAGAGTACTGGAGTGGGGTGCCATTGCCTTCTCCATCTATAGTGTTCAGGGATACACAATTGGGTGATAAAAATAAAGCAAGGAAATGATTATCATAAAAATGAGAATAAGTGAAAATATAAATGGATGGCTTCTGGGTAGCTGCCAATGTTTTATTTCCTCACATAGGTAGTGGTTACAAATTATTGCTTACAATAATTTATGAAGGTATTATTTATTTTATGTGGCTTTCTATATCTATTTTGTACTTTTTAAAGTTATTTTTTAAATACTAGGTTGAAAATTGACAATTATAAGAAAATTTGCGTTCCCTATGTCAGCTGTTATTTATGATAACCAAATTGCCCAGGGACATAAGGAAATTTTTGCCTTAGTAAAAAATTTCAAATTATAAATGTGGAAGGAGTGATAAAATGAAAATCACCACTTTGCAACCCCTAATGAAATAAGAGATTCAGGCATAGATCATCAGTGGATGAAACCAGTATGTAGTAGATGAATAGGAAATTTTATAGTGGAAGAATCAGACTGTAACCATCTGAACCAACCGATCAGTCTTTGCATTGCTATTAATAAATGTGGGCAAGCAAGACATTGGGGTATTTCTGTTCATAAATACAGCAGATAGAGGACACCCCAGGAAAGCAACCAGACCAATCCAGAATCAGGAGGATTCTAAGGAATGACTTGCATGGTTTCCTCAATAAAACAACAGCATAAAGAAAAAAGATGGGGTGAAGAGGGCTACTGTAGATTAAATAAAATTAAAAGCTATTAAAACCACATTCCATCTGTAGATCTTGTTTAGAACATGATTTAAACAAGTCAGCTTACAAAGAAATGTTTTAGATAATCAGGGAGATTTTATTTTATTTTTAACTTTTTTTTATTGGGGTACACTGATTAACAAGGTGTTGGCATCAGGTACACAGCAAAGTGATTCAATTATACATGTATCTATTCTTTTTCAAACTCTTTTCCCATTTTAGGTTATTCAGATATGGAGCAGAGTTCCCTGTACTGTACAGTAGGTCTTTGTTGGTTATCCATTTTAGATATAGCAGTGGAGATTTTAATAAGGATTGGGGATTAGTCAATCCCCAATCAAACAAAATAATAGCATTTTGTTTGTAAGAAAATCCTCATACTTTTTAGAGGTGCATGCTAAAATACATAGAAGTAAAAACACAGGATATCCAGGATTTACTTTGAAATACTTTGGCAAAAGACAGAGAGGAGGATAGAGGAAGAATAAAATCTTAACACAGGCACACCTTGGAAATATTGCAGGTTTGGTTTCAGACCACCACAATCAAGTGAATATTGCAATAAAGAGAATATTGTGAATTTTTTGGTTTTCCAGTACATATAAAAGTTATATTTACACTATACTTGTAGTCTATTAAGTATGCAAAAAAAATAGACTTGTAGTCTATTAAGTGTGCAAAAAAAATTATACCTACCTTAATTTAGAAATAATGCTTTTGGGAAAATGGCACTGATAGGCTTGCCTAACTCAGGCTTGCCACAAACCTACAATTGGTGAAAAAATACATGCATTATCTTCAAAGTGCTATAAAGCAAAGTACAATAAAACAGGTTTGCCTATAATTGTTCAGTCTGGGTGTGAAGTTTATAGAGATTCATCATTTTTTTTTTTTTTAACTTCTGTATATGTTTGAACATTTTTCCATTTAAATATTTTTTCATGATTCTCTTGTATTAAATAGAAACTTTAAAATATAGAACTCAAAGCCCAGGCTCTTTTGGATGGCATTCATGGCATTGCACAATCAGCTCCTTCAAATCTCATGAGCTTAAAAGAGGTCTGACGTAGATTCCCAAGGGAAAATTAAGGTGCTGTTTCCAGAAGGAGAATCAAAGCAGGCAAAACACAGTCACATGCCCACCGCTGTTCCCACAACTTTTTGAGCTTCATCTTCCAAAATGCATGTAGCCAAACAGAACCATGTGCTGCTTCCTGAGTTGAGCGCACTCCTATACCCCTTAGTCTTGCTCAGGCTGTTTTCTGTATGTTTTTTTAACTGAGTCATACTTTACTTCAAAATCCTTTGCAACTGCCATCATATGGGAAGACTTTGCACACATGCCTTTAAAATAAGACTCTGGCACTGGATTCATCCTCTGTGACAGTATTCTACCTTGTGTGGGCAAATGTGTGTGTGTATCCATGTGTGCTCATTTATGTCCGACTCTTTGCAACCCCATGGACTGTAGCCCACCAGGCTCCTCTGTCCATGGAATTTTCCAGCAAAAATACTGGAATGGGTTGTCATTTCCTCCCCTAGGTGATCTTCTTGACCCAGGGATCAAACCCATATCTGTATCTCTTGCATGGGCAGGCAGATTCTCTACCATTGAGCCACCTGAGAAGTCCATGTGTATCCATGCTGCTGCTGCTAAGTCACTTCAGTCATGTCTGACTCTCTGCGACCCCATAGACAGCAGCCCACCAGGCTCCCCCATCCCTGGGATTCTCCAGGCAAGAACACTGGAGTGGGTTGCCATTTCCTTCTAGCCTCCACTAAATTGGAGGCTCCCTGAATGACCCTTTCACTGTATGTCTCAAAGCATGGAGCCCAGTGACCTGTCTATACCAAGGGATCAACCCTTGTTGCCTAACTGAATGGACACTAGTGATTTTCAGATTGAGTTTCTCAACAAGGCACAAAGTATTAGTAAGCTAAGAAACCATCTGTCTAGTGAAAGCTATGTTTTTCCAGTAGTTATGTATGGATGTGAGAGTTGGACCATAAAGAAAGCTGAGCACTGAAGAATTGATGGGTTTGAACTGTGGCATTGGAGAAGACTCTTGAGAGTTCCTTAGACAACAAGGAGATCAAATCAGTCAATCCTAAAGGAAATCAACCCTCAATATTCATTGGAAGGACTGAAGTTGAAGCTCCAATACTTTGGCCGCCTGATGTGAAGAGCTGACTCATTAGAAAAGACCCTGATGCTCAGAAACATTGAAGGCAGGAGGAGAAGGGGACAACAGAGGATGATATGGTTGAATGGCATCACCGACTCAATGAATATGAGTTTGAGCAAACTCTGGGAGATGGTGAAGGACAGGGAAGCCTGGTGTGCTACAGTCCATGGGGTCGCCAAGAGTCAGACATGACTGAGCAATTGAACAACAAGAACAACAACAAAGAAACCATCATCCTTTATAATAGCAAATAAATGGAAATTTCATTATCTAATATTTCTTGCTGATTTAAAGACATCGGATATTGTCTTAGTTGAAGTACCAGATACTAGATCCAAACTGCCTATAGCCAAGATGCCTGCTTTGAGGTCTTTAGGGGTAGACTAAGATGTATTTGCTTTTGAAATATATTAATTTCTTTGCCAACCACAGCAGATAGTCACTCTTACTGCTTATAACAGAAATTTAACTGATTTGTCAATAGCCTTATGGTCTTTCTGGTAGGACTCCAAATATTTGTGTTAAATGAATCTTTGGTTAAACTGTTTTATCATGTGAGTCTGTAATTGGTAACATCCTCAAATCTACTGAATTTAAATAAGAATAGAACATTTTTATAATTTCATTTCTATTTTTATGATTGGAGTCTATTATAGTCTTTGTGACCAGTACTCTTGCCTGGAAAAATCCCATGGATGGAGGAGCCTGGTGGGCTGCAGTCAATGGGGTCTCGAAGAGGCAGACACGACTGAGCGACTTCACTTTTCACTTTCATGCATTGGAGAAGGAAATGGCAACCCACTCCAGTGTTCTTTCCTGGAGAATCCCAGGGATGAGGGAGCCTGGTGGGCTGCGGTCTATGGGGTCGCACAGAGTTGGACATGACTGAAGTGACTTAGCAGCAGTAGCAGCATAGTCTTTGTGAAATTATGCTATGCAAATATAAAATTTTTTAAATTTAATAAGACCTTTTGAAATGAAAGTCTTGACATAGGCTTGTGTCTGCATTTACAAATTAGAGTTGCTTCTCTCTCTTGTCCAGGTGAGGTGGTCCTATATATGGAAGGTGGTCTTCACCTATGGGAAAGAAGCAGGCAGCACATTCACTGAGTACTGTGGCAAGTACCTTCATTTAACTTATTCCAAGAAAGACAATATCAGTTTGGGGCTTTGAATATAACTGCAAAATGAGAAACTAGTTCCTCCCGCTTGTCCATAACCTACTAGCCACCCACAGGAATTGCATACCCAATATTTTTTTTTTTTTTTTTTTTTTTTACT
>NW_011494638.1:4007794-4040670 GCF_000754665.1 Bison bison bison | reverse complement strand
TGGCCCAGGGTGGACCATGTGGGTGGGCATGGCGTGGGGGAAGCCCCTGAACCCGTGGCCCCCTGAGGCCCTCCAGCGTCCAGTCTGGCTCACTCAGCCATTCCCCAGGACAGCTGTTGGGATCGAAGAGCTCAGGGCCTGGACTCTCAGCATCCATGGTCATGTCCTTGATGTCTGGCCCATCCCCATCACGCTGTGGGATGACAGGCGGCTCGGCAGAGGCCCCAAGGCGCTCTCCTTCTGCCCAGCCGCTGGCCCTGCACAGGGCGTTGTCCTCAGGTGAGGCCTGGCTCAGCCGGATCAGGTTGCTGAAGTTGGAGTCAGACTTGGAGCCTGCCGGTGCCTTGTGGACCTTGTGGCTGCCCACGAGGCGGGTGCCGTAGAAAGCCAGGATGGGCTCAGGGCTGGACTCGGGCAGCCGGCGGCCCACAGCGGCAGCCTTGAGCGGGGCCAGCACGTCGGGGACCACATCGGCATGAGTCTCGCCCCAGAGCCTGATATCTCAGAGAGGTTAGACCATTCCCTCCTTGTTCAAATGGGAAAACAGGGTTTGGAAAGGTGGGAGAAAAGTGATGAGTCAAGAGTAGAACTCAGGCTACCTGGCCCTTGACCCAGTGCTCTTTCCACAGGGCCCCTTTGAGAATATGAAGCTGCCTAGGGAGGTGAGACTGGTTGAGTTAACCCACACTTACAGTTCACTGTTACTTGCAGCTAAAAGCACCCTAAACTGACATGCTTCTCTTACCCCAGGTCTCTGTCCTCCACACAACTCTCTTTCTATGTTTTGACCTTTCTCCAACCATCTTTGTAATTAGACAGTATTAAATGTAGAGAGTGTGTAAACTGTGAGGACAAATCCTCCAGCAAAATGACTTCCATTAAAACAAATTCACACTTGTTTCCTTACATCTCTTCCAGAGGCAGAGATACCCAGCAGAACGGTCTTCCTGAACAGATTTGCCTGGTTGTAATAAATCTGGGGGTCTCTAGGACTGAGAGACCCTATAGCTCTGCCTTGGCAAAAGCCTCCTGGTCGCCTGCCCCAACAACCACATCATTGATTCCATTACTCACTGATGAGTAGGCTTTGTGCTGAATGATTTCAGCCTCCTGGCCCTGATTCCCTACATGAGTGCCCTGGATATGACAGCCCCCAAACACATAATAGTCTTGAGTTCTGGATGGAAAATATCATACATTGCTTTAAGTTTGGACTTGTTCCTAAACCTTCTAAATCTTCAGGCTCCTTGATAACAGGAACAAAACCATATTTCTTCTATATTCCCCCAAAGTATTTCTCACATGGAAGACATAATAATTAAAAGTCTCATTAATTGAATTCTGCCAACAGATGCACAGCTCCCCAGACTGATAACAAAGCCAGGCAAAGTGCTGTCAGCATTTCTCAACTCCTGCCTTGAGCTATAATTAGCAGGGAAATCAACAGGAGGTATGAGAGCAAGTCTTCAAAGCTGAATGGAAATCAATGGGGAAATTACTGGCTTTACAGAAATCTGTTCCACATACCAAGTTCCAGGGATATCTTAAAGTAAGTTCTGCTGCTAAGTTGCTTCAATCGTGTCCGACTCTGTGCGACCCCATTGATGGCAGCCCACTAGACTCCTCTGTCCCTGGGATTCTCCAGGCAAGAATACTGGAGTGGGTTGCCATTTCCTTCTCCAATGCATGAAAGTGAAAAATGAAAGTGAAGTCGCTCAGTCGTGCCCGACTCTTAGCGACCCCATGGACTGCAGCCTACCGGGCTCTTCCGCCAGGCAAGAGTACTGGAGTGGGGTGCCATTGCCTTCTACTGCAGGTTAAATGCAGCATCTAAATAACCTCCAGATTATCTAGCCAATGACATTTCTAGATGATCTTTAAAATGCCTTCCATTGTATCTCTTTCTAAAAGATGAAAGAAAAGTAACAATATTAATAGATTAGTTCATGATTGTGAATATTTCTTAGTCTTTCCAATGCTCTTCAGTCCCTCAATAATCTAAATGTAATTTTGAACATTTTATTATGAAAATTTCAAAGTAAGTAAAGAGAACAGTAAATGAACCTTCACATACCCTTGCTGCTGCTGCTGCTGAGTCGCTTCAGTCATGTCCGACTCTGTGCCACCCCATAGATGGCAGTCCACAAGGCTCCCCCGTCCCTGGGATTCTCCAGGCAAGAACACTGGAGTGGGTTGCCATTTCCTTCTCCAATGCATGAAAGTGAAAAGTGAAAGGGAAGTCATTCAGTCGTGTCCGACTCTTAGGGACCTCATGGACTGCAGCCTACCAGACTCCTCCGTCCATGGGATTTTCCAGGCAAGAGTACTGGAGTGGGATGCCATTGCCTTCTCCCTCACATACCCTTAGCCCAACTTAAATAAGTATCAATTCATAGTCTGTTTCATTTTATTTGTCCTCTGGCCCATTCTCCCATATTTCCAGATTATCTTGAAGCAAATCTCAAGTATATCATTTATTTTAAATATTTCAGCATTCTATAACCATTGTTAAGTACAGTTCCCAAGTACTTTTCTGGATCACTCATGAATTTTAGTAGTTAATAGTTGTTCAAAACCTTGACACAGTTTCTATAAAAATAAACATATTTACTTATAAATTTTTTTACACTTGATTTAGTTAGTGTATCCATTTGTCCATACATTTGTTCATCCATCATACATTCAGAAACATTGCTGGGAATTCCCTGACATTCCAGTGGCTAGGACCCTGCGCTTCCACTGCTGGGGCCACGGGTTTGATACCTGGTCAGGAAACTAATATCTCGCATGTCACATGGTGCTGCCAGAGGGGGGAAAAATGTTTATTAAGTATTTAGTATGTATTGGACCTGTTTGGAAGTCTGTGAATACAGCTATGAACAAAGCAGACCAGAATTAGAAAATTCATAAACAAGATTATTTCAAATGTCAAGAAAGAAAGGAACAAGGTAATGTGATAGTAATATGGTTGGATGGGAGGTGAGGGGAGGTGTGACATTTCGGCTGATACCTGAAGAATATAAAAGAACAACGGTTTAAAGACTGGATGTAGAATGATCCAGACAGAGGTTAAAAAAAAAAAAAACAGGCAAGGAAGAGATGTCTGTGTCAGGGAACAGCAAGGAACACAGTGTAAATTCAGCAGAGTAAGCAAGGGAGAGATTGGTCAGACGTAAAGAGTGTGGTAGACAGTGACCCCCAACCAGTCACCTCTTCCATTGTTCATGGCCTTGGAGTCCACTCCCACGTAGACTCCAGACTTGATCCTGTGCTTTGCTTTGGCCACTGGGACATTAGCAAGCATGATAGAAGGACACTGGGGAAGCACCTGCCCACTGGGGCTTGTCCCCTAGGAACCCTCTGGAAGCTAGCCACCATTGCTGAAAAGTGACTTGAACTAGACCAAAAAGTGATGAGAAGCCACATGGAGACACTGGAGAATCCGTATTCTTGGACAATGCAGTCCCAGTGAGCTCCTAAAGGAATGTGATCACATTCCTGCAGGCAACCCACAAAGTCAAGAGAAAAAATCATTGTATTTAGTTCTTATATTTGAGAGTGGTGATTTACATGGCAATAGAAAGCTGAAATGGAAAGCAATACCTGGAAGTGGGGTGCTGCGGTAAGAGAAACCTATATAACAGGTTATTTTGAGAGTGAGCTGCAGAGGAAGGCTGGAAGGGTGGCAGAGGCAGTGAGAAACTGAGGGCTGGAAAGATGGTCATCTGTGTTGTCAAGAAGGGGAACAGTTGGTAAAACTGATGACTATGCTTACATTTAAGAGAGAAGATGTTCTTAATGAGCTGGTGGGTGTGGACAAAGGAAGTTTCCAAGTAGAATGCTCAAGGGGCTAGCTTGCTTCTTCTAGCTAGCTGCCTGTCATAAAATATGGGAAGGAGGAATGAATGAGCAGTTCAGTTTTCAAGCAGAATTTAGAGAAAATATGACCTCAGGCTTGCTGGTTTGGAAAATAAATTCTTTCTCTATCCCAGACTCTCCTGACCCCGAGCATTCTCAAAGTAATAAATGGCCTTTGGATACTGCCAGCAAAATGTGATCTTAGTCAAGATCAAGTTGAGGGTGTGGCTGTAAGACCTATTTTAAGACATCAGAGCCCAAAGTGGAGAAAACCCATCCCCAAGAGAGGTGTGGTGTGGACAAGAGTGTGACTCTGACCTAATGGAGCAGATTGTAATTTAATATACAGAACATCCACAAGAGTTTTAAAGGATTTGTAGACACTTGGGCTAAAGGAACAAAACAATTCAAAATGAAGAGTCAGAAATCTCTGGGACTTGGTGAGATCTCTGGTGGTCCAGTAGTTAATTCACCTTCCAGTGCAGGGGACATGGGTTCAGTTCCTGGTCAGGGAACTAAGATCCCACATGCCACAAGGTGACTAAACCCGTTCACCTCAGCTACAGACCCCATGCTCTCTGGAGTCCTCACACCACCACTAGAGAGAAGCCTGTGTGCCACAACTAAGACCTGAAGCAGCCAAAAATAAATGAATAATTTTTTTTTTTTTTAAAGAGACCTCTGGGCACCCACCTTTCCATGAGCAAGAAGCAGACTGAAAAATCAGCCTTAAAGATGAACCATTTCTCATGGAAAAGGAAAAAAAGTTCTCAGAGGGCAGAGCCAAAAGCCAAGAACAATGGATTAGGGAAAAAGTGAACCCATTAGAAAATTCACAAACAGGATCAATTCAAATGATAAGGGAAAAAAGAGGACAAGGTAATGTGATGATAATTTGATGGGGTGTGGTGGAAAAGGGAGCAGAAACAGGCCCCAGTCAAGTCCTTTCTGGAGCCAGGGAAACTGGTAACATATGTACAGTCAGCTTAGAATTGCTAAGGACCTATGCCAGCTACATGCCTTCAGTGCCCTCCCGCTGAGAATGAGAGCGTCTACTGTTGTTATCTTATCCCTCTGTCACCACAGCATTGGGGGTTGGTGGGGAGGGGCTGGTGATGGAGGCAGATAACTTGAATTTTTAGCTCACAGGTCTCCAGACTGAGGAAAGCCACACCCAAACAACCTCATCAAATCCAGACCTGACCCAAGTGATGACATTCTAAACCTTGAGCAGCTGCCATCCTAGGTGAGACTCCAGGAGGTACTGGAAGAGATAAATGTGTTTTGCATAAGGGAGAAATGCAAATGATTTATGGCCAGATTTAATCTATGCAATAGATTAAAGATGGCCACAAAACCTTTACTGTCCTTGCATGGAGACCGGGCATCTGTTTCTACTCCCTTGAGTCTGGGCTGGTTTTGTGACCTGTCGTGACAACTAGAATGCAGCAGAAGTGATACTGGGCCAGGTCCTACAAGTCTGTGCAGCTTCCACTTTTGCCCTCTTGGAGCCCCAAATCACATGGAAAGAGGTTCGGCCTCCCAGATGGAGATACTGAAAGGGGCCTGGCTAAAAGAAAACTGTTACTCTTCTCACAGCACTTATGATACAAAGTGTATAGGTTTTCCAAACCAAGCAGTTCTCCAGCTCTCTGTGGACATCAACTGGTGTCCCACAGTTTAATTCAATTCTGACACTAGTTATCCAGAGTTAGCTTACAGGTTAAGGGATCAGTCCCACGAGGCTCCCTCCACCTTCAGATGCAGATAGTGAGTCCCTGGGTTACCCACACTTCTGTCCAACTTGGATATCAGTCAGGATTTCCCACAACCTTCTCCTTGGGTTTGATAAGTTGCTGTAATGGCTCAGAACTCAGGGAAACACTGTGCTTATGATTATTGACTTATTATCAAGGATATTGTGAAGGATACAGATGAACAGCCAAAGGAAGAGGTACATGGGGTGGGGTCTGGAAGAGTCTTGGACACAGGAGCTTCTATCCGATGAATTTGGGGTGTGCACCCTGCCGATACATGGGTGTATTCACCTACCTGGACATTATCTTAACACTCTATAGTTTAGTCATTTTATGAAGGTTCCATTTAATAGATATAATTGATTAAACCACTGGTTACTGGTGATTAACTCAGTCTCCAGCTTCTCTCCTCTCCATGGAGGCTGGAGGATGAGACTGAAAGTTCTAGTCCTCTAGTCACATTGTTCCTCTGGTGACCAACTTCTATCCTGGGACTTTTGGCCACCAGTCATCTCATTAACATCAACTCAAGCATGGTTGCAAGGGGCTTCTTATGATTAACAAAAGACCCTTCTCTCACCACATCACTCAGGAAATCATAAAACTTTTAGGAGCTCTGTGACAGAAACTGGGACAAAGACCAAATATAAGAGTCTTATTTTATCACAGTGTCACAGTGGCCAAGTCTTTGATGCTCCAGTTGTCAGTGAGATACCAGACTTGTGAGAAAACTTGTCTTGAATTTTTTGGCAAAAATTTTTGGCCATAGGCAAGAAACTATCCTACTAAGTCCAGTGAACCCAAATTGTTCAACTTTAAGTCAGTGCACAGAGGCTCTTTTAAACCACTAAGTCTTAGGATAGCTAGTCACAAAGCAATAGACGAATGCAACAGAAATATAGTGATGATAAAAATAGAATTACCATATGACCCAGCAATCCCACTCCTGGGTACATAACAAACCATAATTCAAAAAGATATATGTACCCTGATGTTCATTGCCGCACTATTTACAATAGCCAGGACATGGAAGCAACCCAAATGTCCATCAACAGAGGAATGAATAAAGAAGGTGTGGTACATGTATACAATAGGATATTGCTGCTAAGTCTCTTCAGTCGTGTCTGACTCTGTGGGACTCCATAGATGGCAGCCCACCAGGCCCTGCCATCCCTGGGATTCTCCAGGCAAGAACACTGGAGTGGGTTGCCATTTCCTCCTCCAATGCATGAAAGTGAAAAGTGAAAGTGAAGTCACTCAGTCGTGTCTGACTCTTAGCGACCCCATGGACTGCAGCCTACCAGGGTCCTCAGTCCATGGGATTTTCCAGGCAAGAGTACTGGAGTGGGGTGCCATTGCCTTCTCTGAATATGATATTACTCAGCCATAAAAAGGAATGAAATTATACCCTTTGCAGAGACCTGGATAGACCTAGAGATGGTCATACAGAGTGAAGTAAGTCAGAAAGAGAAAAACAAATACTATGTATTAACGCATGTATGTGAAATCTAGAAAAATGGTATAGATGAACCTATTTGCAAAGCAAAAATAAAGACAGACCTAGTGAACAAATGTAGGGCTATCAAGGAGGGCAACGGGAATGAAATAAATTGGGAGATGGGGATTAACATATCTACAATACTGTGTATAAAATAGGTAAATAATGAGAACCTACTATACAGCACAGGGAACTCAATGCTCTGTGGTGAGTTAAATGGGAAGGAAAATTTTTTTTAAAAGTTATAGCTGTTAAGTATAGCTAATTCACCTTGCTGTATAGCAGAAACTAGCACAACATTGTAAAGCAACTATTCTCCAATAAATGTTTTTTTTAAAAAGGAATATAGTGATGGGCTAAAGATAGCTCGGATTCTTGAGGGCTCCTCCCTCAAAAACTAGAGGTTTCGCCTGGGCTAACTCACAGGACTTCATTCAGCAGGAATGTCAGCTGGACTGGAAGGTCCGAGATGGCCTCACTAACAGGACTGGCTGTTGGTTCTCCTCCCTTTGTTCTCTCTTCTTCAATAGGCTAGCCCAGTTTCCTTACATGGTGGTCTTAGGGCAATATTCCCAGAAGGAAAAGCCAGGAGCTGCAAGGCTCCCTGAAGGTGAGTCTCTAAGGGCTTGTAGAGTACCATTTCTACCACATTCTATTGGTCAAAGCAAGTCCAACAGTCAACTCACTTTCTTTTCTCACCTTACTGATGTGAAGAGCTGCAAAGTATTGTGGCCAAGTTTTTTAGTCTATCATCATATCATAAAGATTTTAGTCAAATGCTGGCTATTTGTACTTAGGAACAGAACTAGAATACTGTACACAAAATAACATAGATGACATTTAAAAATTAATCTTATGAAAGCATTATCATTATATTTTACTTTAGCCCTCATGTCAAAACCATTTGAACTTTCTTTTTTTCTTTATTTTTAGAAAGCCAATTTAAAAAAAAAGATACCCAATACTAAAATAGGGTCTCCAAACTGTTCTGAGTTACCAAACATTTCCTCAGGTTGTCTTGAGATCATCCTGCAGGGACCCCATCACTGATGAGGGCTGTTCTCCCTTTGAAATCCTTTCAAGCCTGGGGGAAAGAGAGTAAGAAAAAAGTGGAATGTGAAAGCAGCCATCAGTTCAATATTCTGTCAGATAAGATCTCTAGAGCATTGGGTAGGTCCTGATCTACCAGAAATCCTACTCTAAGAACTTCTGTTAAAAACCTACATTTCAGTGTTAAGCTTAGCTTTTCTGGACTTGCCCATGAGTATTAATAGTGAGAAGCAACTCTTGTAAAGAGTCCTTTAGTTCACAAATTCCACAAATATGGGTTTGCTAAACTAGAAGAATCAGAGAACATCTGCATTTATTCTAAGATATTTATGTCATGGGTGAGAAAGCAATCGTGACACTTATCTAAGCCTGATAAAGGAAACTTACCTATTTACATGAAACCTATATGCAGGTCAGGAAGCAACAGTTAGAACTGGACATAGAACAACAGACTGGTTCCAAATAGGAAAAGGAGTATGTCAAGGCTGTATATTGTCACCCTGCTTATTTAACTTATATGCATAGTACATCATGAGAAACGCTGGGCTGGAAGAAGCACAAGCTGGAATCAAGATTGCTGGGAGAAATATCGATAACCTCAGATATGCAGATGACACCACCCTTATGGCAGAAAGTGAAGAGGAACTAAAAAGCCTCTTGATGAAAGTGTAGAGTGAAAAAGTTGGCTTAAAGCTCAACATTCAGAAAACGAAGATCATGGCATCTGGTCCCATCACTTCATGGGAAATAGATGGGGAAACAGTGGAAACAGTGGCAGACTTTATTTTGGGGGGCTCCAAAATACCCTGCAGATGGTGATTGCAGCCATGAAATTAAAAGATGCTTACTCCTTGGAAAGAAAGTTATGACCAACCTAGATAGTATATTAAAAAGCAGAGATATTACTTTGCCAACAAGATCCGTCCAGTCAAGGCTATGGTTTTTCCAGTGGTCATGTATGGATGTGAGAGTTGGACTTCGAAGAAAGCTGAGCACTGAAGAATTGATGCTTTTGAACTGTGGTGCTGGAGAAGACTCTTGAGAGTCCCTTGGACTGCAAGGAGATCCAACCAGTCCATCCTAAAGGAGATCAGTCCTGGGTGTTCATTGGAAGGACTGATGCTGACACTGAAACTCCAGTACTTTGGCCACCTCATGTGAAGAGTTGACTCATTGGAAAAGACCCTGATGTTGGGAGGGATTGGGGGCAGGAGGAGAAGGGGACGACAGAGGATGAGATGGCTAGATGGCATCACCGACTCAATGCACATGAGTTTGGGTGAACTCCGGGAGTTGGTGATGGACAGGGAGGCCTGGCGTGCTGCGGTTCATGGGGTCCAAAGAGTTGGACACAACTGAGCGACTGAACTGAACTGATAGGTTTGTAGCATCTTTCATCATCCAGAGGAGTTTCTTGGGCAAAGGGTTTTGATCAAAAAATGCTATGAGAGAGTTCCATGTCTCCCTAAGAAGTAATATCGTGCATTCCTCAACAGAGAATAAAGAAGCAAGCTGTAGTATCCATGAATCAGTCTTTTTTGGTAAAATAATTTAAAGAAGGCAAAAGTTGCATGCAGCTTTTTAGTTCTACCACTAGATGGAGAACTTGTCTTCTTAACAACACAGGACAGCCCTCTCCAGTGCCTAACTTGTGCAAAGCTTGATGTTGCGCCCTCCAGATGATCAAAAATAAGATATAGTTGATGTTCTAAATGTCCTAGTAGTCTGACAGGGGTAAGACAAGAACTCGAGTCTGTATTTCAAAGCAGAATATAAATGTCAACACACAAATGAGAAGTTCTATGTAAAGTCAAAAGAAAGGAAAAAAAAAAACATTACCAGAAGACTTTTGGGTGAGGTAGCATTTGAATTTTAAAGTTCAAGTAGGCTTTCTACTAACTGAGGTGAAGAATGCTGGATCTACAAATACAGAGGTGGAAAAGCATGATAATGTGTTCTTGGAACACCAAGAGATAAGATCTGAGAGGTAGTGTAGGGCTTGAAGCATGTGCTCAGTCATGTCTGACTCTTTGCGACTGCAGTCCACCAGGCTCCTCTCTGTCCAAGGAATTCTCCAGTTAAGAATACTGGAGTGGGTTGCCACGCCTTTATCCAGGGGATCATCCCTAGGGATATAACCTGGGCCTCCTGCATCAGCAGGAAGATTCTTTACCGTCTGAGGGTAAAGGGAAGTCTGGGGGTTATATTGCTTTAAATGCAGAGTTGAAGAGATTACAATTAATTCAACCAGTGTTAGAGATGCCCCAGGTTCTCTCCAGTGGCTCAGATGGTGAAGAATCCACCTGCAATGCAGGAGACTCGGGTTTGATCCCTGGGTTGAGAAGATCCCCTGGAGAAGGAAATGGCAACACACCCCAGTATTCTTGTCTGGAAAGTCCTATGAACAGAGAAGCCTGGAAGGCTACAGTCCATGGTGTCGCTAAGAGTCAGACACGACTGAGCAGCTAAATAGCAGCAAGTTTCTTTGACACATGAATCAATAAACCAAGCTCTGCTCTTCCACATTCCTTCCTTTGGGTGGAGTCAGGACTTCCTTTCCCCACACCTACAGACCTCCTGCTGCTGCTGCTGCTGCTGCTGCTAAGTTGCTTCAGTCGTGTCTGACTCTGTGTGACCCCATACACGGCAGCCCACCAGGCTCCCCGGTCCCTGAGATTCTCCAGGCAAGAACACTGGAGTGGGTTGCCATTTCCTTCTCCAATGCATGAAAGTGAAAAGTGAAAGTGAAGTCCCTCAGTCGTGTCCGACTCTTCGAGACTTCATGGACTGCAGCCCAGACCTCCTACCTACTAGAATATCCATCCAACAAATGTCTTTGGTGGTAGTGAAAGTGGGAGAGAAAAAAATAAACCCAAACTCATTTTTCCTATTTTTTTCTCTGTTTATTAAAGGTATTCATGTTATTATTATTTTGGCCTTTTTTTTAATTTGGCTTTCCACTAAAGAATGTATCCCCGCATGGCTCAGACACTAAAGTATCTGCCTGCAATACAGGAGACCCAGGTTGGATTCCTGGGTCAGGAAGCTCCTCTGGAGAAGGGAATGGCTACCCACTCCAGTATTCTTGCCTGAAGAATTCCATGGTCAGAGGAGCCTGGCAGGCTACAGTCCATGGGGTCACAAAGAGCCTGACTGAGCAACCAACACTTTCACTTTTCAAAGAATGTATATTTCATGTGATGAAAATACTCAAAAGAATAGATCACTTTATGAAGGTAACTAAAACATCCACAAATATTATTGAGTTGAGGTAGATTATTTGAAAACATAGTATGTACTGCTCCAAAGTATAATATCTCTAGGACAGAGATTGCTAACTGGTGAATTGGAGTTCTATCTAATCCAAGATATGTTTTGTTAAATTTGCAAAACAGTTAATTTTTTTTTAGTTAGTTGATATTATTTTACAAATCATGAAATTTTCACATACAACCTTGATTCCTAGCTTCTCTTCAAATATTGTAACATTTCACAGCAAGGAGTCCTCATTCTCACACGGCAGTCACTGGAGCTGGGCAGAGACCACCTCTCCACTCAGTAACATATTCCTTTCTAGTTTCCAGGTACCCTCCTCCCTTCTGTAACACACAGGATCTCCTTCTCCATTTATGTTACTGGTCTGGCCCCATAGATACTTGATCTGTGTGATCTCTAGGTCTGCCCATTTGGATTTGCACATTTTCGTATTTTTGTTGGACCTGTCTTTACCAGTCATTATACACTGATATGCTCAGACTCTTTCCTGCATCCACACTTTGGCCAGTGTATAAAACTGATTTTATTACAACTGAGCATATTTGCCACCACTTCATTAATCTGAGTAGGTTGTGTGACTTGATATTGAATGGAGTACAATCTTTAAGAAAGAGGTAAGAGACAATGTGTAGGATCCAGAAAGATCACATGATTAATGAAACGCCTGAGAACTTTGCCCCAAGATTACATAAGGGCAGCAAAAAACGTCTATTCAAGTAACAATACAATGAATTTAATAACTGTGGATGCTTTGGTGGTGAGATATTTTGAAATATATTAATGTGTTATTTATTTCTGTGCTCTTTGCCTATGGCTTTCCCTCTAATTTAGTCTTCATTTCCTTGAGAAGGATTAAGTTTTTGTGGTTTTTTTGGAATGCAAAGTCATTGTTCAATCTTGAAGCCCATTTCAGAAGCAAGAGTCTTGAAAGCCAGGTGTGCAGTGAGGTTCTAAACAGGAAAACAGAAACCCTTTTAAGATCTTACAGTAGAAAAAAAAATTGACTTAGGTAATTGGGTCCACAGGAAATGGAGTAAGTGAGAAGCCAAGGCTAGATGATGAAGTCACCCAGAGATGAGCAACATCAGCCAGACTAGAGGGACAAAGAGAGGTGATGGTCAGGGTAGGAACCTGGCTCCACAGTGCAATAAGGCAACTCCTGCCAGAGGTGTTGCAGAAGCGGAGAGAAATACTCAGACTTCTCCCATTTCCTGTTCGTGTCACCCTATGGCTGAACCCGGCCAGAGCCAGTACCATGGGGACCTTCAGGCATCCAGGGCGCCAGTACCATGGGGACCTTCAGGCATCCAGGGCGCCCAGACCAGAGAGATGGGCAGGGTAGGTCAGGAAAGGACTAGAGAGTGAATGGGCTCAGTGTCCACACACCAGTTACGAAGGCCAGCCACTGGGGTAGAACAGGGTTTTGCACTGTTTCGTTTTCATCTTTCAAAACACTCTCTTTAAATCTCTAGACTCAGAGCATGGAGGGCTAAGTTTAGAGTTTTTAATATAAACCATAGGTTTTAGGACGAAATGTCATGGCAATTTCCTGTCACACAAAAGGCAATAAAAGTCCTTCGTGGCTTGAGAGAAGGAGCTTGGAGAAAAGACCGAGGAACACAGGATTCTCAAATTCTGTGAATGGAAACAGGTTGGGATAAAGAACCTCAACTTGAAATTCATAGAGCTGTGGATGCTCAAGCACTATTGTCTGTCTGGAAATTTAGAAGGACACCACCTTACAGAATGCCCCACACTAACAATAGAGTAGCAATGTTGGGGTGGGGTGTTTATGCAGAAAAATAGCCCGAGGTTGTGGTTTTCTGTGAATTTTCTAGGGTTATGTGTGTCCTGGACAAGATCCAGAAGCCACATGCCTCCACGCAGGATGTAGCAGTTCAGAGGGCATTCCTGGGGCAGGACTAGATTCCACAGCCCTCATGGAGGGAGGCCAGGGCAAGTACCATAGGTTTCCAAGCAGGTGGTGGAAGGACCACAGAGCAGGGGCTCCAAGAAGTGGATGGCTAGCGGTGCACACAGCAGAGAATAAGACACCTTAGCTGAGCAAGATGTCATCTTGGGCCAGCAAGGGGCAGAAGTTGGCAGGTCTGCAGGTAGGTCAGACACTCCTCTCCAGAGCACAGTGCTGCCCATGAACCTGCCCCCTGTCTGCAGAGCACAGCCCTGGGGCAGAGGGCTTTGAAAAGCCTAGATACGGAGTTTGACTTTGAATGAACTAAATTTGAATTTTGCATTGTTTATGTATGGAGGAAAAAACATAATTTTCCTGCTATCCTTCTAAATTCTCAGTGGGGACCTTATAACAAAAGACAGATTAACAAGAGAAAACAAGTTTATTAATGTGTATACCATACATGTAACACATGGAAGACCCCAGAGATGAGAAACTCACAGGTTTGATTAGAACTTTAGTTTATGTAATATCTTAGCAAAGGAGCAATAACTTTAGAGAAATGACAAGAAAAAGAAGAAGGACCTAGAATCTCTAGAGGTGGCAAATTGTAGGCCGGCAAGTACACGAGAAACTAATGAGAGACAGAGGCTTGGGAGTGAAGTTGGCGCGTGGATGCCCCTGGTGACTCCTCCAGGCTGGCAGGGTCTGATGTGTCCAGTGAACTAGCGTTTGTCCTTCCTCATAGAGAGGGGAGGAGGGACACTTGGGTAAATTTATGTCCTGCTTGTCAGCAGGTAGGAAGAGGGCAGGGAGCTTTTGTTTTGTTTTTTTCCTTTCTTTTTCTTTTTAAAGAAGAAACTATTTCATAGACAAATAGCATTAAAAATATTTTTTTTGAGGTATGTTGTTGTTCAGCCACTCCATCACATCTGACTCTTTGTGACCCCATGGACTGCAGCATGCCAGGCTTCCCTGTCTTTCACCATCTCCTGGAGTTTGCTCAAACTCATGTCCATTGAGTTGATGATGCCTTCTAACCGTTTCATCCTCTGTCACCCCCTTCTCCTCCTGCCTTCAATCTTTCCCAGCATCAGGGTCTTCACCAATGAGCTGGTTCTTTGGAGCTTCAAGTGGCCAAAGTACTGGAGCTTCAGCTTTAGCATTAGTCCTTCCAACAAACATTCAAGGTTGATTTCTTTGGGAC
Source organism: Bison bison bison (assembly GCF_000754665.1). NCBI lineage: Eukaryota > Metazoa > Chordata > Mammalia > Artiodactyla > Bovidae > Bison > Bison bison. Next base: position 4,026,112 of record NW_011494638.1, on the reverse strand, counting down.
TAACTGGTTTGATCTCCTTGCATTCCAAGGGACTCTCAAGAGTCTTCTCCAGCACCACAATTTAAATGCATCAATTCTTCTGTGCTCAGCTTTCTTTATGGTCCAACTCCCACATCTGTACATAACTACTGGAAAAATAACTGACATCTTAGTTTCATAAGTACAAAGCAATGATTACAATATTTGTATGTACTGCAAAATGATCATCACTGTAAGTTCACTTAACATCTATCCCCATGCACAGTTACAAATTTTTTTCTTTCATGCTTCAAACTTTCAAGATCCTTGCTATATCTTCATGACTTTCCTTTGAGCTCATAGATCTCAGTTGCCTTTAGCTCAGAATAGTCCTAATGTCTATGTGGCATATTTGGGGGTGGCATATCCTGCCATATTCAGTTATTCTTCCAAAAGAGATGAGATTTTAAACTGGAGATATCTGAGTTACCTTAAAGGGGTAACTTAGGATGAAATTTCATCCTTCAGAATGAAACATTTTTCCACCATTTGTAGAAAAGAGTGGCTCTTTCCAGTTTAATGACAAATAAAGATTACATTTATTTGTATCTGCGTCCTGATAACCATAAACTTCAAACCTGTTGTGTGTGAAGTGTTTCAGGCAATTTTTCTGCTCTGGAGTTTAAAAGTACAGACTACACACACACACACGCACACATAGACATGCACACATGCGCACACACTCCTTTGCAGTCCTTCTATGGCCTTCTTTGTTCCAGCTGAATCGGCCTATCCCGAAGCAGTGAATGCCATTCTAATGGATGGAGACTCACTGGGCAACAAGTGTCAATTTTGGAAAGAAAACAAATCCTGATATAAAATTTCCAAGTATCATTCAAAATTTCAAGTCATATCCTCTAATGAATTAACCATGGTCCTCATAAAGACATTTACTCTCATCTGAATGGGCCCACTTTCAGAAAGTTTCTGTATAGATGCTGTTTTCTCTCTCTTCAAAAGCCCTCTAGGTTTACCTAGGTGGACTTGGTCTTAAGTAAAACCCTCATATTCCTTCATCAGTGGCTTCCTTTTTTACCCCCACTGACTCCACCTTGTAGGAAGTTTCAGCCATGATGTACGCAGAGCTTCCTCTGATGGGGGATAAGCTTCAGACAGGTTTTGAACAAGGTACCAAGTGCAGGGATGCAGGATGTGCATTTTTGTCCTCGTCTGAATGTCTGGCATCCCCTGTGAAGTGAAGTCTCTCAGTCGTGTCTGACTCTTTGCAACCCCGTAGACTGAAGCCTACCAGGCTCCTCCGTCCATGGGATTCTCCAGGCAAGAATACTGGAGTGGGTTGCCATTTCCTTCTCCAAGGGATCTTCCCAACCCAGGGATCGAACCTGGGTCTCCTGCATTGAAGGCAGATGCTTTAACCTCTGAGCCACCAGGGAAGCCCCGGCATCCCTGGTAGGGTTGTACATAGTGGTCCTCGCTTTCACATCACTGAAGGTAAGTGGCTATCTTTTCTTAAAAGCAACCCCTGTCCCTCTTCTCCTTGCTGGGGGTCGTGTCTTCCTTGGCTTGTGGCTGAGAAAGGGCTGTGGGTGTTTCCTGAGCCAAGATCAGATCAGTATACCCCTGCCCTCGTCACCACTCTGCCTCCCCAGCACCTCCCAGGTCTGCTCAGCTCTTATCAGTAGTGTCGGGTTCTCTTTCAAGCCTCGCTTTAAAATCTTGTCTCTTTCTCCAAAGCCTAGTATTTCCAGATATCCCAAGTCTCCATACTTAGGGACTGAGTTGCCTTGTGATTTTATTTGGTGCTTCATGTCTTTATCTCTCTGAAAAGAGGCTCAGTTCTTTGAATGATTCAGAGTCCAAGAAAGAAGCTTTAAATATAGTATCCCACTTTTTTTTGCTTTCTTCTTCCACCAGTTATCCTGTGTCTGCCCTCACTTAACTCACCTGGCCTGTCACTCTGGGCCCAAGGAACTCAGGGATCTTGTCCAGATGATGGGGAGCCAGAGACTCAAACACATTATGGTATCATTTATGCTCTACTGAGGCCACCCACAGTGGTGTGAGGCTCTCTGCAGGGGTGTCCTCCGAGGGTCCCATGTGAAAAGTCGGGCACAGGCCTCTGCTGTGACTACTGAACCAGGCTCGGCCAACTTGCCCATCCTTGCGGGTCTGATTGCTCCCCTAGGGGCTGGGTTCTAGTAACCCCATTCAGATACTTTAGTTTCTTTCTCTCCTCTTCTTTCTCTGATTCCTCTCTCCCAGCCCTGGAAAAGCTTCTTTGATTGCCCTCCTGGAGGTGGGGAAATGCCCAGGAGTCAGAGTGTTTTGCTCCCTACTTTATACTTACTTTTTATAAAGCCTAAACCCTAGTCCCGGTCACGGTCACGTTCCTAATTTGAAACCAAAAACCATTTCTCTGTCAGAGACTTGGTTCATACAAATCCATAATACTGTGCTTTCAGACTTTTACCAGGTATGAACTTAAAAATTCATTCAGTCCTTCAATTAAATTACTTGAATTATTTCTTTGCAGGCAACATCTGCCCTCATCAAACAGTGAATGCCATTATCCAACAGTGGAAAACTATAAAATAATTTTAGGAGCAAAAAAGTCCAAGGTTAATATCTCTGAACTCTTATCTCAGTACAATGTTATAGACAAGCTGAGACTTCATTATACTTTGTAATTATTGCTGATTATATGGTTTTGTTTTGACTCTGTATTTCTTCAAGAATGCCAGCAATGGCTTTAAAAATATTTGATGAATCACTTCTTTACTGGTGTGTCTTGCAAGGCACTGTGGAAAGATGGATGTTAAATGGAGTCAAGGTCTAAAGGCTTTATCAAAATTTCTGAACTTAGAGAATTACTGATCATATGTGGTTATTTCTTCTGATATATTTAACATCTCTTTATAACCTGATACTTAGTAAGAGAGAATCCTTACTTAAACTAGGAGATGATTTGCATAGAGAAAGACATGAATTAATTAATCATTGAATTAAAACTTGTTTTGGTAAATTTATGAGGTAATAGGGTAAATTTAAGACTTTATTTAGTAGCCTGTTTTTTTTCAGATTTTCATTTTGGCCATACTAGTTACTCCTTGAGAAGAAGATTCTAGAAAGAACTGTCAGTTTTTCTTCAAAAGGGTCTTTAAATAATCCATATAATCCTTTGTTTAATTAACTGGATAATTAAGCCTTGACTCATGTCTCCTGACCCTGTAGATTTTCGCCATTTAGTATCTGTGGCTGGTCTTGATTTCTCTCTGGGCATGACCTAATGTTGATGAAGAGATAATGTGTCCTTAAAGTATCTTTTCACCCTTGACAATTAATGAGAAAAATGATGTATTTACCAGATGCTTGCAAATTTTTTGTGCACATTCCATAGTTTTCAAGCGATTGGCTCAAACTGTAGCTCAACAACATTGTTAATAGTGAAATATTTGAATTTCGAGGTAGATAATACCCATTTACTGCAACGATATCAAGGCTAGTTTAGAAAGAAAGAGTAACGCACCTACTGAAAGACCATTTTCTACTTCCATTCCATGAACATCTTCATGGAATTACGTTACTGGGGAAATCTCTTAGTCTGTCATTAAGGAATTAGCTCCTATATGGGAATTATTCTTTTTTAAAAATTGAAGCATAGTTGATTTACAATATTGTGTTAGTTTCAGGTATACAGCAAAGTGGTCCAGTTATACATACATATTTTTTTTTCAGATTCTTCCCATTATAGGTTATTATAAGATATTGAGTATAGTTCCTTGTGCTGTATAGTAAATCCTTGTTGTTTATCTATCATATATAGCAGACTGTATCTGTTAATCCTATACTCCTAATTTATGCCTCTCCTTCTCCTTTGGTAACTGGAAATTTGTTTTCAATGTCTGTGAGTCTGTTTTCTGTTTTATAAATAAATTCATTTGCATCATTTAAAAAATTCTACATAAAAGTAATCTCATACAATATTTCCCTTTCTCTGTCTGACAATTTCTCAGTATAATCTCTAGGTCCATCCTTGTTGCTGCAAATGGCAATCATTTCATTCTTTTTTATGGCTGAGTAATACTCCACTGTATATACCTACTGCATCTTCTTATCCATTTATCATTGATGGACATTAAGGTTGCTTCCATGTCTTGGCTATTTTAAATAGTGCTGCTGTGAACTTTAGGGTGTGTGTATCTTTTCAAATTAGAGTTTTTGTCTTATCTGGCTATATGCCCAGGAATGGGATTGCTGGATCATATGGTAGTTCTATTTTTACATTTTCAAGGAATCTCCATATTATTTTCCATAGTGGCTGCACCAGTTTACATTTCCACCAGGGGTATGAGGGTTCCTGTATGGGAATTATTCTTAGGGAGAGAGCAATCTAGTTCCTTCTAGAAAGGAACAGGGTTATTTTTTGTCTGAAATTATTAATTTATTTGACCAGCTCTCTACTATGGACTTTTCTTTTTCTGTAACAAGTAATGCTGCTTATATATATATATTTGGGAGAATATTTCTGTAGATTAATTCATAAAGAAAAATTTCTGTGTTGGGTAGTAAGTAGATTTTTTAATTTGATAGATGCTGTGAAATCTCCACAAGGCTCTGTGCCATTAGCAGTCCAACACGAGTATGTGAGTGGCATTCCATTAAGGTGTGCACTCCTTAAATTATTCATTGATAAAAAATAATATAATTTACTGTTAGCTGTGTATTATATCACTTTCACCAAAGTAATATTAGTCCATAGTTTTAAAATATCACATAACTATTGAAGGCATGTACCAAAACACAGCAATCTCCTGCCCCTTCTCATCTTCTTATGCTGTGCCTTACGTGCAAATACTTAGGTGTGAGTGCATGCTCAGTCACGGAGTCATGTCCCGACTCTGCGACCCCATTAACTGTAGCCTGCAAAGTTCCTCTGTCCATGGGATTCTCCAGGAAAGAATCCTGGAGTGGGTTGTCATTTCCTCCTCTAGAGGATCTTCCTGACCCAGGGATTGAACCTGCATCTCCTGTATCTCCTGCATTGCGGCAGATTCTTTACCATGGAGCCACCAAGAAAGCCCACTTAGGTGTGTATGTATGTGTATACACACATATGTATGTATGTGTGTGTATATATCGGAGAAGGCAATGGCACCCCACTCCAGTACTCTTGCCTGGAAAATCCCACGGATGGAGGAGCCTGGTAGGCTGCAGTCCATGGGGTTGCTAAGAGTCGGACACGACTGAGCAACTTCACTTTCACTTTTCACTTTCATGCGTTGGAGAAGGCAATGGCACCCCACTCCAGTACTCTTGCCTGGAAAATCCCATGGATGGAGGAGCCTGGTAGGCTGCAGTCCATGGGGTTGCTAAGAGTCGGACACGACTGAGCAACTTCACTTTCACTTTTCACTTTCATGCGTTGGAGAAGGCAATGGCACCCCAGTCCAGTACTCTTGCCTGGAAAATCCCATGGACAGAGGAGCCTGGTGGGCTGCCGTCTACGGGGTCGCACAGAGTCGGACATGACTGAAGCGACTTAGCAGCAGCAGCAGCAGTGTGTGTATATGTATGTGTATATATATGTATATATATATATAAATGTTTTTTTCATATATATAACTCAGGTACTACGAATGAACAGTGCTTGTTGGTTGGTAGTCTTTACTTTAGAGCAAACAGGTGGCCAGCTGCCTTTATCATCATGTAGCCCCAAGGGTCAGTACCTATAGACGTTTTTTTCGTGAGGCTGTCCATCTTGCCATCTTCTGCCTGTGTTTATAAGACAGTTTATTGTTACTTTGAAACTTGGTAAAAAAAGGAGAGCTTAATTTTCAGTACCTGGTGGCTCAGATGATAAAGAATCTGCCTGCAATACAGGAGACCCAGATTCAATCCCTGTGTTGGGGAGATACCCTAGAGAAGAGAATAGCAAACCATTCCAGTATTCTTGCCTGGAAAATTCCACAAACAGAGGAGCTACAATCCATGAGACTGCAAAGAGTTGGACACAACTGAAGCATGTGTCCTAGCACACATGCAAGCCAGGATTAAAACCCATTTATAGTTTCCTCTACTCCTATACAATATAAGAAATGGGAGGATATGTGGATTTTGAATTGTGTGACACCCTAGGATAATCATCAAACCAATATATTCTTTACCTGTTTTCTCTTCTGATCTCTTATTTATATAAATAGTGTTATTAAATCCAGAACAAAATAATGAACTATAAAAGATTTTTAAGACTTGATCATTTGATTTTATCTAAAAATAATCTTAAAACCCCAAATAATTAAGTAAATCCCATTCTTTAAATCCTAAAATGATGAGGGGATATCTTAGATGATAACTCTTTTCCAGTAAAACACTGAAGACAGAGCAATCTGAAACAATTATAGAAAAATAAAATGCTAATATAGTTAAAGGGAAATGTTAGTTTCAAGATTAGAAATGGATGACCAAAAGTTCTGAATTTACTGAGGTATCAACCTCCTCTTTGTCACAGTTCACATTAGACATGGTCTTTTCAAGATCGAGACTTCCTGGAAGACTCAGGCGTGACCTGAGCACTGAAGGCAAAGGCCCTCATATATGGATCTCAAAGAGAAGAATCTTACATTTTTGCTTGTGTGAACTAAAGCAATTACCTAGCATTTTTTGCATCTGAGTTGCCTTGTCTGTAAAATGGGATAATTATCTTGTGGGAGGATTGTGAAGGTTAAAAGAATTAAACATTTAGAGGAGTGCCCAGGCACTCCCCTAATTGTTAGCAATGATCACCTAGCACATAAGAAAACATGGAAACAGAAAAATACTTTTAAAAGGAGGGGGAGGACAGAATTAGCTAAAGGCCAAAAAGCCCAGAGTCCCTTCCTCTGGTTCTAAATTGTATTTCAATTCAGGAAATTCCAGGATTACATCAGCCCAATGAGATAAGCAGCCTGTCACATTACACTGTTGGCCAGCACGTGATACTCTTTTAATATTAGGTCGCTGTTCCAATATGAGTCACACATGTGAGCTCCAGCTACTTCTGCAGATGGAATGGTGTTACGTCAAGGTATAGGAAATGACCTTTCTCCTTTTTTTTTCACCTTTAACCTGAAAATCATGTGGTATTTATTTCCTTAGTATTAACTCTACAATTAACTCTAAATTACCCATGCTAGTAAACAGAAAGAATGATACAGATGTTTATGAAGAGTGCTTCAAAAATCCCTTATAACTTATGATTTTTGTGTTTAGAATATTATATTTGAGAACTGGTATCTAAATGTTGTGGAAACAAAGTGTCAAGCAAAACAACTCTTTCTGGAGGACTGATCTTAGAGAAGTCAGAAAATTGAATCCATTCTCCATCCCATAATCTGGTACACAACCAGATTATGGTTTTCCTCTTCTGAGCTAGGATGCACTGTAGCATCTGAATGGACAAAACCAAAAGCCTAACTTTCAGGGTCCACTGTTTGGTTCACACCCTTCCTGGGGATAAGGAAAGATGTTTCATCATTTCTGACAGTTGAACCTAATGGTGAATAGAGCCTCTGGCTCCTTATTCTGGAAGACTGTGTATAATAGAAAGAACTAACAAAGAAGACAATGCATTATCTATGAGTTTAAATTGCTTTTTAAATGCACAAGTTGTATGGTTTATGTAATATGAAGAAATCAGCTCTTTAACAATCTAGCCCTGTGCAAACTCATTGATGAGATGAATTCCCCTTCACATTCCTGACAAAAAGAGGAAGGGAGGAAACAAAGAATTACTTTAAATCAATGATATTTAAATATACATACACACACGTATAGTTTTACAGAGTTGTAATATTTTTATTGAATGAAGGCATCTTTTGAATTCTTCAGTGCTTTAAATTTTCAAATTTTACACACACATGATTTCATATAATCACATAATAACCCTACCTCCCACCTTGCCCCTCCACCCTTCCCTTGCCTCACTGGTAACCACTAGTTTATTCTCTGTATTGGAGAATCTATTGCTTTTTTGTTTTTTTTCACTGGTTTGTTTTATTTTTTAGAATCCATGTTCTTAGATTGGGGGTGGGGATTAGTAGCCCACAGTAATTCTACAAAATAGAATTCAACAAATGCTGCTAGGTTTAAGAAGGACAGTTTTTAAAGTTTCTTTATAATACCTGTGTAGTGAAAGTTCTAAACTTTGGTGGGTATTGAAAGCTGCTTATTTCAGCTTCATATTCTAGATGGGGACTCATTTAGATATTCCTGTACCAACTTTGAGTGGGTTATATGCTGAGCCTAACATTCTTCTTGCTCTTTGATCACTGACAGAGAAGTAGGTTCTTCTGCCAAGAAAAAGATTGTTGTTCTAAGGTGTGAGGACAGAGCTGTAAAATCACAATCCTTCAGTTAGATGGTTAATGGTCCAGAGGGCCTAGTTCTTCTGGACTTATTGGTCCCACCCAATCATAGTGAAACCAGCAGACGGGGGGGGGGGGGCGCGGTTTAATCCCAATAGCCACATGAGGCTAACCCTCAATAGCCAGGTGGTTCTGAATGAGAGGAATGGAAAGCTGACCTCTGACAAGTGGGCAGACCCTGTAAGCCTCCCCTAGAGCCCTGCTGTAAGCTTCGACTGGCGAGGCAGGATCCAGAGATAAGAGCACCTGTAGGGAACACAGTACCAGAGAAGACGATGGCACCCCACTCCAGTACTCTTGCCTGGAAAATCCCATGGGCGGAGGAGCCTGGTAGGCTGCAGTCCATGGGGTCACTAAGAGTCGGACACAACTGAGTGACTTCACTTTCACTTTTCACTTTCATGCATTGGAGAAGGAAATGGCAACCCACTCCTGTGTTCTTGCCCGGAGAATCCCAGGGATGGGGGATCCTAGTGGGCTGCCGTCTCTGGGGTCGCACAGAGTCGGATACGACTGAAGCGACTTAGCAGCAGCAGCAGCAGCAGCAGGAAACACAGTACAGCTGAGAGTTTGGCAAAACGCCTGCCACTTCTGCTCCATCCTGGGAGTGGCCTTGAAGACTATTGATACTGAATCACGAGTTGCTGGGAGTTGTCACTGCCCTCCAGTCAAAGTGCATCCGGAGCACCCCTGCAGTTGAATGGTTGGGTTTATTGCACCTGCACAGGAGGAGACAACATCCCATGGCATGTGACTCAGGTCTCAGCAACCACGAGGGCTTGAAAAGGCTTACTATAGGATTTGGGCTCAAGTTAGTTCATTTATTTTAAGGAGAGTTTAGAGCTTGCTTTGGGTTAGAAATGGCTGTAGGGAAGCAAGGGTAACTCTGTGACCGGGGATCTTAATGAATCTTATCTGGAAGGAAGGAGGACTAGCATCAAGCTAAAGCCTTAATTGGTAAACAAGCAGCAGCCAGTCCTGTGAGCCAGGTTAGGGCATGTTTGGGTCGTCAGTTTTGTAGTTCGGACATGATTACAGAGTGGACTTGTTTTCTGCCTTGACCCACCTTGGTAGCAGGGGCCTGGTCTGATGTTTGTTCTGTGAAATTCTTTATGTTCAACAGGAGAGCACCAAGGACAGCATCAGGGGCTTCTCATCCCCTTCTCCCAGTCAGTCTGCAGTGAGCAGCGGAGTTCTTCAAGATCATGTGGGGTGATAGAAGAACAGGACTGTGGCTGGCAGGAGTGCCAGAGTGCTGTGAAGCAGGAGGGAGGCAGGAAGCCACAGACAGGCTGCAGCCTGCCTGGAGGATGCACTGGGTAGGCACACAGAAGGCACGTGTCAATGAGTGAGCTTGAGCCAGGATTGGAGACCTCAGACAAAGCAGGAAGGTGTATGTAAGGAAGATTCTGAGAGGATTAGCAGGGACTAGGGAAGGAGTGAATTCTTTGGCAGATATACTGGGGAATGAATTCCTAGGCAGGTATAACTAAGGATTAGGCTTCCTAGGATAGCTGAATTGGTATGATCAGTTCAATAAAAGTGTGTAATTGATTTGAAGGTGGAGACATGAGCCTTCTGCTCTGATCTTTTATATCCTAGAAAGTGTGGACTGCAGACCACTGAATGCTTTAAAAGATCTATTTGTTATTATTTTACTGGTCTCAAAAACTTCGTCTCCATTAGCCAGCACATTAATTGTGAACCAGGTGCGTCACTCAGACCAGAAAATAAAACTAGTTGGTTAAACCTTGGGTAAACGGTAGGAGTGCCAGATTTAGGAAAATACTAGAAATACACACATGCACAGATAGTTGCAGATGGATATAGGTATAGATATAGAAATAGATCTCCGGTTAAAATTTGTATTTCACATAAACAATGAAGATGCAACACTTAGGTATACTTGTACTAGAATAAGATATTAGTTCCTTACCTGAAATGCAAACTTAACTGTCCTGTGGTAGATATGGCAACCCTAACTTAGGGAGGTTTGAACGACAAAACAGTTTAGCTTAGAAATGAGTTGGTGTCACCCAAATGGAACAAGTTGTGTGGGGCACTAACACCTGGCTGAGGGAAGGACTGCCATGAACCAGTCACCTGAGAGAATGGGGTTACCAAAGGACAAGGGAATTTTTGATCCAATAAAGCTAATTATGATTATCAGTATCATTATTCCGGAGAAGGCAATGGCACCCCACTCCAGTACTCTTGCCTGGAAAATCCCATGGACGGAGGAACCTGGAAGGCTGCAGTCCAGGGGGTCGCTGAGTCGGACACAACTGAGCAACTTCACTTTCACTTTTCACTTTCATGCATTGGAGAAGGAAATGGCAACCCACTCCAGTGTTCTTGCCTGGAGAATCCCAGGGATGGAAAAAGACCAGGACCCTAAGTGCAGAAGTAGGAGGCCCATGGGAGAAGAAAGAAAGTCCTAGATGTCCACCTAAGGGAGACCTGGATGAAAAGGTGACTCAGTAGGGAAAAAAAAGAAATATTCTGCATAATCTCTGGCACCACAGACTTGTGCCTCACACACAAGGTAGCATAAAACACGTACTGTTCACACACACATGCTATCAGGAAAATGAAAATTAAAATGTGATCCTACTATATATACACATACCTTTTACACATATTAGAATGGCCCAAATCCAGAACACTGACACAGCTGATGCTGAGGAGGATGTGGAAAACAGGAACCCTCATTCATTGCTGGTGGGACTGCTAAGTAATATAGTGCAGTGATTTGGAAAACAGTTGGCATTTTCTTACAAAACAAAGTATACTCCTATGATTAGATCCAGCAGTTGTGCTCCTCAGTGTCTACCCAAAGGAACTGAAACCTTATGTTCATGAAAAAACCCACATGAGGATGTTTATAGCAGCGTTATTCACAATTGCCAGAACTTGGAATCAACCAAGATGTCCTTCAGTAAGTGAATGGATAGGTAAACTAAGGTATATGTCCCCTCCAGTATTCTTGCCTGGAGAATCCCATGGACAGAGGAGCCTGGCAGGCTACAGTCCATGGGATCTCAAAGAGCTGGACATGACTGAGCAACTAACACATACAGATAGTGAAATATTATTGGTGCTAAAAGGAAATGAGTTATCAAGCCATGAAAAGACTTGGAGGAAACTTAAATGCATATTAGTAAGTGAAGGAAGCTACTATGAAAAGACTGCATACTGTATGATTCCAAGCATATGGCCTTCTGGAAAAGGCAGAACTATGTGTTTCCCCTGTAGCTCAGCTGGCAAAGAATCTGCCTGCAATGCGGTAGACCTGGGATCTATCCCTAGGTTGAGAAGATCCTCTGGAGAAGAGAAAGGCTACCCTACCCACTCCAGTATTCTGGCCTGGAGAATTCCATTGACTGTATAGTCCATGGGGTTGCAAAGAGTCGGACATGACTGAAAGACTTTCACTTCACTTCATGGAGACAGTAAAAAGATCAATGGTTGGTAGAGGTTGTGATGAGGGAGGGATGAATAAGCAGGACACAGAGGATTTTTAAGGCAGAAAAGCTACTTTGTATGATATTCTAATGGTAGATATATGTCACTGTACATTTGTCTAAATTCACTGAAGGTGTAACACCAAGAGTGAGCTCTAATGTTAACTATGGACTTTGCCTGATAATGATGCATCAATGTATATTTGTCAATTGTAATAAATGCATTGCTCTCATGGGAAATGTTGATCATAGGAAAGGCTATGCATGTGTCAGGACAAGGAATGTTTAAGAATCTCTACCTTCTGTTCAGTTTTGCTGTGACCCTAAAACTGTTCTAAAAAATAGTCTATTAAAAATAGAGAAAGAAAAAAAAGAAGGAAAGAAAGAAGAAAGGAAGGAAGAGAAAGAAAGCCGGAATTTGGTAATAAATCCTTGGGCTAAATGCCCCTACTTTGGGTCCAAAAATGATCATAGTAACAAAAACAAAAATAATATTTTAACAATACTAATCATGAGAATAAGTAGCATTTATTCAGAACTTCAGAGAAGGCAATGGCACCCCACTCCAGTACTCTTGCCTGGAAAATCCCATGGATGGAGGAGCCTGGTAGGCTATAGTCCATGGGGTCGCTAAGAGTCGGACACGACTGAGCGACTTCCCTTTCAGTTTTCACTTTCATTCATTGGAGAAGGAAATGGCAACCCACTCGTGTTCTTGCCTAGAGAATCCCAAGGACGGGGGAGCCTGGTGGGCTTCTGTCTCTGGGGTCGCACAGAGTCGGACATGACTGAAGCGACTTAGCAGCAGCAGCATTCAGAACTTACTGTACACCAGGTTCTAGTCAAAACATTCTTCATGGGTTAATTCATTTTAAAGGATAATAACTAACAGCTTGTTACAAAAAGAAACATAAAGAGCAAGCCAGGAAAATATTCACATTTTTGTAAGTAAATAACACAAGTTAAAATAACTATTTCTTTATACCTAATAATGTAGCAAAAGCAAATAAAATACTAAAGGTGGAAAGGGGAAATAGGCTCTGATGAGTGGAGCAGCCTTTCTGGCACCGGCGCTGTGCAACAGCAGCAGGGCTGTCCTGTTGCAGGACTCCAGAGAGGATCACCTTTTCTATATCTCATGAGAATGGTGCCTCCTAGAACTGGGCATCAAAGCGGTCCTCGGCAAAACATATACTCATTCAGATCTCTTTCTTTTTTTAAATTAAATTTTATTATTATTTTTTAACACCAAAGACATTTTATATTGGGGTTAGCCAATTAACAGTGTTGTGATAGTTTCAGGTGAACAGTGAAGGGACTCAGCCATACATATACGTGTATCCATTCTCCCCCAAACCCCCCTCTCATCCAGGCTCGTAATATCTGAGCAGAGCTCCATGTGCTATACAATAGGTTTTTTGTTGGTTATCCATTTTAAATATAGCAGTGTGCACATGACCCTCCCAAGGTCCTTCCCCTGGAGCAACCATGAGTTCTGTTCTCTAAGTCTGTGAGTCTCTTTCTGTTTCCCAAGTACATTCGTTTGTATCATCCAGATCTCTTTTATTCTGGCAAGCTTCCTTTCAGGAATATGTTCAAGGGAAATATTTCAACAGAGGACAAAAATTTAACTGTGGGGAACAAAAGTATTCATATTGGAGAAAATCCAGAAATAACACAAGGGTAAAACAAATTGAGAAATATCAAATGAATTATTCAAAATTAATACTGGAGTGATCTATATATGAATTAAAAAGTGAAAAAGCATAAGGGAGCTAATAATAAATGTAAATTGTTAGCTTAGGTGGGTGATTTTAGGAATAAGAGGAAAAATGTTTCTATACATAAAATTGATCCAAAAAGCTCAATGTGGCAAAAGAACATTATTTTTAAAGTCAGTATTTCTGTATTTATTCTGCAATAAACACTACTTCTGTCCTTCAACATCTGCTAGCCACATACAACAAGGGACATGCCCTCTTGCTCTAAAATTCTGTGATTCTATATGTATTTCTAGTAAGAGATATCAAGTTGTTTTTGTACTTTCTCTAGACAGGTATAGTGTTTTAACCTCAAAAATATCTCCTTAAAAGAAGTGACTTTATATTTGGCCTCAAAAATGAGTCAAGAGGAAGAGGAAGAATTCAGATGCAACACATTTGTTTAATAACTTGCTTGTAAATTATTTATCTGCACTCGAATCTCTTCTCTATCTTTATTGAAAGATAAACAAGTTCGTGCAGGTAGATAAGACCTTTAGCTCAATTTATAAGTGGTTCCTTGCAAACCCCTCAAGCCATTCATGTTATCATTCACTATCTCTTAATAACTAAAGTGGAATGTTAATCTATATTTGGTAAGAAAATGAGAATTTTCCCAATGGTTTAGACACTTCAGGCCATGTGTAACTCAGAAATAACTTCTTTGCCTTAGAAATGTGGCATGAAGAGAGAGAAGATAAAATTACACACACTTGCACATAAACACGCACACCACCATGCGTTACCTACAGCATAGTCTTCACTTTTTAAATAAAATGTTGAACTTCTAATTATTTTCCAGCTTGTCTTCTTGTGTTTATATGGAGGTAATGTCAATGTTATTGAGGGAAGGAGGAGAAGGAGCAGTGTTACAGAATGGCAAAAGTCAGAAATCTTCCATGGCAGTGTTTAAAGAGTATCTCCTGCAGCTTTAAGGAAGGTTGTGATGAAAATAAGTCCAAGCTTTAATGGCAAGAGTGGCAGCGCCACACAGGAAACTGAACAGAGTCTCAACAGGTTGGTCATGTTTTCAAAAGTTAGGACTTAATAGAGAAAATACTGGACTCAATTCTGTGAACGTTAGAAGGGGACATTTGGTTGGAAGAGCCTGAGAAATTTGAAACCCCAATATATTAAACTGAGTAATGGCTACCTGAACATAGCAAGTCCTAATCCTTGGAACTTGTAGTTGCACTATGAGAAGGCAATGGCACCCCACTCCAGGACTCTTGCCTGGAAAATCCCATGGAGGGAGGAGCCTGGTAGGCTGCAGTCCATGGGGTCCCAGAGGGTCAGAAACGACTGAGCGATTTCACTTTCACTTTTCACTTTCATGCATTGGAGAAGGAAATGGCAACCCACTCCAGTGTTCTTGCCTGGAGAAGCCCAGGGACGGGGGAGCCTGGTGGGCTGCCGTCTATGGGGTCGCACAGAGTCAGACATGACTGAAGTGACTTAGTAGCAGCTCCCACAATTTAGGCTCTGCTGTATTGAAAGTCCTAGTTCCCATTATGGGGTATGGGGATACTTCCTTGAGGAGACAGTAATAGGTTTCACTATCCCTGAAGCTATGACTGTCAATCATTTGGTCATTTTGAGCTTGTCATGGTCAGTTCAGTTCACTCGCTCAGTTGTGTCTGACTCTTTGTGACCCCACGGACCAGAGCACGACAGGCCTCCCTGTCCACCACCAACTCCCGGAGTGCACACAAACTCATGTCCATCAAGTCGGTGATGCCATCCAGCCATCTCATCCTCTGTCATCCCCTTCTCCTCCTGCCCCCAATCCCTCCCAGCATCAGGGTCTTTTCCAATGAACCAACTCTTCATATGAGGTGGCCAAAGTATTGGAGTTTCAGCTTTAGCATCATTCCTTCCAATGAACACCTGGACTCATCTCCTTTAGGATGGGCTGGTTGGATCGCCTTGCAGTCCAAGGGACTCTCAAGAGACTTCTCCAACACCACAGTTCAAAAGCATCGATTCTTCGGCACTCAGCTTTCTTCACAGTCCAACACTCACATCCATACATGACCCCTGGAAAAACAATAGCCTTGACTAAACAGAACTTTGTTGGCTAAGTAATGTCTCTGCTTTTCAATATGCTATCTAGGTTGGTCATAACTTTCCCTCCAAGGAGTAACTGTCTTTTAATTTCATGGCTGCAATCACCATCTGCAGTGATTTTGGAGCCCCCAAAAATAAAATCTGACACTCATTCCCTATCTATTTCCCATGAAGTGATGGGACTGGATGCCGTGATCTTTGTTTTCTGAATGTTGAGCTTTAAGCCAACTTTTTCAGTCTCCACTTTCACTTTCATCAAGAGGATTTTTAGTTCCTCTTCACTTTCTGCCATAAGGGTGGAGTCATCTGCATATCTGAGGTTATTGATATTTCTCCCGGCAATCTTGATTCCAGCTTCTGTTTCTTCCAGTCCAACATTTCTCATGATGTACTCTGCATATAAGTTAAATAAACAGGGTGACAATATACAGCCTTGACGAACTCCTTTTCCTATTTGGAACCAGTCTGTTGTTCCATGTCCAGTTCTAACTGTTGCTTCCTGGCCTGCATACAAATTTCTCAAGAGGCAGATCAGGTGGTCTGGTATTCCCATCTCTTTCAGAATTTTCCACAATTTATTGTGATCCACACAGTCAAAGGCTTTGGCATAGTCAATAAAGCAGAAATAGATGCTTTTCTGGAACTCTCTTGCTTTTTCTATGATCCAGCGGATGTTGGCAATTTGATCTCTGGTTCCTCTGCCTTTTCTAAAACCAGCTTGAACATCAGGAAGCTCACGGTTCACATATTGCTGAAGCCTGGCTTGGAGAATTTTGAGCATGACTTTACTACTCTGTGAGATGAGTGCAATTGTGCGGTAGTTTGAGCATTCTTTGGCATTGCCTTTCTTTGGGATTGGAATGAAAACTGACCTTTTCCAGTCCTGTGGCCACTGCTGAGTTTTCCAAATTGGCTGACATATTGAGTGCAGCACTTTCACAGCATCATCTTTCAGGATTTGAAATAGCTCAACTGGAATTCCATCACCTCCACTAGCTTTGTTCATAGTGATGCTTTCTAAGACCCACTTGACTTCACATTCCAGGATGTCTGGCTCTAGGTCAGTGATCACACTATCATGATTATGTTTGTTGTGAAGATCTTTTTTGTACAGTTCTGTGTATTCTTGCTACCTCCTCTTAATATGTTCTGCTTCTGTTAGGTCCATACCATTTCTGTCCTTTATCGAGCCCATCTTTGCATGAAAAGTTCCCTTGGTATCTCTAATTTTCTGAAGAGATCTCTAGTCTTTCCCATTCTGTTGTTTTCCTCTATTTCTTTGCATTGATCGCTGACGAAGGCTAAACAAAGCCTTCCTATTCTTTGGAACTCTGCATTCCGATGCTTATATCCTTCCTTTTCTCCTTTGCTTTTCACTTCTCTTCTTTTCACAGCTATTTGTAAGGCCTCCCCAGACAGCCATTTTGCTTTCTTGCATTTCTTTTCCATGGGGATGGTCTTGATCCCTGTCTCCTGTACAATGTCACAAACCTTTGTCCATAGTTCATCAGGCACTCTGTCTATCAGGCAGGCGCAGGAGGGCCAAGGGGAGCTACTCCACGTTCAAGGTCAGGAGGGGCGACCTCGTCCAAGGTAAGGAGCAGCCAAGAGGAGCTACTCCATGTTCAAGGTCAGGAGGGGCGACCTCATCCAAGGTAAGAAGCAGCGGTTGCACTTTGCTGGAGCAGCTGTAAAGAGATACCCCACATCCAAGGAAAGAGAAACCCAAGTAAGACGGTAAGTGTTGCGAGAGGGCATCAGAGGGCAGACACACTGAAACCATAATCACAGAAAACTGGCCAATCTGATCATATGGACCACAGCCTTGTCTAACTCAATGAAAGTAAGCCATGCTGTGTGGGGCCACCCAAGACGGATGGGTAGTGGTGGAGAGGTCTGACGGAATGTGGTCCACTGGAGAAGGCAATGGCAAACCACTTCAGTATTCTTCCCTTGAAAACCCTATGAACAGTATGAAAAGGCAAAATGATAGGATACTGAAAGAGGAACTCCACAGGTTGATAGGTGCCCAATATGCTACAGGAGATCAGTTCAGTTCAATTCAGTCGCTCAGTCGTGTCCAACTCTTTGCGACCCCATGAATCGCAGCACGCCAGGCCTCCCTGTCCATCACCATCTCCCAGAGTTCACTCAAACTCACGTCCATTGAGTTGGTGATGCCATCCAGCCATCTCATCCTCTGTCGTCCCCTTTTCCTCCTGCCCCAAATCCCTCCCAGCATCAGAGTCTTTTCCAAAGAGTCAATTCTTCGCATGAGCTGGCCAAAGTACTGGAGTTTCAGCTTTAGCATAGCAAGGAGAGATAAGAAAGACTTCCTCAGTGATCAATGCAAAGAAATAGAGGAAAACAACAGAAAGGGAAAGACTAGAGGTCTCTTCAAGAAAATTAGAGATACCAAGGGAACATTTCATGCAAAGATGGGCTCGATAAAGGACAGAAATGGTATGGACCTAACAGAAGCAGAAGATATTAAGAAGAGGTGGCAAGAATACACAGAAGAACTGTACAGAAAAGGTCTTCAGGACCACGATAATCACGATGGTATGATGACTCACCTGGAGCCAGACATCCTGGAATGTGAAGTCAAGTGGGCCTTAGAAAGCATCACTATGAACAAAGCTAGTG